>NW_026870874.1:2210817-2526648 GCF_033118175.1 Dama dama
GCTCTTCATATTTTTCACACATTTTCAGGCTCTTCATGTTTTTGAACACCAGGTCATGCTCCTCCTATTTTTCAGACCGTTTCATGCTCATCGCATTTTTTACACCTTCTGAAGCTCTTCATATTTTTCACACCTTTTGAGGCTCTTCATATATTTCACACCTTTTCAGGCTCTTCATGTTTTTGAACAACGCATCATGCTCCTCCTATTTTTCAGACCGTTTCATGCTCCTCATATTTTTCACACCTTTTGAAGCTCTTCATATTTTTCACACCTTTTCAGACTCTTCATGTTTTTCAATACCGTTTCATGCTCCTCCTATTTTTCAGACCGTTTCATGCTCATCTCATTTTTGACACCTTTTGAAGCTCTTCATATTTTTCACACCTTTTGAAGCTCTTCATATTTTTCACACCTTTTCAGACTCTTCATATTTTTCAATACCGTTTCATGCTCCTCCTATTTTTCAGACCGTTTCATGCTCATCTCATTTTTGACACCTTTTGAAGATCTTCATATTTTTCACACCTTTTGAAGCTCTTCATATATTTCACACCTTTTCAGGCTCTTCATGTTTTTCAACACCACTTCATGCTCCTCCTATTTTTCAGACCGTTTCATGCTCATCTCATTTTTGACACCTTTTGAAGCTCTTCATATTTTTCACACCTTTTGAAGCTCTTCATATTTTTCACACATTTTCAGGCTCCTCATATTTTTCACACATTTTGAAGCTCCTCCTAATTTTCACACATTTTCAGGCTCTTCAGTTTTTTCAACATCGATTCATGCTCCTGATACTTTTCAGACCGATTCATGCTCCTCCTATTTTTCAGACCGTTTCATGCTCCTCATATTTTTGACTCCGTTGTAAGCTCTTCATATTTTTCACACCTTTTCATGCTCTTCATGTTTTCAACACCACTTCATACTCCTCCTGTTTTTCAGACCGTTTCATGCTCCTCATAATTTTGACACATTTTGAAGCTCTTCATATATTTCACAACTTTTCAGGCTCTTCATGTTTTTCAACACCACTTCATGCTCCTCCTATTTTTCAGACCGTTTCATGCTCTTCTCATTTTTGACACCTTTTGAAGCTCTTCATATTTTTCACACCTTTTCAGGGTCTTCATGTTTTTGAACTCCGTTTCTTGCTCCTCCAATATGAAGACCGTTTCATCCTCCTCATATTTTTGACACTTTTTGAAGCTCTTCAAATTTTTCACACGTTTTCAGGCTCCTCATGTATTTGAGCACAGCTTCATGCTCCTCCTATTTTTCAGACCGTTTCTTTCTCCTCATATATTTGAAACCTTTTGAAGCTCTTCATATTTTTCACACCTTTTCAGGCTCTCCATGTTTTTGATCACCGATTCATGCTCCTCCTATTTTTCAGACCGTTTCATGCTCCTCATATATTTGAGAATTTTGGAAGCTCTTCGTATTTTTCACACCTATTCAAGCTCTTCATGTGTTTGAACACCGTTTCATGCTCCTCCTATTTTTCAGACCGTTTCATGCTCCTCATGTAATTCACACCTTTTGAAGCTCTTCATATTTTTCACACCTTTTCAGGCTCTTCTTGTTTTTGAACACCTATTCATGCTGCTCCTATATTTGAGAACGTTTCTTGCTCCTCCTATTTTTCAGACCTTTTCATGCTCCTCATATTTTTGACACTTTTGAAGCTCTTCATATTTTTCAGACATTTTCAGGCTCTTCATGTTTTTGAACACCGCTTCATGCTTCTCCTATTTTTCAGACCGTTTCATCCTCTCATATTTTTGACACCTTTTGAAGCTCTTCATATTTTTCACATCTTTTCAGGCTCTTCCTGTTTTTCAACACCACTTCATGCTCCTCCTATTTTTCAGACCGTTTCATGCTCATCTCATTTTTACACCTTTTGAAGCTCTTCATATTTTTCACACCTTTTGAGGCTCTTCATATTTTTCACACCTTTTCAGCCTCTTCATGTTTTTGAACAACGCATCATGCTCCTCCTATTTTTCAGACCGTTTCATGCTCCTCATATTTTTGACAATTTTGGAAGCTCTTCATATTTTTCACTCCTTTTCAGGCTCTTCATGTTTTTCAACACCGCTTCATGCTCCTCATATTTTTCAGACCGTTTCATGCTCCTCATATTTTTGACACCTTTTGAAGCTCTTCATATTTTTCACACCTTTTCAGGCTCTTCATGTTTTTGAACACCACTTCATGTTTGTCCTATTTTTCAGACCGTTTCATGCTCCTAATATTTTACACACGTTTTCAGGCTCTTCATGTTTTTGAACACTGCTTCATGCTCCTCCTTTTTTTCCAGACCGTTTCATGCTCCTCATATTTTTGACACCTTTTGAAGCTCCTCCTATTTTTCACAGCTTTACAGGCTCTTCATGTTTTTGAACACCGCTTCATGCTCCTCCTATTTTTCAGACCATTTCATGCTGCCCTATTTTTGAGACCGGTTGATGCTCCTCATATTTTGACACGTTTTGAAGCTCTTTATATTTTTCACTCCTTTTCAGGCTCTTCATATTTTTCAACACCGCTTCATGCTCCTCATATTTTTCAGACTGTTTCATGCTCCTCATATTTTTCACACCTTTTGAAGCTGTTCATATTTTTCACACCTTTTCAGGATCTTCATGTTTTTGAACACCGTTTCATGCTTCTCCTATTTTTCAGACTTTTTCATGCTCCTCATACTTTTGACACCTTTTGAAGCTCTTCATATTTTTCACACGTTTTCAGGCTCTTCATGTTTTTGGGCACCGCTTCATGCTCCTCCTATTTTTCAGACCGTTTCATGCTCCTCATATTGTTGACACCTTTTGAAGCTCCTCCTATTTTTGACACCTTTTCAGGCTCTTCATGTTTTACAACACCGTTTCATGCTCCTCCTATTTTTCAGACCGTTTCATGCTCCTCATATATTTGAGAATTTTGGAAGCTCTTCATATTTTTCAGACATTTTCAAGCTCTTCATGTGTTTGAACACCTTTTGATGCTCCTCCTACTTTTCAGACAGTATCATGCTCCTCATGTATTTCACACCTTTTGAAGCTCTTCATATTCTTCACACCTTTTCAGGCTCTTCATGTTCTTGAACACCGATTCATGCTGCTCCTATTTTTGAGACCGTTTCATGCTCCTCCTATTTTTCAGACCTTTTCATGCTCCTCATATTTTTGACACTTTTGAAGCTCTTCATATTTTTCACACCTTTTCAGGCTCTTCATGTTTTTCAACACCGTTTCATGCTCCTCCTGTTTTTCAGACCGTTTCATGCTCCTCATATTTTTGACACCTTTTCAAGCTCTTCATATTTTTCACACGTTTTCAGGCTCTTCATGTATTTGAGCACACCTTCATGCTCCTCCTATTTTTCAGACCGTTTCATGCTCCTCATATATTTGAAAAGTTTTGAAGCTCTTCATATTTTTCACACCTTTTCAGGCTCTCCATGTTTTTGATAACCGATTCATGCTTCTCCTATCTTTGAGACCGTTTCATGCTCCTCATATTTTTGACACCTTTTGAAGCTCTTCATATTTTTCACACCTTTTCAGGCTCTTCATGTTTTTGAACACCGCTTCATGTTCGTCCTATTTTTCAGACCGTTTCATGCTCCTAATATTTTTCACACCTTTTCAGGCTCTTCATGTTTTTGAACACCGCTTCATGCTCCTCCTTTTTTTCCAGACCGTTTCATGCTCCTCATATTTTTGACACCTTTTGAAGCTCCTCCTATTTTTCACAGCTTTACAGGCTCTTCATGTTTTTGAATAGCGCTTCATGCTCCTTCTATTTTTCAGACCATTTCATGCTCCCCCTATTTTTGAGACCGGTTTATGCTCCTCATATTTTGACACGTTTTGAAGCTCTTCATATTTTTCACTCCTTTTCAGGCTCTTCATGTTTTTCAACACCACTTAATGCCTCTCCTATTTTTCAGACCGTTTCCAGCTCCTCATATTTTTGAAACCTTTTGAAGCTCTTCATATTTTTCACTCCTTTTCAGGCTCTTCATGTGTTTGAACACCGTTTCATGCTCCTCCTATTTTTCAGACCGTTTCATGCTCCTCATATATTTGAGAATTTTGGAAGCTCTTCATATTTTTCACACCTTTTCAAGCTCTTCATGTGTTTGAACACCGTTTCATGCTCCTCCTATTTTTCAGACCGTTTCATGCTCCTCATGTATTTCACACCTTTTGAAGCTCTTCATATTTTTCACACCTTTTCAGGCTCTTCATGTTTTTCAACACCACTTCATGCTCCTCCTACATTTCCGACCGTTTCATGCTCATCTCATTTTTGACACCTTTTGAAGCTCTTTATATAATTCACACCTTTTCAGGCTCTTCATGTTTTTCAACACCACTTCAAGCTCCTCCTATTTTTCAAACCTTTTCATGCTCTCATATTTTTGACACCTTTTGAAGCTCTTCATATTGTTAACAGCTTTTCTGGCTCTTAATGTTTTTTAACACCGCTTCTTGCTCCTCCTATTTTTCAGACCGTTTCATGCTCCTCATATATTTCGCACCTTTTGAAGCTTTTCATATTTTTCACACCTTTTCAGGCTATTCATGTTTTTGAAAACCGCTTCATGCACCTCCTATTTTTCACACCTTTTGAAGATCTTCATATTGTTCACAGGTTTTCAGGCTATGATGATTTTGAGGACCGCTTCTTGCTCCTCCTATTTTTCAGACTGTTTCATGCTCCTCATATTTTTGACACGTTTGGAAGCTCTACATATTTTTCACACCTTTTCAGGCTCCTCATGTATTTCAACACCGTTTCATGCTCCTTCTAATTTTCAGACCGTTTCATGCTCCTCATATTTTTGACACCTTTTGAAACACTTCATATTTTTCACACCTTTTCAGGCTCTTCACGTTTTTGAACACCGCTTCATGCTCCACCTATTTTTCAGACCGTTTAATGCTCCTCATATTTTTCACACCTTTTGAAGCTCTTCATATTTTTCACACCTTTTCAGGCTCTTCATGTTTTTGAACTCCGTTTCATGCTCCTCCAATATTAAGACCGTTTCATCCTCCTCATATTTTTGACACTTTTTGAAGCCCTTCATATTTTTCACACCTTTTAAGGCTCTTCATGTTTTTCAACACCGCTTCATGATCCTCCTGTTTTTCAAACCGTTTCATGCTTCCCGTATTTTTGACGCCTTATGAAGCTCTTCATATTTTTCAAACCTTTGCAGGCTCTTCATGTTTTTCAACACAGTTTCATGCTCCTCATATTTTTGAAACCTTTTGAAGCTCTTCATATATTTCATACCTTTTGATGCTCTTCATATTTTTCACACCTTTTGAAGCTCTTCATATATTTCTCACGTTTTCAGGCTCTTCATGTTTTTCAACACCACTCATGCTCCTCCTATTTTTCAGATCGTGTCATGCTCATCTCATTTTTGACACCTTTTGAAGCTCTTCATATTTTTCACACCTTTTCAGCCTCTTCATGTTTTTCAACACCACACCATGCTCCTCCTCTTTTTTAGATTGTTTCATGCTCCTCATATTTTTAAAACTTTTGAAACTCTTAATATTTTTCACACCTTTTCAGGCTCTTCATGTTTTTGAACACCGCTTCATGCTCCTCATATTTTTCAGACCGTTTCATGCTCCTCATATATTTGACACCTTTTGAAGCTCTTCATATTTTTCACACCTTTTCAGGCTCTTCATGTTTTTCAACACCGTTTCATTCTCTTCCTATTTTTCAAACGTTTCTTGCTCTTCATATTTTTGACACCTTTTGAAACTCTTCATATTTTTCAGACCTATTGAAGCTCTTCATATTTTAAACACCTTTTCAGGCTCTTCAGGTTTTTCTGCACCAGTTCATGCTCCTCCTATTTCTCAGAGCGTTTCATAATCCTCATACTTTGATCCCTTTTGAAGTTCTTCATATTTTTCACACCTTTTCACGCTCTTCATGAATTTCAACACCGCTTCATGCTCCCTCTATTTTTCAGACCGTTTCATGCTCCTCATATTTTTGACACCTTTTGAAGCTCTTTATATAATTCACACATTTTCACGCTCTTCATATTTTTCAACACCACTTCATGCTCCTCCTATTTTTCAGACCGTTTCATGCTCATCTCATTTTTGACACCTTTTTAAGCTCTTCATATTTTTCACACCTTTTCAGGCTCTTCATGTTTTTCAACACGACTTCATGCTCCTCCTATTTTTCCGACCGTTTCATGCTCCTCTCATTTTTGACACCTTATGAAGCTCTTCATATTTTTCACAACTTTTGAAGCTCTTCATATTTTTCACACCTTTTCCGACTCTTCTTGTTTTTGAACACCGCTTTATGCTCCTCCTATTTTTCAGACCGTTTTATGCTCCTCATGTATTTCACACCTTTTGAAGCTCTTCATATTTTTCACACCTTTTCAGGCTCTTCAAGTTTTTCAACATCGTTTCATGCTCCTCCAATTTTTCAGATTGTTTCATGCTCCTCATATTTTGACACCTTTTGAATCTCTTCATATTTTTCACACTTTTTCAGGCTCTTCATGTTTTTCAACACCGCTTCATGATCCTCCTGTTTTTCAAACCGTTTCATGCTTCCCGTATTTTTGACGCCTTATGAAGCTCTTCATATTTTTCAAACCTTTGCAGGCTCTTCATGTTTTTGAACACCGATTCATGCTGCTCCTATTTTTGAGACCGTTTCTTTCTCCTCCTATTTTTCAGACCTTTTCATTCTCCTCATATTTTTAACACTTTTGAAGCTCTTCATATTTTTCACACATTTTCAGGCTCTTCATGTTTTTGAACACCAGGTCATGCTCCTCCTATTTTTCAGACCGTTTCATGCTCATCGCATTTTTTACACCTTCTGAAGCTCTTCATATTTTTCACACCTTTTGAGGCTCTTCATATATTTCACACATTTTCAGGCTCTTCATGTTTTTGAACAACGCATCATGCTCCTCCTATTTTTCAGACCGTTTCATGCTCCTCATATTTTTCACACCTTTTGAAGCTCTTCATATTTTTCACACCTTTTCAGACTCTTCATGTTTTTCAATACCGTTTCATGCTCCTCCTATTTTTCAGACCGTTTCATGCTCATCTCATTTTTGACACCTTTTGAAGATCTTCATATTTTTCACACCTTTTGAAGCTCTTCATATATTTCACACCTTTTCAGGCTCTTCATGTTTTTCAACACCACTTCATGCTCCTCCTATTTTTCAGACCGTTTCATGCTCATCTCATTTTTGACACCTTTTGAAGCTCTTCATATTTTTCACACCTTTTGAAGCTCTTCATATTTTTCACACATTTTCAGGCTCCTCATATTTTTCACACATTTTGAAGCTCCTCCTAATTTTCACACATTTTCAGGCTCTTCATGTTTTTCAACATCGATTCATGCTCCTGATACTTTTCAGACCGATTCATGCTCCTCCTATTTTTCAGACCGTTTCATGCTCCTCATATTTTTGACTCCGTTGTAAGCTCTTCATATTTTTCACACCTTTTCATGCTCTTCATGTTTTCAACACCACTTCATACTCCTCCTGTTTTTCAGACCGTTTCATGCTCCTCATAATTTTGACACATTTTGAAGCTCTTCATATATTTCACAACTTTTCAGGCTCTTCATGTTTTTCAACACCACTTCATGCTCCTCCTATTTTTCACACCGTTTCATGCTCTTCTCATTTTTGACACCTTTTGAAGCTCTTCATATTTTTCACACCTTTTCAGGCTCTTCATGTTTTTGAACTTCGTTTCATGCTCCTCCAATATGAAGACCGTTTCATCCTCCTCATATTTTTGACACTTTTTGAAGCTCTTCATATTTTTCACACCTTTTCAGGCTCCTCATGTTTTTGAACACCGTTTCATGCTCCTCCTATTTTTCAGATTGTTTCATGCTCCTCATATCTTTGACACCTTTTGAAGCCCTTCATATTTTTCACACCTTTTCAGGCTCTTCATGTTTTTCAACACCGTTTCATTCTCCTCCTATTTTTCAAACGTTTCTTGCTCCTCATATTTTTGACACCTTTTGAAACTCTTCATATTTTTCAGACCTATTGAAGCTCTTCATATTTTACACACCTTTTCAGGCTCTTCAGGTTTTTCTGCACCAGTTCATGCTCCTCCTTTTTTTCAGAGCGTTTCATGATCCTCATGTATTTCACACCTTTTGAAGCTCTTCATATTTTTCACACCTTTTCAGGCTCTTCATGATTTTCAACACCGTTTCATTCTCCTCCTATTTTTCAAACGTTTCTTGCTCCTCATATTTTTGACACCTTTTGAAGCTCTTTATATAATTCACACATTTTCACGCTCTTCATATTTTTCAACACCACTTCATGCTCCTCCTATTTTTCAGACCGTTTCATGCTCATCTCATTTTTGACGCCTTTTTAAGCGCTTCATATTTTTCGCACCTTTTCAGGCTCTTCATGTTTTTCAACACCACTTCATGCTCCTCCTATTTTTCCGACCGTTTCATGCTCCTCTCATTTTTGACACCTTTTGAAGCTCTTCATATTTTTCACACCTTTTCAGGCTCTTCATGTTTTTGAACACCGTATCATGCTCCTCCTATTTTTCAGACCGTTTCATGCACCTCATATCTTTGACGCCTTTTGAAGCCCTTCATATTTTCAACAACTTTTCAGGCTCTTCATGTTTTTCAAGAGCGCTTCATGATCCTCCTATTGTTCAGACTGTTTCATGCTTCCCATATTTTGACACCTTTTGAAGCTCTTCATATTTCTCACACCTTTTCAGGCTCTTCATGTTTTTCAACACCGCTTCATGCTCCTCCTATTTTTTATACCGTTTCATCTTACTCATATTTTTGACAGTTTTTGAAGCTCTTCATATTTTTCACACCTTTTCAGGCTCTTCATGTTTTTCAACACCACTTCATGCTCCTCCTACATTTCCGACCGTTTCATGCTCATCTCATTTTTGACACCTTTTGAAGCTCTTTATATAATTCACACCTTTTCAGGCTCTTCATGTTTTTCAACACCACTTCAAGCTCCTCCTATTTTTCAAACCTTTTCATGCTCTCATATTTTTGACACCTTTTGAAGCTCTTCATATTGTTAACAGCTTTTCTGGCTCTTAATGTTTTTTAACACCGCTTCTTGCTCCTCCTATTTTTCAGACCGTTTCATGCTCCTCATATATTTCACACCTTTTGAAGCTTTTCATATTTTTCACACCTTTTCAGGCTATTCATGTTTTTGAAAACCGCTTCATGCACCTCCTATTTTTCACACCTTTTGAAGATCTTCATATTGTTCACAGGTTTTCAGGCTATTGATGATTTTGAGGACCGCTTCTTGCTCCTCCTATTTTTCAGACTGTTTCATGCTCCTCATATTTTTGACACGTTTGGAAGCTCTACATATTTTTCACACCTTTTCAGGCTCCTCATGTATTTCAACACCGTTTCATGCTCCTTCTAATTTTCAGACCGTTTCATGCTCCTCATATTTTTGACACCTTTTGAAACACTTCATATTTTTCACACCTTTTCAGGCTCTTCACGTTTTTGAACACCGCTTCATGCTCCACCTATTTTTCAGACCGTTTAATGCTCCTCATATTTTTCACACCTTTTGAAGCTCTTCATATTTTTCACACCTTTTCAGGCTCTTCATGTTTTTGAACTCCGTTTCATGCTCCTCCAATATTAAGACCGTTTCATCCTCCTCATATTTTTGACACTTTTTGAAGCCCTTCATATTTTTCACACCTTTTAAGGCTCTTCATGTTTTTCAACACCGCTTCATGATCCTCCTGTTTTTCAAACCGTTTCATGCTTCCCGTATTTTTGACGCCTTATGAAGCTCTTCATATTTTTCAAACCTTTGCAGGCTCTTCATGTTTTTCAACACCGTTTCATGCTCCTCATATTTTTGAAACCTTTTGAAGCTCTTCATATATTTCATACCTTTTGATGCTCTTCATATTTTTCACACCTTTTGAAGCTCTTCATATATTTCTCACGTTTTCAGGCTCTTCATGTTTTTCAACACCACTCATGCTCCTCCTATTTTTCAGATCGTGTCATGCTCATCTCATTTTTGACACCTTTTGAAGCTCTTCATATTTTTCACACCTTTTCAGCCTCTTCATGTTTTTCAACACCACACCATGCTCCTCCTCTTTTTTAGATTGTTTCATGCTCCTCATATTTTTAAAACTTTTGAAACTCTTAATATTTTTCACACCTTTTCAGGCTCTTCATGTTTTTAACACCTTTTCAGGCTCTTATTGTTTTTCAACATGGCTTCATGCTCCTCCTATTTTTCAGATTGCTTCATGCTCGTCATATTTTTGACACCTTTTGAAGGTCTTCATATTTTTCACATCTTTTCAGGCTGTTCATGATTTTGAACACCGCTTCATGCTCCTCCTATTTTTCAGACCGTTTCATGCTCCTCATGTATTTCACACCTTTTGAAGCTCTTCATATTTGTCACACGTTTTCAGGCTCTTCATGTTTTTCAACACCGTTTCTTCCTCCTCCAATTTTTCAGACCGTTACATGCTCCTCATATTTTTGACATGTTTTGAAGCTCTTCATATTTTTCACACCTTTTCAGGCTCTTCATGTTTTTGAACACCGTTTCATGGCCTCCTTTTTTTTTGACCGTTTCATGCTCCTCATATTTTTGACACATTTTGAAGCTCTTCATAGTTTTCACACCTTTTCAGGTACTTCATTTTTTTTAACACCACTTCATGCTCCTCCTATTTTTCACACCTTTTGAAGCTCTTCATATTTTTCACACCTTTTCAGGCTCTTCATGTTTTTGAACACCTCTTCATGCACCTCCTATTTTTCACACCTTTTGAAGATCTTCATATTTTTCACAGTTTTTCAGGTTCTTCATGATTTTGAGGATTGCTTCTTGCTCCTCCTATTTTTCAGACCGTTTCATGCTCCTCCTATTTTTCACACCTTTTGGAGCTCTACATATTTTTCACACCTTTTCAGGCTCTTCATGTATTTCAACACCGTTTCATGCTCCTTCTAATTTTCAGACCGTTTCATGCTCCTCATATTTTTGATACCTTTTGAAACTCTTCATATTTTTCACACCTTTTCAGGCTCTTCATGTTTTTGAACACTGCTTCATGCTCCAGCTATTTTTCAGACCGTTTAATGCTCTTCTCTTTTTTGACTCCATTTGAAGCTCTTCATATTTTTCACACCTTTTGAAGCTCTTCATATTTTTCACACCTTTTCAAGCTCTACATGTTTCTCAATTCCACTTCAAGCTCCTCCTATTTTTCTGGCCTTTTCATGCTCTCATATTTTTGACACCTTTTGAAGCTCTTCATATTGTTCACACCCTTTCAGGCTCTTCATGTTTTTTAACACCGCTTCATGCTCCTCCTATTTTTCAGACTGTTTCATGTTCCTCATGTTTTTCACACCTTTTGAAGCTTTTCATATTTTTCACACCTTCAGTCTCTTCATGTTATTGAACACCGTTTCATGCACCTCCTATTTTTCACACCTTTTGAAGATCTTCATATTGTTCACAGTTTTTCAGGCTCTTCATGATTTTGAGGACCGCTTCTTGCTCCTCCTATTTTTCAGACTGTTTCATGCTCTTCATATTTTTGACACGTTTGGAAGCTCTACATATTTTTCACACCTTTTCAGGCTCTTCATGTATTTCAACACCGTTTCATGCTCCTTCCAATTTTCAGTCCGTTTCATGCTCCTCATATTTTTGACACCTTTTGAAACTCTTCATATTTTTCACACCTTTTCAGGCTCTTCATGTTTTTGAACACCGTTTCATGCTCCACCTATTTTTCAGACCGTTTAATGCTCCTCCTATTTTTGACACCTTTTGAAGCTCTTCATATTTTTCACACCTTTTCAGACTCTTCATGTTTTTCAACACCGTTTCATGCTCCTCCTATATTTCAGACCGTTTCATGCTCCTCATATTTTTCACACCTTTTGAAGCTCTTCATGTTTTTCACATTTTTTCAGGCTCTTATTGTTTTTCAACACCGCTTCATGATACTCCTATTTTTCAGACCGTTTCATGCTCTTCATATATTTCACACCTTTTGAAGCTCTTCATATTTTTCACACATTTTCAGGCTCTTCATATTTTTGAACACCGTTTCATGCTCCTCCTATTTTTCAGACCGTTTCATGCTCCTCATATTTTTGACACCTTTTGAAGCTCTTCACATTTTTCACACCTTTTCCGGCTCTTCATGTTTGCAACACTGCTTCATGATGCTCCTATTTTTCAGACCGTTTCATGCTCATCTCATTTTTGACACCTTTTGAAGCTCCTCATATTTTTCACGCCTTTTGAAGCTCTTCATATTTTTCACACTTTTTCAGGCTCTTCATGTTTTAGAACACCGCCTCATGCTCCTCCTATTTTTCAGACCATTTAATGTTCCTCATGTATTTCACACCTTTTGAAGCTCTTCATATTTTTCACACCTTTTCAGGCTCTTCATGTTTTTGAACACCGCTTCATGCACTTCCTATTTTTCACACCTTTTGAAGATCTTCATATTTTTCACAGTTTTCCAGACTCTTCATGTTTTTCAACACCACTTCATGCTCCTCCTATTTTTCAGACCGTTTCATGCTCCTCATATTCTTGACACCTTTTGAAGCTCTTCATATTTTTCACACCTTTTCAGGCTCTTCATGTTTTTGAACACCTCTTCATGCACCTCCTATTTTTCACACCTTTTGAAGATCTTCATATTTTTCACAGTTTTTCAGATTCTTCATGATTTTGAGGACTGCTTCTTGCTCCTCCTTTTTTTCAGACCGTTTCATGCTCCTCCTATTTTTCACACCTTTTGGAGCTCTACATATTTTCACACCTTTTCAGGCTCTTCATGTTTTTGAACACTGCTTCATGCTCCAGCTATATTTCAGACCGTTTCATGCTCCTCATGTATTTCACACCTTTTGAAGCTCTTCATATTTTTCACACCTTTTCAGGATCTTAATGTTTTTGAACTCCGTTTCATGCTCCTACTATATTAACCGTTTCATCCTCCTCATATTTTTGACACTTTTTGAAGCTCTTCCTATTTTTCACATATTTTCCGGCTCTTCAGTTTTTCAAAACCGCTTCATGCTTCTCTTATTTTTCATACAGTTTCAGGCTCCTCATATTTTTCATACCTTTTCAAGCTCTTCATATTTTTCACACCTTTTCAGACTCTCCTTTTTTTTCAACACCGCTTCATGCTCCTCCTATTTTTCCAGACCGTTTCATGCTTCTCATTTATTTCACAGCTTTTGAAGCTCTTCATATTTTTCACACCTCTTCAGGCTCTTCATGTTTTTGAACACCGTTTTATGCTCCTCCTATTTTTTAGACCGTTTCATGCACCTCATATCTTTGACGCCTTTTGAAGCCCTTCATATATTCAACAACTTTTCAGGCTCTTCATGTTTTTCAAGAGCGCTTCATGATCCTACTATTGTTCAGACTGTTTCATGCTTCCCATATTTTTGAAACCTTTTGAAGACCTTCATATTTTTCACACCTTTTCAGGCTCTTCATATTTTGCAACACCGCTTCATGATCCTCCAGTTTTTCAGACCGTTTCAGGCTTCTCATATTTTTGACACCTTTTGAAGCTCTTCATATTTTTCACACCTTTTCGGGCTCTTCATGTTTTTCAACACCACTTCATGGGGCTCCTGTTTTTCAGTCCGTTTCATGCTCCTCATAATTTTGACACATTTTGAAGCTCTTCATATATTTCACAACTTTACAGGCTCTTCATGTTTTTCAACACCACTTCATGCTCCTCCTATTTTTCAGACCGTTTCATGCTCTTCTCATTTTTGACACCTTGTGAAGCTCTTCTTATTTTTCACAACTTTTCAGGCTCTCAAAGGTTTTGAACACCATTTCCAGCTCCTCCTTTTTTTGACACATTTTGAAGCTCTTCATATTTTTTCAGACAATTTCATGCTCCTCATATTTTTGAAAACTTTTGAAACTCTTCATATATTTCACCACCTTTCCAGGCTCTTCATGATTTTCAACACCGCTTCATGCTCCTCCTATTTTTCAGACCGTTTCATGCTCCTCATAATTTTGACACCTTTTGAAGCTCTTCATATTTTTCACACCTTTTCAGGCCTTTATTGTTTTTGAACACCGTTTCCTTCTCCTCCTGTTTTTGACACATTTTGAAGCTCTTCATATTTTTTCAGACCATTTCATGCTCCTCATATTTTTGACTATTTTTGAAGCTCTTCATATTTTTCACACCTTTTCAGGTTCTTCATGTTTTTGAACATGGCTTCATGCTCCTCCTCTTTCTCACACCTTTTGAAGGTCTTCATGTTTTTCACAGCTTTTCAGGCTCTTCATGTTTTTGAACACCGCTTCATGCACCTCCTATTTTTCACACCTTTTGAAGTTCTTCATGTTTTTCACACCTTTTGAGGCTCTTCATGTATTTGAACACCGCATCATACTACTCCTATTTTTCAGACCCTTACATACTTCTCATAATTTTGACACCTTTTGAAGCTCTTCTTATTTTTCACACCTTTTCAGGCCTTTCCTGTTTTCAACAACATTTCATGCTCCTCTTATTTTTCAGACCGTTTCATGCTCCTCATATTTTTCAAACCTTTTGTAGCTCTTCATATTTTTCACACGTTTCAGGCTCTTCATGTTTTTCAACACCGCTTCATGCTCCTCCTATTTTTCAGAACGTTTCATGCTCCTCATATTTTTGACACCTTTTAAGCTCTTCATATTTTTCAAACCTTCTCAGGCTCTTCAAGTTTATGAACACCGTTTCATGCTACTCCTATTTTTGGCACCTTTTGAAGCTCTTCATATTTTTCAAACCTTTCATGCTCTTCTTGGTTTTCAACACCGTTTCATGCTCCTCCTATTTTTCAGGCTGTTTCATGCTCCTGATATTTTTGACACCTTTTGAAGCTCTTCATATTTTTCACACGTTTTTAAGCTCTTCATATTTTTCACACCTTTTCAGGCTCTTCAAGTTTTTGAACACCGTTTCATGTTACTCCTATTTTTGGCACCTTTTGAAGCTCTTCATATTTTTCAAACTTTTCATGCTCTTCATGTTTTTCAACACCATTTCATGCTCCTCCTATTTTTCAGACCGTTTCATGCTCCTCATACTTTTGACATCTTTTGAAGCTCTTGATATATTTCACATCTTTTCAGGCTCTTCATGTTTTTCAACACCGCTTCATGCTCCTCCTACTTTTCAGACGGTTTCATGCTCCTCATATTTTGAAACCTTTTGAACCTCTTCATATTTTTCATACGTTTTCAGGCTCTTCCTGTTTTTGAATTCCGTTTCTTGCTCCTCATATTTTTCATACCGTTTCATGCTCCTCATATTTTTGACACCTTTTGAAGCTCTTCATATTTTTCACTCTTTTTCAGGCTCTTCATGTTTTTCAACACCGTTTCATGCTCCTCCTATTTTTCAGACCGTTTCATGCTCCTATTTTTCAGACCGTTTCATGCTCCTCATATTTTTGACACCATTTGAAGCTCTTCATATTTTTCACACCTTTTCAGGCTCTTCATGTTTTTTAACACAGATTCATGCTCCTCCTATTTTTAAGACCGTTTCATGCTCCTCATATTTTTGACACCTTTTGAAGCTCTTCATACTTTTCACACCTTTTCAGGCCTTTAATGTTTTTGAACACCGTTTCATGCTCCTCCTGTTTTTGACACATGTTGAAGCTCTTCATATTTTTTCAGACCATTTCATGCTCCTCATATTTTTGACAACTTTTGAAACTCTTCATATTTTTCACACCTTTTCAGGCTCTTCATGTTTTTAAACACCGCTTCATGCTCCTCCTATTTTTCAGACCGTTTCATGCTCCTCATATTTTTGACACCTTTTGAAGCTCTTCATATTTTTCACACTTTTTCAGGCTCTTCATGTTTTTCAACACCGCTTCATGCTCCTCCTATTTTTCAGACCGTTTCATGCTCCTATTTTTCAGACCGTTTCATGCTCCTCATATTTTTGACACCATTTGAAGCTCTTCATATTTTTCACACCTTTTCAGGCTCTTCATGTTTTTAAACACCGCTTCATGCTCCTCCTATTTTTCAGACAGTTTCATGCTCCTATTTTTCAGACCGTTTCATGCTCCTCATATTTTTGACACCATTTGAAGCTCTTCATACTTTTCACACCTTTTCAGGCCTTTAATGTTTTTGAACACCGCTTCATGCTCCTCCTATTTTTCACACCTTTTGAAAGTATTCATGTTTTTCACAGCTTTTCAGGCTCTTCAGGTTTTTGAACACCGCTTCATGCTCCTTCTATTTTTCACACCTTTTGAAAGTCTTCATATTTTTCACACCTTTTCAAGTTCTTCATGTTTTGGAACACCGCTTCATGCTCCTCCTATTTTTCATTCCGTTCATGCTCCTCATATTTTTGACACGGTTTGAAGCTCTTCATATTTTTCACACCTTTTCAGGCTCTTCATGTTTTTGAACACCGCTTCATGCTCCTCCTATTTTCAGAACGTTTCAAGTTCCTCATATATTTGACACATTTTGAAGCTCTTCATATTTTTCACACCTTTTCAGGCTCTTCATGTTTTTTAACACAGATTCATGCTCCTCCTATTTTTCAGACCGTTTCATGCTCCTCATATTTTTGACACCTTTTGAAGCTCTTCATATTTTTCACACCTTTTCAGGCTCTTCATGTTTTTGAACACCGCTTCATGCTCCTCCTATTTTTCAGTCCATTTCATGCTCCTCTTATTTTTCACTTTTTGAAACTCTTCGTATTATTCACACCTTTTCAGTCTCTTCATGTTTTTGAACACCGCTTCACACTCCTCCTCTTTTTCAGACCGTTACAGGATTCTCATACTTTTAACACCTTTTGAAGCTGTTCATATTTTTCACACCTTTTTAGGTTCTTCATGAATTTCAACACCACTTCATGCTGCTTCTATTTTTCAGACCGTCTCATGCTCCTCATATTTTTGACACCTTTTGAATCTCTTCATATTTCTCACCCCTTTTCAGGCTCTTCATGTTTTTCAACACCGTGGCATGCTGCTCCTTTTATCAGACCGTTTCATGCTCCTCATATTTTTGACACCTTTTGAAGCTCTTCATATTTTTCGGACATTTTCAGGCTCTTCATGTTATTCAACACCGCTTCATGCTCCTCATATTTTTCAGACCGTTTCTTGCTCCTTGTATTTTTGACACCCTATTAAGCTCTTCATATTTTTCACAACTTTTCATGCTCTTCATGTTTTCAACACCGTTTCATGCTCCTCCTATTTTTCAGACCGTTTCATGCTCCTCATATTTTTGACAACTTTTTAAGCTCTTCATAATTTTCACACCTTTTCAGGCTCTTCATGTTTTTGAACACCGTTTCATGCTCCTCTCATTTTTGACACCTTTTGAAGCTCTTCATATTTTTCACACCTTTTCAGGCTCTTCATGTTTTTCAACACCGTTTCATGCTACTACTTTTCAGACCGTTTCATGTTCCTCCTATATTTGACACATTTTGAAGCTCTTCATATTTTTCACACCTTTTGAAACTCTTCATATATTTCCCACCTTTCAGGCTCTTCATGATTTTCAACACCGCTTCATGCTCCTCCTATTTTTCAGACCGTTTCATGCTCCTCATAATTTTGACACCTTTTGAAGCTCTTCATATTTTTCACACCTTTTCAGGCCTTTAATGTTTTTGAACACCGTTTCATGCTCCTCCTGTTTTTAACACATTTTGAAGCTCTTCATATTTTTTCAGACCATTTCATGCTCCTCATATTTTTGACAATTTTTGAAGCTCTTCATATTTTTCACACCTTTTCAGGCTCTTCATGTTTTTGAACATCGCTACATGCTCCTCCTCTTTTTCACACCTTTTGAAGGTCTTCATGTTTTTCACAGCTTTTCAGGCTCTTCATGTTTTTGAACACCGCTTCATGCTCCTCCTATTTTTCACACCTTTTGAAGTTCTTCATATTTTTCATTCGTTTTCAGCTTCTTCATGATTTTCAACACCGATTCATGCTCCTCCTATTTTTCAGACCATTTCATGTTCCTCATATTTTTCACACCTTTTGAAGCTCTTCATATTTTTCACGTCTTTTCAGGCTCTTCATGTTTTCAACACCGTTTCATGCTCCTCCAATTTTTCAGACCGTTTCATGCTCCTCATATTTTTCACACATTTTGAAACTCTTCATATTGTGCACACCTTTTCAGGCTCTTCCTGTTTCTGAACACCACTTCATGTTCATCCTATTTTTCAGACAGTTTATGCTCCTCATATTTTTGACACCTTTTGAAGCTCTTCATATTTTCACACCTTTCAGGCTCTTCATTTTTTGAACACCGCTTCACACTCCTCCTATTTTTCAGACCGTTTCATGCTCCTCATATATTTCACACCTTTTGAAGCTCTTCGTATTTTTCACACCTTTTCAGACTCTTTTTGTTTTGGAAGACCGCTTCATGCTCCTTTTATTTTTCAGACTGTTGCATGCTCCTCATATTTTTGACACCTTTTTAAGCTCTTTATATATTTCACACCTTTTCAGGCTCTTTTTGTTTTTGAGCACTGTTTCTTGCACCTCGTATATTTCAGACCGTATCATGCTCCTCAGATTTTTAAAAACTTTTTAAACTCTTCATATTTTTCACACCATTTCAGTCTCTTCATGTTTTTCAACACTGCTTCATGGTTCTCCTATTTTTTCAGACCGTTTAATGCTCCTCATATTTTTGACAGCTTTTGAAGCTATTCATATATTTCACACCTTTTCAGGCTCTTCATGTTTTTGAACACCGCAACATGCTCCTCCTATTTTTCAGACAGTTTCATGCTCCTCATATTTTTCAGACCGTTTTATGCTCCTGATATTTTGACACCTTTTGAAGCTCTTCATGTTTTTCAACACCGTTTCATGCTTCTCCTATTTTTCAGACCGTTTCATGGTCCTCCTATTTTTCAGACCGTTTCATGCTCCTCATATTTTTGAAACCTTTTGAAGCACCTCATATTTTTGACACTTTTTGAAGCTCTTCATATTTTTCACTCCTTTTCAGGCTCTTCAAGTTTTCAACACCACTTCATGCTCCTCCTCTTTTTCAGACCGTTTAATGCTCCTCATATTTTTCATACCTTTTGAAGCTCCTCATATTTTTCACACCTTTTCTTGCTCTCATGTTTTCAACACCGTTCATGCTCCTCCTATTTTTCAGACTTTTTCATGCTCCTTATAATTTTAGCACCTTTTGAAGCTCTTCATATATTTCACAATTTTTCTGGCTCTTCATGTTTTTCAACACCACTTCATGCTCCTCCTATTTTTCAGACCGTTTCATGCTCCTCATATTTTTGACACCTTTTGAAGTTCTTCATATTTTTCACACCTTTTCAGGCTCTTCATGTTTTTGAATACCGCTTCATGCTCCTCCTTTTTTTCAGACCGTTTCGTGCTCCTCCTATTTTTCAGACTGTTTCATGCTCCTCATATTTTTGACACCTTTTGAAGTTCTTCATATTGTTCACACCTTTCAGGCTCTTCATGTTTTTGAACACCGCTTCATGCTTCTCCTATTTTTCAGACCGTTTAATTCTCCTCATATTTGTAACACCTATTTAAGCTCTTCATGTTATTCACACCTTTGCAGCCTCTTCATGTTTTTCAACACCGCTTCAGGCTCCTGCTATTTTTCAGTACGTTTCATGATCTTGATAATTTTTCCACCTTTTGAAGCTCTTCATATTTTTCACACCTTTTCAGGCTCTTCATGTTTTGAACACCATTCATGCTCCTTCTATTTTTCAGACCGTTTCATGCTCCTCATATTTTTTTATTATTTTTTTTTCCATTGGGTTTTGTCATACATTGATATGAATCAGCCATGGATTTACATGTATTCCCAAACCCGATCCCCCCTCCCACCTCCCTCTCCACCCGATTCCTCTGGGTCTTCCCTGTGCACCAGGCCGGAGCACTTGTCTCGTGCATCCCACCTGGGCTGGTGATCTGTTTCACCACAGATAGCATACATGCTCTTCTTTTGAAATATCCCACCCTCACATTCTCCCATAAAGTTCAAAAGTCTGTTCTGTATTTCTGTGTCTCTTTTTCTGTTCTGAATATAGGGTTATCGTTATCACCTTTCTAAATTCCATATACATGTGTCAGTATGCTGTAATGTTCTTTATCTTTCTGGCTTACTTCACTCTGTATAATGGGCTCCAGCTTCATCCATCTCATTAGGACTGGTTCAAATGAATTCCTTTTAATGGCTGAGTAATATTCCATGGTGTATATGTACCACAGCTTCCTTATCCATTCATCTGCTGAGGGGCATCTAGGTTGCTTCCATGTCCTGGCTATTATAAACAGTGCTGCGATGAACATTGGGGTGCACGTGTCTCTTTCAGATCTGGTTTCCTCAGTGTGTATACCCAGAAGTGGGATTGCTGGGTCATATGGCAGTTCTATTTCCAGTTTTTTAAGAAATCTCCACACTGTTTTCCATAGCGGCTGTACTAGTTTGCATTCCCACCAACAGTGTAAGAGGGTTCCCTTTTCTCCACACCCTCTCCAGCATTTATTGCTTGTAGACTTTTGGATAGCAGCCATCCTGACTGGCGTGTAATAGTACCTCATTGTGGTTTTGATTTGCATTTCTCTAATAATGAGTGATGTTGAGCATCTTTTCATGTGTTTGTTGGCCATCTGTATGTCTTCTTTGGAGAAATGTCTGTTTAGTTCTTTGGCCCATTTTTTGATTGGGTCATTTATTTTTCTGGAATTGAGCTGCAGGAGTTGCTTGTATATTTTTGAGATTAATCCTTTGTCTGTTTCTTCATTTGCTATTATTTTCTCCCAATCTGAAGGCTGTCTTTTCACCTTACTTATAGTTTCCTTTGTAGTGCAAAAGCTTTTAAGTTTCATTAGGTCCCATTTGTTTAGTTTTGCTTTTATTTCCACTATTCTGGGAGGTGGGTCATAGAGGATCTTGCTTTGATTTATGTCAGAGAGTGTTTTGCCTATGTTCTCCTCTAGGAGTTTTATAGTTTCTGGTCTTACATTTAGATCTTTAATGCATTTTGAGTTTATTTTGGTGTATGGTGTTAGAAAGTGTTCTAAAGCCTCCATACCTACACTGAAACCAACCACCACACAAGAGCCAATAAGTTTTAGAGCAAGACATACCACGCAAATTCTCCAGCAACGCAGGAACGTAGCCCTGAACATCAACATACAGGCTGCCCAAGGTCACACCTAACACATAGACCCATCTCAAAACTCATTACTGGGCACTCCATTGCTCTCCAAAGAGAAGAAATCAAGTTCCACGCACCAGAACACTGACGCAAGCTTCCCTGAACAGGAAATCTCGACAAGCCAATCGTCTAACCCCACCCACTGGGTTAATCCTCCACAACAAAAAGGAACCACAGACCTCCAGAATACAGAAAGCCCACTCCAGATACAGCAATCTAAACAAGATGAAAAGGCAAAGAAATACCCAACAGGTAAAGGAACATGAAAAATGCCCACCAAGTCGAACAAAAGAGGAGGAGATAGGGAATCTACCTGAAAAAGAATTTAGAGTAATGATAATAAAAATGATCCAAAATCTTGAAAACAAAATGGAGTTACAGATAAATAGCCTGGAAACAAAGATTGAAAAGATTCAAGAATGGTTTAATAAAGACCTAGAAGAAATAAAAAAGAGTCAATTACAAATGAATAATGCAATGAATGAGATCAAAAACACTTTGGAGGGAACCAAGAGTAGAATAACGGAGGCAGAAGATAGGATAAGTGAGGTAGAAGATAAAATGGTGGAAATAAATGAAGCAGACAGGAAAAAAGAAAAAAGGATCAAAAGAAATGAGGACAACCTCAGGGACCTCTGGGACACTGTGAAACGCCCCAACATTCGAATCATAGGAGTTCCAGAAGAAGAAGACAAAAAGAAAGGCCATGAGAAAATACTCGAGGAGATAATAGCTGAAAACTTCCCTATAATGGGGAAGGAAATAGCCACCCAAGTCCAAGAAACCCAGAGAGTCCCAAACAGGATAAACCCAAGGCGAAACACCCCAAGACACATATTAATCAAATTAACAAAGATCAAACACAAAGAACAAATATTAAAAGCAACAAGGGAAAAACAACAAATAACACACAAAGGGATTCCCATAAGGATAACAGCTGATCTATCAATAGAAACCCTCCAGGCCAGAAGGGAATGGCAGGACGTACTGAAAGTAATGAAAGAGAATAACCTACAACCTAGATTACTGTATCCAGCAAGGATCTCATTCAGATATGAAGGAGAATTCAAAAGCTTTACAGAGAAGCAAAAGCTGAGAGAATTCAGCACCACCAATCCAGCTCTTCAACAAATGCTAAAGGATCTTCTCTAGACAGGAAATGCAGACAGGTTGTATAAACGTGAACCCAAAACAACAAAGTAAATGGCAACGGGACCACACCTATCAATAATTACCCTAAATGTAAATGGGTTGAATGCCCCAACCAAAAGACAAAGATTGGCTGAATGGATACAAAAACAAGACCCCTATATATGCTGTCTACAAGAGACCCACCTCAAAACAAGAGACACATACAGACTAAAAGTGAAGGGCTGGAAAAAAAATATTTCATGCAAACGGAGACCAAAAGAAAGCAGGAGTCGCAATACTCATATCAGATAAAATAGACTTTCAAATAAAGGAAGTGAAAAGAGACAAAGGAGGACACTACATAATGATCAAAGGATCAATCAAAAAAGAAGATATAACAATTATAAATATATATGCACCCAACATAGGAGCACCGCAATATGTACGGCAAACGCTAACGAGTATGAAAGAGGAAATTAATAGTAACACAATAATAGTGGGAGACTTTAATACCCCACTCACAACTATGGATAGATCAACTAAACAGAAAATTAACAAGGAAACACAAACCTTAAATGACACAATGGACCAGCTAGACCTAATTGATATCTATAGGACATTTCACCCCAAAACAATCAACTTCACCTTTTTCTCAAGTGCACACGGAACATTCTCCAGAATAGATCACATTCTGGGCCATAAATCTGGTCTTGGAAAATTCAAAAAAATTGAAATCATTCCAGTCATCTTTTCTGACCACAGTGCAGTAAGATTAGATCTCAATTACAGGGAAAAAATTGTTAAAACTTCAAACATATGGAGGCTAAATAACACGCTTCTGAATAACCAACAAATCATAGACGAAATCAAAAAAGAAATCAAAATATGTATAGAAAGGAATCAAAATGAAAAGACAACAACTCATATTTTTGACAACTTTTGAAGCTCTTCATATATATCACACCTTTTCAGGCTCTTCATGTTTTTCAACACCGCTTCATGCTCCTCCTATATTTCAGACCGTTTCATGCTCCTCATATTTTTGACACCTTTTGAAGCTCTTCATATATTTCACACATTTTCAGGCTCTTCATGTTTTTCAACACCGCTTCATGCTCCTCTTATTTTTCAGACCATTTCATGCTCCTCATATTTTTGACACCTTTTGAAGCTCTTCATATATTTCACACCTTTTGAGGCTCTTCATGTTTTTCAACACGGCTTCATGCTCCTCCTATTTTTCAGACCGTTTCATGCTCCTTATATTTTTGACACGTTTTGAAGCTTTTCATATTTTGCACACCTTTTCAGGCTCTTCATGTTTTTGAATACAGCTTCGTGCTCCTCCTACTTTTCAGACTGTTTCATGCTCCTCATATTTTAGACACCATTTGAAGCTGTTCATATTTTTCACCCCTTTTCAGGCTCTTCATGTTTTTCAACACCGCTTCATGCTCCTCCTATTTTTCAGACCGTTTCATGCTCCTCATATTTTTGACACGTTTTGAAGCTCTTCATATTTTTCACACCTTTTCAGGCTCTTCATGTTTTTCAAGACCGCTTCATCCTCCTCCTATTATTCAGACCGTTTCATGCTCCTCATATTTTGAACACGTTTTGAAGCTCTTCATATTTTTCACACCTTTTCAGGCTCTTCATGATTTTCAACACCATTTCTTCCTACTCATATTTTTCAGACCGTTTCATGCTCCTCATATTTTTGACAACTTTTGAAGCTCTGCATAAATTTCACACCTTTTCAGGCTCTTCATGTTTTTCAACACCGCTTCATGTTCCTCCTATTTTTCAGACCGTTTCATGCTCCTCATATTTTTCAGACCTTTTCATGCTCCTCATATTTTTGACACCTTTTGAAGCTCTTCATATTTTTCAAACCTTTTCAGACTCTTCATGTTTTTCTACATCGTTTCTTGCTCCTCCTATTTTTCAGACCGTTTAATGCTCCTCATATTTTTCAGACCGTTTCATGCTCCTCATATTTTTGACACCTTTTGAAGCTCTTCATATTTTTCACACCTTTTCATGCTCTTCATGTTTTTCAACACCCTTTCATGCTCCTCCTATTTTTTAGACCGTTTCATGCTCCTCATATTTTGACACCTTTTGAAGCTCTTCATATTTTTCACACCTTTTCATGCTCTTCATGTTTTTCAACACCGTTTCATGCTCCTCATATTTTTCAGAACGTTTCATGCTCCTCATGTTTTTCAGACGGTTTTATGCTCCTCATATTTTGACACCTTTTGAAACTCTTCATGTTTCTCAAATCCGTTTCATGCTGCTCCTATTTTTCAGACCGTTTCATGCTCCTCCTATTTTTCAGACCGTTTCATGCTCCTCTTATTTTTGACACCTTTTGAAACTCTTCTTATATTTCACACCATTTCAGGCCCTTCATGTTTTTCAACTCTGCTTCATACTCCTCTTATTTTTCAGAACTTTTCATGCTCCTCATATTTTTGACCCGTTTTGAAGCTCTTCCTATATTTCACACCTTTTCAGGCTCTTCATGTTATTGAACACCGCTTCAGGCTCCTCCTCTTTTTCAGACCGTTTCATGCTCCTCATGTTTTTGACACCGTTTGAAGCTCTTCATATTTTTCATATCTTTTCAGGCTCTTCATGTTTTTGAACACCATTTCATACTCCTCCCATTTTTCACACCGTTTCATGCTTCTCATATTTTTGACAACTTTTGAAGTTTTTCATATTTTTCACACCTTTACAGGCTCTTCATATTTTTCAACACCGCTTCGTGCTCCTCCTATATTTCAGACCGTTTCATGCTCCTCATATTTTTGCCACCTTTTGAAGCTATTCATATTTTTCACACCTTTTCAGGCTCTTCATGTTTTTCAACACCGCTTCATGTTAATCCTATTGTTCAGAACTTTTCATGCTCCTCATATTTTTGACACCTTTTGAAGCTCTTCATATATTTCACACCTTTTCAGGCTCTTCATGTTTTTCAACACCGCTTCATGCTCCTCCTATTTTTCAGACCGTTTCATGCTCCTCATATTTTAACACCTTTTGAAGCTCTTCATATATTTCACACCTTTTCAGGCTCTTCATGTTTTCAACACAGCTTTATGCTCCTCTTATTTTTCAGACCGTTTCATGCTCCTCATATTTTTGACACCTTTTGAAGCTCTTCATATTTTTCACACCTTTTCAGGATTTTCATGTTTTTAACACCGTTTCATGCTCCTCCTATTTTTCAGACCGTTTCATGCTCCTCATATTTTTGACACCTTTTGAAGCACTTCATATTTTTCACACCTTTTCAGGCTCTTCATGTTTTTCAACGCCGCTTCATGCTCCTTCTATTTTTTAGTCCGTTTCATGCTTGTCATATTTTTGAGACCTTTTGAATCTCTTCATATTTTTCACACCTTTTCAGGCTCTTCATGTTTTGAACACCATTCATTCTCCTTCTATTTTTCAGACCGTTTCATGCTCCTCATATTTTTTTTATTATTTTTTTTTCCATTGGGTTTTGTCATACATTGATATGAATCAGCCATGGATTTACATTTATTCCCAATCCCGATCCCCCCTCCCACCTCCCTCTCCACCCGATTCCTCTGGGTCTTCCCTGTGCACCAGGCCGGAGCACTTGTCTTGTGCATCCCAACTTGGCTGGTGATCTGTTTCACCACAGATAGCATACATGCTGTTCTTTTGAAATATCCCACCCTCACATTCTCCCACAAAGTTCAAAAGTCTGTTCTGTATTTCTGTGTCTCTTTTTCTGTTCTGCATATAGGGTTATCGTTATCACCTTTCTAAATTCCATATACATGTGTCAGTATGCTGTAATGTTCTTTATCTTTCTGGCTTACTTCACTCTGTATAATGGGCTCCAGCTTCATCCATCTCATTAGGACTGGTTCAAATGAATTCCTTTTAATGGCTGAGTAATATTCCATGGTGTATATGTACCACAGCTTCCTTATCCATTCATCTGCTGAGGGGCATCTAGGTTGCTTCCATGTCCTGGCTATTATAAACAGTGCTGCGATGAACATTGGGGTGCACGTGTCTCTTTCAGATCTGGTTTCCTCAGTGTGTATACCCAGAAGTGGGATTGCTGGGTCATATGGCAGTTCTATTTCCAGTTTTTTAAGAAATCTCCACACTGTTTTCCATAGCGGCTGTACTAGTTTGCATTCCCACCAACAGTGTAAGAGGGTTCCCTTTTCTCCACACCCTCTCCAGCATTTATTGCTTGTAGACTTTTGGATAGCAGCCATCCTGACTGGCGTGTAATAGTACCTCATTGTGGTTTTGATTTGCATTTCTCTAATAATGAGTGATGTTGAGCATCTTTTCATGTGTTTGTTGGCCATCTGTATGTCTTCTTTGGAGAAATGTCTGTTTAGTTCTTTGGCCCATTTTTTGATTGGGTCATTTATTTTTCTGGAATTGAGCTGCAGGAGTTGCTTGTATATTTTTGAGATTAATCCTTTGTCTGTTTCTTCATTTGCTATTATTTTCTCCCAATCTGAAGGCTGTCTTTTCACCTTACTTATAGTTTCCTTTGTAGTGCAAAAGCTTTTAAGTTTCATTAGGTCCCATTTGTTTAGTTTTGCTTTTATTTCCAATATTCTGGGAGGTGGGTCATAGAGGATCTTGCTTTGATTTATGTCAGAGAGTGTTTTGCCTATGTTCTCCTCTAGGAGTTTTATAGTTTCTGGTCTTACATTTAGATCTTTAATGCATTTTGAGTTTATTTTGGTGTATGGTGTTAGAAAGTGTTCTAAAGCCTCCATACCTACACTGAAACCAACCACCACACAAGAGCCAATAAGTTTTAGAGCAAGACATACCACGCAAATTCTCCAGCAACGCAGGAACGTAGCCCTGAACATCAACATACAGGCTGCCCAAGGTCACACCTAACACATAGACCCATCTCAAAACTCATTACTGGGCACTCCATTGCTCTCCAAAGAGAAGAAATCAAGTTCCACGCACCAGAACACTGACGCAAGCTTCCCTGAACAGGAAATCTCGACAAGCCAATCGTCTAACCCCACCCACTGGGTTAATCCTCCACAACAAAAAGGAACCACAGACCTCCAGAATACAGAAAGCCCACTCCAGAT
This sequence comes from Dama dama, assembly GCF_033118175.1. Lineage (NCBI taxonomy): Eukaryota > Metazoa > Chordata > Mammalia > Artiodactyla > Cervidae > Dama > Dama dama. The sequence continues at coordinate 2,238,455 of NW_026870874.1, forward strand.
ACAGCAATCTAAACAAGATGAAAAGGCAAAGAAATACCCAACAGGTAAAGGAACATGAAAAATGCCCACCAAGTCGAACAAAAGAGGAGGAGATAGGGAATCTACCTGAAAAAGAATTTAGAGTAATGATAATAAAAATGATCCAAAATCTTGAAAACAAAATGGAGTTACAGATAAATAGCCTGGAAACAAAGATTGAAAAGATTCAAGAATGGTTTAATAAAGACCTAGAAGAAATAAAAAAGAGTCAATTACAAATGAATAATGCAATGAATGAGATCAAAAACACTTTGGAGGGAACCAAGAGTAGAATAACGGAGGCAGAAGATAGGATAAGTGAGGTAGAAGATAAAATGGTGGAAATAAATGAAGCAGACAGGAAAAAAGAAAAAAGGATCAAAAGAAATGAGGACAACCTCAGGGACCTCTGGGACACTGTGAAACGCCCCAACATTCGAATCATAGGAGTTCCAGAAGAAGAAGACAAAAAGAAAGGCCATGAGAAAATACTCGAGGAGATAATAGCTGAAAACTTCCCTATAATGGGGAAGGAAATAGCCACCCAAGTCCAAGAAACCCAGAGAGTCCCAAACAGGATAAACCCAAGGCGAAACACCCCAAGACACATATTAATCAAATTAACAAAGATCAAACACAAAGAACAAATATTAAAAGCAGCAAGGGAAAAACAACAAATAACACACAAAGGGATTCCCATAAGGATAACAGCTGATCTATCAATAGAAACCCTCCAGGCCAGAAGGGAATGGCAGGACGTACTGAAAGTAATGAAAGAGAATAACCTACAACCTAGATTACTGTATCCAGCAAGGATCTCATTCAGATATGAAGGAGAATTCAAAAGCTTTACAGAGAAGCAAAAGCTGAGAGAATTCAGCACCACCAATCCAGCTCTTCAACAAATGCTAAAGGATCTTCTCTAGACAGGAAATGCAGACAGGTTGTATAAACGTGAACCCAAAACAACAAAGTAAATGGCAACGGGACCACACCTATCAATAATTACCCTAAATGTAAATGGGTTGAATGCCCCAACCAAAAGACAAAGATTGGCTGAATGGATACAAAAACAAGACCCCTATATATGCTGTCTACAAGAGACCCACCTCAAAACAAGAGACACATACAGACTAAAAGTGAAGGGCTGGAAAAAAAATATTTCATGCAAACGGAGACCAAAAGAAAGCAGGAGTCGCAATACTCATATCAGATAAAATAGACTTTCAAATAAAGGAAGTGAAAAGAGACAAAGGAGGACACTACATAATGATCAAAGGATCAATCAAAAAAGAAGATATAACAATTATAAATATATATGCACCCAACATAGGAGCACCGCAATATGTACGGCAAACGCTAACGAGTATGAAAGAGGAAATTAATAGTAACACAATAATAGTGGGAGACTTTAATACCCCACTCACAACTATGGATAGATCAACTAAACAGAAAATTAACAAGGAAACACAAACCTTAAATGACACAATGGACCAGCTAGACCTAATTGATATCTATAGGACATTTCACCCCAAAACAATCAACTTCACCTTTTTCTCAAGTGCACACGGAACATTCTCCAGAATAGATCACATTCTGGGCCATAAATCTGGTCTTGGAAAATTCAAAAAAATTGAAATCATTCCAGTCATCTTTTCTGACCACAGTGCAGTAAGATTAGATCTCAATTACAGGGAAAAAATTGTTAAAACTTCAAACATATGGAGGCTAAATAACACGCTTCTGAATAACCAACAAATCATAGACGAAATCAAAAAAGAAATCAAAATATGTATAGAAAGGAATCAAAATGAAAAGACAACAACTCATATTTTTGACAACTTTTGAAGCTCTTCATATATATCACACCTTTTCAGGCTCTTCATGTTTTTCAACACCGCTTCATGCTCCTCCTATATTTCAGACCGTTTCATGCTCCTCATATTTTTGACACCTTTTGAAGCTCTTCATATATTTCACACATTTTCAGGCTTTTCATGTTTTTCAACACCGCTTCATGCTCCTCTTATTTTTCAGACCATTTCATGCTCCTCATATTTTTGACACCTTTTGAAGCTCTTCATATATTTCACACCTTTTGAGGCTCTTCATGTTTTTCAACACGGCTTCATGCTCCTCCTATTTTTCAGACCGTTTCATGCTCCTTATATTTTTGACACGTTTTGAAGCTTTTCATATTTTGCACACCTTTTCAGGCTCTTCATGTTTTTGAATACAGCTTCGTGCTCCTCCTACTTTTCAGACTGTTTCATGCTCCTCATATTTTTGACACCATTTGAAGCTGTTCATATTTTTCACCCCTTTTCAGGCTCTTCATGTTTTTCAACACCGCTTCATGCTCCTCCTATATTTCAGACCGTTTCATGCTCCTCATATTTTTGACACCTTTTGAAGCTCTTCATATATTTCACACATTTTCAGGCTCTTCAAGTTTTTCAACACCGCTTCATGCTCCTCTTATTTTTCAGACCGTTTCATGCTCCTCATATTTTTGATACCTTTTGAAGCTCTTCATATTTTTCACACCTTTTCAGGCTCTTCATGTTTTTCAAGACCGCTTCATGTTCCTCCTATTATTCAGACCGTTTCATGCTCCTCATATTTTGAACACGTTTTGAAGCTCTTCATATTTTTCACACCTTTTCAGGCTCTTCATGATTTTCAACACCATTTCTTCCTACTCATATTTTTCAGACCGTTTCATGCTCCTCATATTTTTGACAACTTTTGAAGCTCTGCATAAATTTCACACCTTTTCAGGCTCTTCATGTTTTTCAACACCGCTTCATGTTCCTCCTATTTTTCAGACCGTTTCATGCTCCTCATATTTTTCAGACCGTTTCATGCTCCTCATATTTTTGACACCTTTTGAAGCTCTTCATATTTTTCACACTTTTTCATGCTCTTCATGTTTTTCAACACCCTTTCATGCTCCTCCTATTTTTCAGACCGTTTCATGCTCCTCATATTTTGACACCTTTTGAAGCTCTTCATATTTTTCACACCTTTTCATGCTCTTCATGTTTTTCAACACCGTTTCATGCTCCTCCTATTTTTCAGAACGTTTCATGCTCCTCATATTTTTCAGACGGTTTTATGCTCCTCATATTTTGACACCTTTTTAAACTCTTCATGTTTTTCAAAACCGTTTCATGCTGCTCCTATTTTTCAGACCGTTTCATGCTCCTCCTATTTTTCAGACCGTTTCATGCTCCTCTTATTTTTGACACCTTTTGAAACTCTTCTTATATTTCACACCATTTCAGGCCCTTCATGTTTTTCAACTCTGCTTCATACTCCTCCTATTTTTCAGAACTTTTCATGCTCCTCATATTTTTGACCCGTTTTGAAGCTCTTCCTATATTTCACACCTTTTCAGGCTCTTCATGTTATTGAACACCGCTTCAGGCTCCTCCTCTTTTTCAGACCGTTTCATGCTCCTCATGCTTTTGACACCGTTTGAAGCTCTTCATATTTTTCATATCTTTTCAGACTCTTCATGTTTTTGAACACCATTTCATGCTCCTCCCATTTTTCACACCGTTTCATGCTCCTCATATTTTTGACACCATTTGAAGTTTTTCATATTTTTCACACCTTTACAGGCTCTTCATATTTTTCAACACCGCTTCGTGCTCCTCCTATATTTCAGACCGTTTCATGCTCCTCATATTTTTGACACCTTTTGAAGCTCTTCATATTTTTCACACCTTTTCAGGCTCTTCATGTTTTTCAACACCGCTTCATGCTCCTCCTATTATTCAGACCGTTTCATGCTCCTCATATTTTAACACCTTTTGAAGCTCTTCATATATTTCACACCTTTTCAGGCTCTTCATGTTTTCAACACAGCTTTATGCTCCTCTTATTTTTCAGACCGTTTCATGCTCCTCATATTTTTGACACCTTTTGAAGCTCTTCATATTTTTCACACCTTTTCAGGCTTTTCATGTTTTTAACACCGTTTCATGCTCTTCCTATTTTTCAGACCGTTTCATGTTCCTCATATTTTTGACACCTTTTGAAGCACTTCATATTTTTCACACCTTTTCAGGCTCTTCATGTTTTTCAACACCGCTTCATGCTCCTTCTATTTTTTAGTCCGTTTCATGCTTGTCATATTTTTGAGACCTTTTGAATCTCTTCATATTTTTCACACCTTTTCAGGCTCTTCATGTTTTGAACACCATTCATGCTCCTTCTATTTTTCAGACCGTTTCATGCTCCTCATATTTTTTTATTATTTTTTTTTTCCATTGGGTTTTGTCATACATTGATATGAATCAGCCATGGATTTACATGTATTCCCAATCCCGATCCCCCCTCCCACCTCCCTCTCCACCCGATTCCTCTGGGTCTTCCCTGTGCACCAGGCCGGAGCACTTGTCTCGTGCATCCCACCTGGGCTGGGGATCTGTTTCACCACAGATAGCATACATGCTGTTCTTTTGAAATATCCCACCCTCACATTCTCCCACAAAGTTCAAAAGTCTGTTCTGTATTTCTGTGTCTCTTTTTCTGTTCTGCATATAGGGTTATCGTTATCACCTTTCTAAATTCCATATACATGTGTCAGTATGCTGTAATGTTCTTTATCTTTCTGGCTTACTTCACTCTGTATAATGGGCTCCAGCTTCATCCATCTCATTAGGACTGGTTCAAATGAATTCCTTTTAATGGCTGAGTAATATTCCATGGTGTATATGTACCACAGCTTCCTTATCCATTCATCTGCTGAGGGGCATCTAGGTTGCTTCCATGTCCTGGCTATTATAAACAGTGCTGCGATGAACATTGGGGTGCACGTGTCTCTTTCAGATCTGGTTTCCTCAGTGTGTATACCCAGAAGTGGGATTGCTGGGTCATATGGCAGTTCTATTTCCAGTTTTTTAAGAAATCTCCACACTGTTTTCCATAGCGGCTGTACTAGTTTGCATTCCCACCAACAGTGTAAGAGGGTTCCCTTTTCTCCACACCCTCTCCAGCATTTATTGCTTGTAGACTTTTGGATAGCAGCCATCCTGACTGGCGTGTAATAGTACCTCATTGTGGTTTTGATTTGCATTTCTCTAATAATGAGTGATGTTGAGCATCTTTTCATGTGTTTGTTGGCCATCTGTATGTCTTCTTTGGAGAAATGTCTGTTTAGTTCTTTGGCCCATTTTTTGATTGGGTCATTTATTTTTCTGGAATTGAGCTGCAGGAGTTGCTTGTATATTTTTGAGATTAATCCTTTGTCTGTTTCTTCATTTGCTATTATTTTCTCCCAATCTGAAGGCTGTCTTTTCACCTTACTTATAGTTTCCTTTGTAGTGCAAAAGCTTTTAAGTTTCATTAGGTCCCATTTGTTTAGTTTTGCTTTTATTTCCAATATTCTGGGAGGTGGGTCATAGAGGATCTTGCTTTGATTTATGTCAGAGAGTGTTTTGCCTATGTTCTCCTCTAGGAGTTTTATAGTTTCTGGTCTTACATTTAGATCTTTAATGCATTTTGAGTTTATTTTGGTGTATGGTGTTAGAAAGTGTTCTAAAGCCTCCATACCTACACTGAAACCAACCACCACACAAGAGCCAATAAGTTTTAGAGCAAGACATACCACGCAAATTCTCCAGCAACGCAGGAACGTAGCCCTGAACATCAACATACAGGCTGCCCAAGGTCACACCTAACACATAGGCCCATCTCAAAACTCATTACTGGGCACTCCATTGCTCTCCAAAGAGAAGAAATCAAGTTCCACGCACCAGAACACTGACGCAAGCTTCCCTGAACAGGAAATCTCGACAAGCCAATCGTCTAACCCCACCCACTGGGTTAATCCTCCACAACAAAAAGGAACCACAGACCTCCAGAATACAGAAAGCCCACTCCAGATACAGCAATCTAAACAAGATGAAAAGGCAAAGAAATACCCAACAGGTAAAGGAACATGAAAAATGCCCACCAAGTCGAACAAAAGAGGAGGAGATAGGGAATCTACCTGAAAAAGAATTTAGAGTAATGATAATAAAAATGATCCAAAATCTTGAAAACAAAATGGAGTTACAGATAAATAGCCTGGAAACAAAGATTGAAAAGATTCAAGAATGGTTTAATAAAGACCTAGAAGAAATAAAAAAGAGTCAATTACAAATGAATAATGCAATGAATGAGATCAAAAACACTTTGGAGGGAACCAAGAGTAGAATAACGGAGGCAGAAGATAGGATAAGTGAGGTAGAAGATAAAATGGTGGAAATAAATGAAGCAGACAGGAAAAAAGAAAAAAGGATCAAAAGAAATGAGGACAACCTCAGGGACCTCTGGGACACTGTGAAACGCCCCAACATTCGAATCATAGGAGTTCCAGAAGAAGAAGACAAAAAGAAAGGCCATGAGAAAATACTCGAGGAGATAATAGCTGAAAACTTCCCTATAATGGGGAAGGAAATAGCCACCCAAGTCCAAGAAACCCAGAGAGTCCCAAACAGGATAAACCCAAGGCGAAACACCCCAAGACACATATTAATCAAATTAACAAAGATCAAACACAAAGAACAAATATTAAAAGCAGCAAGGGAAAAACAACAAATAACACACAAAGGGATTCCCATAAGGATAACAGCTGATCTATCAATAGAAACCCTCCAGGCCAGAAGGGAATGGCAGGACGTACTGAAAGTAATGAAAGAGAATAACCTACAACCTAGATTACTGTATCCAGCAAGGATCTCATTCAGATATGAAGGAGAATTCAAAAGCTTTACAGAGAAGCAAAAGCTGAGAGAATTCAGCACCACCAATCCAGCTCTTCAACAAATGCTAAAGGATCTTCTCTAGACAGGAAATGCAGACAGGTTGTATAAACGTGAACCCAAAACAACAAAGTAAATGGCAACGGGACCACACCTATCAATAATTACCCTAAATGTAAATGGGTTGAATGCCCCAACCAAAAGACAAAGATTGGCTGAATGGATACAAAAACAAGACCCCTATATATGCTGTCTACAAGAGACCCACCTCAAAACAAGAGACACATACAGACTAAAAGTGAAGGGCTGGAAAAAAAATATTTCATGCAAACGGAGACCAAAAGAAAGCAGGAGTCGCAATACTCATATCAGATAAAATAGACTTTCAAATAAAGGAAGTGAAAAGAGACAAAGGAGGACACTACATAATGATCAAAGGATCAATCAAAAAAGAAGATATAACAATTATAAATATATATGCACCCAACATAGGAGCACCGCAATATGTACGGCAAACGCTAACGAGTATGAAAGAGGAAATTAATAGTAACACAATAATAGTGGGAGACTTTAATACCCCACTCACAACTATGGATAGATCAACTAAACAGAAAATTAACAAGGAAACACAAACCTTAAATGACACAATGGACCAGCTAGACCTAATTGATATCTATAGGACATTTCACCCCAAAACAATCAACTTCACCTTTTTCTCAAGTGCACACGGAACATTCTCCAGAATAGATCACATTCTGGGCCATAAATCTGGTCTTGGAAAATTCAAAAAAATTGAAATCATTCCAGTCATCTTTTCTGACCACAGTGCAGTAAGATTAGATCTCAATTACAGGGAAAAAATTGTTAAAACTTCAAACATATGGAGGCTAAATAACACGCTTCTGAATAACCAACAAATCATAGACGAAATCAAAAAAGAAATCAAAATATGTATAGAAAGGAATCAAAATGAAAAGACAACAACTCATATTTTTGACAACTTTTGAAGCTCTTCATATATATCACACCTTTTCAGGCTCTTCATGTTTTTCAACACCGCTTCATGCTCCTCCTATATTTCAGACCGTTTCATGCTCCTCATATTTTTGACACCTTTTGAAGCTCTTCATATATTTCACACATTTTCAGGCTTTTCATGTTTTTCAACACCGCTTCATGCTCCTCTTATTTTTCAGACCATTTCATGCTCCTCATATTTTTGACACCTTTTGAAGCTCTTCATATATTTCACACCTTTTGAGGCTCTTCATGTTTTTCAACACGGCTTCATGCTCCTCCTATTTTTCAGACCGTTTCATGCTCCTTATATTTTTGACACGTTTTGAAGCTTTTCATATTTTGCACACCTTTTCAGGCTCTTCATGTTTTTGAATACAGCTTCGTGCTCCTCCTACTTTTCAGACTGTTTCATGCTCCTCATATTTTTGACACCATTTGAAGCTGTTCATATTTTTCACCCCTTTTCAGGCTCTTCATGTTTTTCAACACCGCTTCATGCTCCTCCTATATTTCAGACCGTTTCATGCTCCTCATATTTTTGACACCTTTTGAAGCTCTTCATATATTTCACACATTTTCAGGCTCTTCAAGTTTTTCAACACCGCTTCATGCTCCTCTTATTTTTCAGACCGTTTCATGCTCCTCATATTTTTGATACCTTTTGAAGCTCTTCATATTTTTCACACCTTTTCAGGCTCTTCATGTTTTTCAAGACCGCTTCATGTTCCTCCTATTATTCAGACCGTTTCATGCTCCTCATATTTTGAACACGTTTTGAAGCTCTTCATATTTTTCACACCTTTTCAGGCTCTTCATGATTTTCAACACCATTTCTTCCTACTCATATTTTTCAGACCGTTTCATGCTCCTCATATTTTTGACAACTTTTGAAGCTCTGCATAAATTTCACACCTTTTCAGGCTCTTCATGTTTTTCAACACCGCTTCATGTTCCTCCTATTTTTCAGACCGTTTCATGCTCCTCATATTTTTCAGACCGTTTCATGCTCCTCATATTTTTGACACCTTTTGAAGCTCTTCATATTTTTCACACTTTTTCATGCTCTTCATGTTTTTCAACACCCTTTCATGCTCCTCCTATTTTTCAGACCGTTTCATGCTCCTCATATTTTGACACCTTTTGAAGCTCTTCATATTTTTCACACCTTTTCATGCTCTTCATGTTTTTCAACACCGTTTCATGCTCCTCCTATTTTTCAGAACGTTTCATGCTCCTCATATTTTTCAGACGGTTTTATGCTCCTCATATTTTGACACCTTTTTAAACTCTTCATGTTTTTCAAAACCGTTTCATGCTGCTCCTATTTTTCAGACCGTTTCATGCTCCTCCTATTTTTCAGACCGTTTCATGCTCCTCTTATTTTTGACACCTTTTGAAACTCTTCTTATATTTCACACCATTTCAGGCCCTTCATGTTTTTCAACTCTGCTTCATACTCCTCCTATTTTTCAGAACTTTTCATGCTCCTCATATTTTTGACCCGTTTTGAAGCTCTTCCTATATTTCACACCTTTTCAGGCTCTTCATGTTATTGAACACCGCTTCAGGCTCCTCCTCTTTTTCAGACCGTTTCATGCTCCTCATGCTTTTGACACCGTTTGAAGCTCTTCATATTTTTCATATCTTTTCAGGCTCTTCATGTTTTTGAACACCATTTCATGCTCCTCCCATTTTTCACACCGTTTCATGCTCCTCATATTTTTGACACCATTTGAAGTTTTTCATATTTTTCACACCTTTACAGGCTCTTCATATTTTTCAACACCGCTTCGTGCTCCTCCTATATTTCAGACCGTTTCATGCTCCTCATATTTTTGACACCTTTTGAAGCTCTTCATATTTTTCACACCTTTTCAGGCTCTTCATGTTTTTCAACACCGCTTCATGCTCCTCCTATTATTCAGACCGTTTCATGCTCCTCATATTTTAACACCTTTTGAAGCTCTTCATATATTTCACACCTTTTCAGGCTCTTCATGTTTTCAACACAGCTTTATGCTCCTCTTATTTTTCAGACCGTTTCATGCTCCTCATATTTTTGACACCTTTTGAAGCTCTTCATATTTTTCACACCTTTTCAGGCTTTTCATGTTTTTAACACCGTTTCATGCTCTTCCTATTTTTCAGACCGTTTCATGTTCCTCATATTTTTGACACCTTTTGAAGCACTTCATATTTTTCACACCTTTTCAGGCTCTTCATGTTTTTCAACACCGCTTCATGCTCCTTCTATTTTTTAGTCCGTTTCATGCTTGTCATATTTTTGAGACCTTTTGAATCTCTTCATATTTTTCACACCTTTTCAGGCTCTTCATGTTTTGAACACCATTCATGCTCCTTCTATTTTTCAGACCGTTTCATGCTCCTCATATTTTTTTATTATTTTTTTTTTCCATTGGGTTTTGTCATACATTGATATGAATCAGCCATGGATTTACATGTATTCCCAATCCCGATCCCCCCTCCCACCTCCCTCTCCACCCGATTCCTCTGGGTCTTCCCTGTGCACCAGGCCGGAGCACTTGTCTCGTGCATCCCACCTGGGCTGGGGATCTGTTTCACCACAGATAGCATACATGCTGTTCTTTTGAAATATCCCACCCTCACATTCTCCCACAAAGTTCAAAAGTCTGTTCTGTATTTCTGTGTCTCTTTTTCTGTTCTGCATATAGGGTTATCGTTATCACCTTTCTAAATTCCATATACATGTGTCAGTATGCTGTAATGTTCTTTATCTTTCTGGCTTACTTCACTCTGTATAATGGGCTCCAGCTTCATCCATCTCATTAGGACTGGTTCAAATGAATTCCTTTTAATGGCTGAGTAATATTCCATGGTGTATATGTACCACAGCTTCCTTATCCATTCATCTGCTGAGGGGCATCTAGGTTGCTTCCATGTCCTGGCTATTATAAACAGTGCTGCGATGAACATTGGGGTGCACGTGTCTCTTTCAGATCTGGTTTCCTCAGTGTGTATACCCAGAAGTGGGATTGCTGGGTCATATGGCAGTTCTATTTCCAGTTTTTTAAGAAATCTCCACACTGTTTTCCATAGCGGCTGTACTAGTTTGCATTCCCACCAACAGTGTAAGAGGGTTCCCTTTTCTCCACACCCTCTCCAGCATTTATTGCTTGTAGACTTTTGGATAGCAGCCATCCTGACTGGCGTGTAATAGTACCTCATTGTGGTTTTGATTTGCATTTCTCTAATAATGAGTGATGTTGAGCATCTTTTCATGTGTTTGTTGGCCATCTGTATGTCTTCTTTGGAGAAATGTCTGTTTAGTTCTTTGGCCCATTTTTTGATTGGGTCATTTATTTTTCTGGAATTGAGCTGCAGGAGTTGCTTGTATATTTTTGAGATTAATCCTTTGTCTGTTTCTTCATTTGCTATTATTTTCTCCCAATCTGAAGGCTGTCTTTTCACCTTACTTATAGTTTCCTTTGTAGTGCAAAAGCTTTTAAGTTTCATTAGGTCCCATTTGTTTAGTTTTGCTTTTATTTCCAATATTCTGGGAGGTGGGTCATAGAGGATCTTGCTTTGATTTATGTCAGAGAGTGTTTTGCCTATGTTCTCCTCTAGGAGTTTTATAGTTTCTGGTCTTACATTTAGATCTTTAATGCATTTTGAGTTTATTTTGGTGTATGGTGTTAGAAAGTGTTCTAAAGCCTCCATACCTACACTGAAACCAACCACCACACAAGAGCCAATAAGTTTTAGAGCAAGACATACCACGCAAATTCTCCAGCAACGCAGGAACGTAGCCCTGAACATCAACATACAGGCTGCCCAAGGTCACACCTAACACATAGGCCCATCTCAAAACTCATTACTGGGCACTCCATTGCTCTCCAAAGAGAAGAAATCAAGTTCCACGCACCAGAACACTGACGCAAGCTTCCCTGAACAGGAAATCTCGACAAGCCAATCGTCTAACCCCACCCACTGGGTTAATCCTCCACAACAAAAAGGAACCACAGACCTCCAGAATACAGAAAGCCCACTCCAGATACAGCAATCTAAACAAGATGAAAAGGCAAAGAAATACCCAACAGGTAAAGGAACATGAAAAATGCCCACCAAGTCGAACAAAAGAGGAGGAGATAGGGAATCTACCTGAAAAAGAATTTAGAGTAATGATAATAAAAATGATCCAAAATCTTGAAAACAAAATGGAGTTACAGATAAATAGCCTGGAAACAAAGATTGAAAAGATTCAAGAATGGTTTAATAAAGACCTAGAAGAAATAAAAAAGAGTCAATTACAAATGAATAATGCAATGAATGAGATCAAAAACACTTTGGAGGGAACCAAGAGTAGAATAACGGAGGCAGAAGATAGGATAAGTGAGGTAGAAGATAAAATGGTGGAAATAAATGAAGCAGACAGGAAAAAAGAAAAAAGGATCAAAAGAAATGAGGACAACCTCAGGGACCTCTGGGACACTGTGAAACGCCCCAACATTCGAATCATAGGAGTTCCAGAAGAAGAAGACAAAAAGAAAGGCCATGAGAAAATACTCGAGGAGATAATAGCTGAAAACTTCCCTATAATGGGGAAGGAAATAGCCACCCAAGTCCAAGAAACCCAGAGAGTCCCAAACAGGATAAACCCAAGGCGAAACACCCCAAGACACATATTAATCAAATTAACAAAGATCAAACACAAAGAACAAATATTAAAAGCAGCAAGGGAAAAACAACAAATAACACACAAAGGGATTCCCATAAGGATAACAGCTGATCTATCAATAGAAACCCTCCAGGCCAGAAGGGAATGGCAGGACGTACTGAAAGTAATGAAAGAGAATAACCTACAACCTAGATTACTGTATCCAGCAAGGATCTCATTCAGATATGAAGGAGAATTCAAAAGCTTTACAGAGAAGCAAAAGCTGAGAGAATTCAGCACCACCAATCCAGCTCTTCAACAAATGCTAAAGGATCTTCTCTAGACAGGAAATGCAGAAAGGTTGTATAAACGTGAACCCAAAACAACAAAGTAAATGGCAACGGGACCACACCTATCAATAATTACCCTAAATGTAAATGGGTTGAATGCCCCAACCAAAAGACAAAGATTGGCTGAATGGATACAAAAACAAGACCCCTATATATGCTGTCTACAAGAGACCCACCTCAAAACAAGAGACACATACAGACTAAAAGTGAAGGGCTGGAAAAAAATATTTCATGCAAACGGAGACCAAAAGAAAGCAGGAGTCGCAATACTCATATCAGATAAAATAGACTTTCAAATAAAGGAAGTGAAAAGAGACAAAGAAGGACACTACATAATGATCAAAGGATCAATCAAAAAAGAAGATATAACAATTATAAATATATATGCACCCAACATAGGAGCACCGCAATATGTACGGCAAACGCTAACGAGTATGAAAGAGGAAATTAATAGTAACACAATAATAGTGGGAGACTTTAATACCCCACTCACAACTATGGATAGATCAACTAAACAGAAAATTAACAAGGAAACACAAACCTTAAATGACACAATGGACCAGCTAGACCTAATTGATATCTATAGGACATTTCACCCCAAAACAATCAACTTCACCTTTTTCTCAAGTGCACACGGAACATTCTCCAGAATAGATCACATTCTGGGCCATAAATCTGGTCTTGGAAAATTCAAAAAAATTGAAATCATTCCAGTCATCTTTTCTGACCACAGTGCAGTAAGATTAGATCTCAATTACAGGGAAAAAATTGTTAAAACTTCAAACATATGGAGGCTAAATAACACGCTTCTGAATAACCAACAAATCATAGACGAAATCAAAAAAGAAATCAAAATATGTATAGAAAGGAATCAAAATGAAAAGACAACAACTCATATTTTTGACAACTTTTGAAGCTCTTCATATATATCACACCTTTTCAGGCTCTTCATGTTTTTCAACACCGCTTCATGCTCCTCCTATATTTCAGACCGTTTCATGCTCCTCATATTTTTGACACCTTTTGAAGCTCTTCATATATTTCACACATTTTCAGGCTCTTCATGTTTTTCAACACCGCTTCATGCTCCTCTTATTTTTCAGACCATTTCATGCTCCTCATATTTTTGACACCTTTTGAAGCTCTTCATATATTTCACACCTTTTGAGGCTCTTCATGTTTTTCAACACGGCTTCATGCTCCTCCTATTTTTCAGACCGTTTCATGCTCCTTATATTTTTGACACGTTTTGAAGCTTTTCATATTTTGCACACCTTTTCAGGCTCTTCATGTGTTTGAATACAGCTTCGTGCTCCTCCTACTTTTCAGACTGTTTCATGCTCCTCATATTTTTGACACCATTTGAAGCTGTTCATATTTTTCACCCCTTTTCAGGCTCTTCATGTTTTTCAACACCGCTTCATGCTCCTCCTATATTTCAGACCGTTTCATGCTCCTCATATTTTTGACACCTTTTGAAGCTCTTCATATATTTCACACATTTTCAGGCTCTTCAAGTTTTTCAACACCGCTTCATGCTCCTCTTATTTTTCAGACCGTTTCATGCTCCTCATATTTTTGATACCTTTTGAAGCTCTTCATATTTTTCACCCCTTTTCAGGCTCTTCATGTTTTTCAACACCGCTTCATGCTCCTCCTATTTTTCAGACCGTTTCATGCTCCTCATATTTTTGACACGTTTTGAAGCTCTTCATATTTTTCACACCTTTTCAGGCTCTTCATGTTTTTCAAGACCGCTTCATGTTCCTCCTATTATTCAGACCGTTTCATGCTCCTCATATTTTGAACACGTTTTGAAGCTCTTCATATTTTTCACACCTTTTCAGGCTCTTCATGATTTTCAACACCATTTCTTCCTACTCATATTTTTCAGACCGTTTCATGCTCCTCATATTTTTGACAACTTTTGAAGCTCTGCATAAATTTCACACCTTTTCAGGCTCTTCATGTTTTTCAACACCGCTTCATGTTCCTCCTATTTTTCAGACCGTTTCATGCTCCTCATATTTTTCAGACCGTTTCATGCTCCTCATATTTTTGACACCTTTTGAAGCTCTTCATATTTTTCACACTTTTTCATGCTCTTCATGTTTTTCAACACCCTTTCATGCTCCTCCTATTTTTCAGACCGTTTCATGCTCCTCATATTTTGACACCTTTTGAAGCTCTTCATATTTTTCACACCTTTTCATGCTCTTCATGTTTTTCAACACCGTTTCATGCTCCTCCTATTTTTCAGAACGTTTCATGCTCCTCATATTTTTCAGACGGTTTTATGCTCCTCATATTTTGACACCTTTTTAAACTCTTCATGTTTTTCAAAACCGTTTCATGCTGCTCCTATTTTTCAGACCGTTTCATGCTCCTCCTATTTTTCAGACCGTTTCATGCTCCTCTTATTTTTGACACCTTTTGAAACTCTTCTTATATTTCACACCATTTCAGGCCCTTCATGTTTTTCAACTCTGCTTCATACTCCTCTTATTTTTCAGAACTTTTCATGCTCCTCATATTTTTGACCCGTTTTGAAGCTCTTCCTATATTTCACACCTTTTCAGGCTCTTCATGTTATTGAACACCGCTTCAGGCTCCTCCTCTTTTTCAGACCGTTTCATGCTCCTCATGTTTTTGACACCGTTTGAAGCTCTTCATATTTTTCATATCTTTTCAGGCTCTTCATGTTTTTGAACACCATTTCATGCTCCTCCCATTTTTCACACCGTTTCATGCTCCTCATATTTTTGACACCATTTGAAGTTTTTCATATTTTTCACACCTTTACAGGCTCTTCATATTTTTCAACACCGCTTCGTGCTCCTCCTATATTTCAGACCGTTTCATGCTCCTCATATTTTTGACACCTTTTGAAGCTCTTCATATTTTTCACACCTTTTCAGGCTCTTCATGTTTTTCAACACCGCTTCATGCTCCTCCTATTATTCAGACCGTTTCATGCTCCTCATATTTTAACACCTTTTGAAGCTCTTCATATATTTCACACCTTTTCAGGCTCTTCATGTTTTCAACACAGCTTTATGCTCCTCTTATTTTTCAGACCGTTTCATGCTCCTCATATTTTTGACACCTTTTGAAGCTCTTCATATTTTTCACACCTTTTCAGGCTTTTCATGTTTTTAACACCGTTTCATGCTCTTCCTATTTTTCAGACCGTTTCATGCTCCTCATATTTTTGACACCTTTTGAAGCACTTCATATTTTTCACACCTTTTCAGGCTCTTCATATTTTTCAACACCGCTTCATGCTCCTTCTATTTTTTAGTCCGTTTCATGCTTGTCATATTTTTGAGACTTTTTGAATCTCTTCATATTTTTCACACCTTTTCAGGCTCTTCATGTTTTGCACACCATTCATGCTCCTTCTATTTTTCAGACCGTTTCATGCTCCTCATATTTTTTTATTATTTTTTTTTTCCATTGGGTTTTGTCATACATTGATATGAATCAGCCATGGATTTACATGTATTCCCAATCCCATCCCCCCTCCCACCTCCCTCTCCACCCGATTCCTCTGGGTCTTCCCTGTGCACCAGGCCGGAGCACTTGTCTCGTGCATCCCACCTGGGCTGGGGATCTGTTTCACCACAGATAGCATACATGCTGTTCTTTTGAAATATCCCACCCTCACATTCTCCCACAAAGTTCAAAAGTCTGTTCTGTATTTCTGTGTCTCTTTTTCTGTTCTGCATATAGGGTTATCGTTATCACCTTTCTAAATTCCATATACATGTGTCAGTATGCTGTAATGTTCTTTATCTTTCTGGCTTACTTCACTCTGTATAATGGGCTCCAGCTTCATCCATCTCATTAGGACTGGTTCAAATGAATTCCTTTTAATGGCTGAGTAATATTCCATGGTGTATATGTACCACAGCTTCCTTATCCATTCATCTGCTGAGGGGAATCTAGGTTGCTTCCATGTCCTGGCTATTATAAACAGTGCTGTGATGAACATTGGGGTGCACGTGTCTCTTTCAGATCTGGTTTCCTCAGTGTGTATACCCAGAAGTGGGATTGCTGGGTCATATGGCAGTTCTATTTCCAGTTTTTTAAGAAATCTCCACACTGTTTTCCATAGCGGCTGTACTAGTTTGCATTCCCACCAACAGTGTAAGAGGGTTCCCTTTTCTCCACACCCTCTCCAGCATTTATTGCTTGTAGACTTTTGGATAGCAGCCATCCTGACTGGCGTGTAATAGTACCTCATTGTGGTTTTGATTTGCATTTCTCTAATAATGAGTGATGTTGAGCATCTTTTCATGTGTTTGTTGGCCATCTGTATGTCTTCTTTGGAGAAATGTCTGTTTAGTTCTTTGGCCCATTTTTTGATTGGGTCATTTATTTTTCTGGAATTGAGCTGCAGGAGTTGCTTGTATATTTTTGAGATTAATCCTTTGTCTGTTTCTTCATTTGCTATTATTTTCTCCCAATCTGAAGGCTGTCTTTTCACCTTACTTATAGTTTCCTTTGTAGTGCAAAAGCTTTTAAGTTTCATTAGGTCCCATTTGTTTAGTTTTGCTTTTATTTCCAATATTCTGGGAGGTGGGTCATAGAGGATCTTGCTTTGATTTATGTCAGAGAGTGTTTTGCCTATGTTCTCCTCTAGGAGTTTTATAGTTTCTGGTCTTACATTTAGATCTTTAATGCATTTTGAGTTTATTTTGGTGTATGGTGTTAGAAAGTGTTCTAAAGCCTCCATACCTACACTGAAACCAACCACCACACAAGAGCCAATAAGTTTTAGAGCAAGACATACCACGCAAATTCTCCAGCAACGCAGGAACGTAGCCCTGAACATCAACATACAGGCTGCCCAAGGTCACACCTAACACATAGACCCATCTCAAAACTCATTACTGGGCACTCCATTGCTCTCCAAAGAGAAGAAATCAAGTTCCACGCACCAGAACACTGACGCAAGCTTCCCTGAACAGGAAATCTCGACAAGCCAATCGTCTAACCCCACCCACTGGGTTAATCCTCCACAACAAAAAGGAACCACAGACCTCCAGAATACAGAAAGCCCACTCCAGATACAGCAATCTAAACAAGATGAAAAGGCAAAGAAATACCCAACAGGTAAAGGAACATGAAAAATGCCCACCAAGTCGAACAAAAGAGGAGGAGATAGGGAATCTACCTGAAAAAGAATTTAGAGTAATGATAATAAAAATGATCCAAAATCTTGAAAACAAAATGGAGTTACAGATAAATAGCCTGGAAACAAAGATTGAAAAGATTCAAGAATGGTTTAATAAAGACCTAGAAGAAATAAAAAAGAGTCAATTACAAATGAATAATGCAATGAATGAGATCAAAAACACTTTGGAGGGAACCAAGAGTAGAATAACGGAGGCAGAAGATAGGATAAGTGAGGTAGAAGATAAAATGGTGGAAATAAATGAAGCAGACAGGAAAAAAGAAAAAAGGATCAAAAGAAATGAGGACAACCTCAGGGACCTCTGGGACACTGTGAAACGCCCCAACATTCGAATCATAGGAGTTCCAGAAGAAGAAGACAAAAAGAAAGGCCATGAGAAAATACTCGAGGAGATAATAGCTGAAAACTTCCCTATAATGGGGAAGGAAATAGCCACCCAAGTCCAAGAAACCCAGAGAGTCCCAAACAGGATAAACCCAAGGCGAAACACCCCAAGACACATATTAATCAAATTAACAAAGATCAAACACAAAGAACAAATATTAAAAGCAGCAAGGGAAAAACAACAAATAACACACAAAGGGATTCCCATAAGGATAACAGCTGATCTATCAATAGAAACCCTCCAGGCCAGAAGGGAATGGCAGGACGTACTGAAAGTAATGAAAGAGAATAACCTACAACCTAGATTACTGTATCCAGCAAGGATCTCATTCAGATATGAAGGAGAATTCAAAAGCTTTACAGAGAAGCAAAAGCTGAGAGAATTCAGCACCACCAATCCAGCTCTTCAACAAATGCTAAAGGATCTTCTCTAGACAGGAAATGCAGAAAGGTTGTATAAACGTGAACCCAAAACAACAAAGTAAATGGCAACGGGACCACACCTATCAATAATTACCCTAAATGTAAATGGGTTGAATGCCCCAACCAAAAGACAAAGATTGGCTGAATGGATACAAAAACAAGACCCCTATATATGCTGTCTACAAGAGACCCACCTCAAAACAAGAGACACATACAGACTAAAAGTGAAGGGCTGGAAAAAAAATATTTCATGCAAACGGAGACCAAAAGAAAGCAGGAGTCGCAATACTCATATCAGATAAAATAGACTTTCAAATAAAGGAAGTGAAAAGAGACAAAGGAGGACACTACATAATGATCAAAGGATCAATCAAAAAAGAAGATATAACAATTATAAATATATATGCACCCAACATAGGAGCACCGCAATATGTACGGCAAACGCTAACGAGTATGAAAGAGGAAATTAATAGTAACACAATAATAGTGGGAGACTTTAATACCCCACTCACAACTATGGATAGATCAACTAAACAGAAAATTAACAAGGAAACACAAACCTTAAATGACACAATGGACCAGCTAGACCTAATTGATATCTATAGGACATTTCACCCCAAAACAATCAACTTCACCTTTTTCTCAAGTGCACACGGAACATTCTCCAGAATAGATCACATTCTGGGCCATAAATCTGGTCTTGGAAAATTCAAAAAAATTGAAATCATTCCAGTCATCTTTTCTGACCACAGTGCAGTAAGATTAGATCTCAATTACAGGGAAAAAATTGTTAAAACTTCAAACATATGGAGGCTAAATAACACGCTTCTGAATAACCAACAAATCATAGACGAAATCAAAAAAGAAATCAAAATATGTATAGAAAGGAATCAAAATGAAAAGACAACAACTCATATTTTTGACAACTTTTGAAGCTCTTCATATATATCACACCTTTTCAGGCTCTTCATGTTTTTCAACACCGCTTCATGCTCCTCCTATATTTCAGACCGTTTCATGCTCCTCATATTTTTGACACCTTTTGAAGCTCTTCATATATTTCACACATTTTCAGGCTCTTCATGTTTTTCAACACCGCTTCATGCTCCTCTTATTTTTCAGACCATTTCATGCTCCTCATATTTTTGACACCTTTTGAAGCTCTTCATATATTTCACACCTTTTGAGGCTCTTCATGTTTTTCAACACGGCTTCATGCTCCTCCTATTTTTCAGACCGTTTCATGCTCCTTATATTTTTGACACGTTTTGAAGCTTTTCATATTTTGCACACCTTTTCAGGCTCTTCATGTTTTTGAATACAGCTTCGTGCTCCTCCTACTTTTCAGACTGTTTCATGCTCCTCATATTTTTGACACCATTTGAAGCTGTTCATATTTTTCACCCCTTTTCAGGCTCTTCATGTTTTTCAACACCGCTTCATGCTCCTCCTATTTTTCAGACCGTTTCATGCTCCTCATATTTTTGACACCTTTTGAAGCTCTTCATATATTTCACACATTTTCAGGCTCTTCATGTTTTTCAACACCGCTTCATGCTCCTCTTATTTTTCAGACCGTTTCATGCTCCTCATAATTTTGACACCATTTGAAGCTGTTCATATTTTTCACCCCTTTTCAGGCTCTTCATGTTTTTCAACACCGCTTCATGCTCCTCCTATTTTTCAGACCGTTTCATGCTCCTCATATTTTTGACACGTTTTGAAGCTCTTCATATTTTTCACATCTTTTCAGGCTCTTCATGTTTTTCAAGACCGCTTCATGCTCCTCCTATTATTCAGACCGTTTCATGCTCCTCATATTTTGAACACGTTTTGAAGCTCTTCATATTTTTCACACCTTTTCAGGCTCTTCATGATTTTCAACACCATTTCTTCCTACTCATATTTTTCAGAACGTTTCATGCTCCTCATATTTTTCAGACCTTTTCATGCTCCTCATATTTTTGACACCTTTTGAAGCTCTTCATATTTTTCAAACCTTTTCAGACTCTTCATGTTTTTCTACATCGTTTCTTGCTCCTCCTATTTTTCAGACCGTTTAATGCTCCTCATATTTTTCAGACCGTTTCATGCTCCTCATATTTTTGACACCTTTTGAAGCTCTTCATATTTTTCACACCTTTTCATGCTTTTCATGTTTTTCAACACCCTTTCATGCTCCTCCTATTTTTCAGACCGTTTCATGCTCCTCATATTTTGACACCTTTTGAAGCTCTTCATATTTTTCACACCTTTTCATGCTCTTCATGTTTTTCAACACTGTTTCATGCTCCCCATATTTTTCAGAACGTTTTATGCTCCTCATATTTTTCAGACGGTTTTATGCTCCTCATATTTTGACACCTTTTGAAACTCTTCATGTTTTTCAAATCCGTTTCATGCTGCTCCTATTTTTCAGACCATTTCATGCTCCTC
Source organism: Dama dama (assembly GCF_033118175.1). Classification (NCBI taxonomy): domain Eukaryota; kingdom Metazoa; phylum Chordata; class Mammalia; order Artiodactyla; family Cervidae; genus Dama; species Dama dama. Next base: position 2,259,677 of record NW_026870874.1, read on the forward strand.
CTATTTTTCAGACCGTTTCATGCTCCTCTTATTTTTGACACCTTTTGAAACTCTTCTTATATTTCACACCATTTCAGGCCCTTCATGTTTTTCAACTCTGCTTCATACTCCTCCTATTTTTCAGAACTTTTCATGCTCCTCATATTTTTGACCCGTTTTGAAGCTCTTCCTATATTTCACACCTTTTCAGGCTCTTCATGTTATTGAACACCGCTTCAGGCTCCTCCTCTTTTTCAGACCGTTTCATGCTCCTCATGTTTTTGACACCATTTGAAGCTCTTCATATTTTTCATATCTTTTCAGGCTCTTCATGTTTTTGAACACCATTTGATGCTCCTCCCATTTTTCACACCGTTTCATGCTCCTCATATTTTTGACACCTTTTGAAGTTTTTCATATTTTTCACACCTTTACAGGCTCTTCATATTTTTCAACACCGCTTCGTGCTCCTCCTATATTTCAGACCGTTTCATGCTCCTCATATTTTTGCCACCTTTTAAAGCTATTCATATTTTTCACACCTTTTCAGGCTCTTCATGTTTTTCAACACCGCTTCATGTTAATCCTATTGTTCAGAACTTTTCATGCTCCTCATATTTTTGACACCTTTTGAAGCTCTTCATATATTTCACACCTTTTCAGGCTCTTCATGTTTTTCAACACCGCTTCATGCTCCTCCTATTTTTCAGACCGTTTCATGCTCCTCATATTTTAACACCTTTTGAAGCTCTTCATATATTTCACACCTTTTCAGGCTCTTCATGTTTTCAACACAGCTTTATGCTCCTCTTATTTTTCAGACCGTTTCATCCTCCTCATATTTTTGACACCTTTGGAAGCTCTTCATATTTTTCACACCTTTTCAGGCTTTTCATGTTTTTAACACCGTTTCATGCTCCTTCTATTTTTTAGTCCGTTTCATGCTTGTCATATTTTTGAGACCTTTTGAATCTCTTCATATTTTTCACACCTTTTCAGGCTCTTCATGTTTTGAACACCATTCATGCTCCTTCTATTTTTCAGACCGTTTCATGCTCCTCATATTTTTTTATTATTTTTTTTTCCATTGGGTTTTGTCATACATTGATATGAATCAGCCATGGATTTACATGTATTCCCAATCCCGATCCCCCCTCCCACCTCCCTCTCCACCCGATTCCTCTGGGTCTTCCCTGTGCACCAGGCCGGAGCACTTGTCTCGTGCATCCCACCTGGGCTGGGGATCTGTTTCACCACAGATAGCATACATGCTGTTCTTTTGAAATATCCCACCCTCACATTCTCCCACAAAGTTCAAAAGTCTGTTCTGTATTTCTGTGTCTCTTTTTCTGTTCTGCATATAGGGTTATCGTTATCACCTTTCTAAATTCCATATACATGTGTCAGTATGCTGTAATGTTCTTTATCTTTCTGGCTTACTTCACTCTGTATAATGGGCTCCAGCTTCATCCATCTCATTAGGACTGGTTCAAATGAATTCTTTTTAATGGCTGAGTAATATTCCATGGTGTATATGTACCACAGCTTCCTTATCCATTCATCTGCTGAGGGGAATCTAGGTTGCTTCCATGTCCTGGCTATTATAAACAGTGCTGCGATGAACATTGGGGTGCACGTGTCTCTTTCAGATCTGGTTTCCTCAGTGTGTATACCCAGATGTGGGATTGCTGGGTCATATGGCAGTTCTATTTCCAGTTTTTTAAGAAATCTCCACACTGTTTTCCATAGCGGCTGTACTAGTTTGCATTCCCACCAACAGTGTAAGAGGGTTCCCTTTTCTCCACACCCTCTCCAGCATTTATTGCTTGTAGACTTTTGGATAGCAGCCATCCTGACTGGCGTGTAATAGTACCTCATTGTGGTTTTGATTTGCATTTCTCTAATAATGAGTGATGTTGAGCATCTTTTCATGTGTTTGTTGGCCATCTGTATGTCTTCTTTGGAGAAATGTCTGTTTAGTTCTTTGGCCCATTTTTTGATTGGGTCATTTATTTTTCTGGAATTGAGCTGCAGGAGTTGCTTGTATATTTTTGAGATTAATCCTTTGTCTGTTTCTTCATTTGCTATTATTTTCTCCCAATCTGAAGGCTGTCTTTTCACCTTACTTATAGTTTCCTTTGTAGTGCAAAAGCTTTTAAGTTTCATTAGGTCCCATTTGTTTAGTTTTGCTTTTATTTCCAATATTCTGGGAGGTGGGTCATAGAGGATCTTGCTTTGATTTATGTCAGAGAGTGTTTTGCCTATGTTCTCCTCTAGGAGTTTTATAGTTTCTGGTCTTACATTTAGATCTTTAATCCATTTTGAGTTTATTTTTGTGTATGGTGTTAGAAAGTGTTCTAGTTTCATTCTTTTACAAGTGGTTGACCAGTTTTCCCAGCACCACTTGTTAAATAGGTTGTCTTTTTTCCATTGTATATCCTTGCCTCCTTTGTCAAAGATAAGGTGTCCATAGGTTCATGGATTTATCTCTGGGCTTTCTATTCTGTTCCATTGATCTATATTTCTGTCTTTGTGCCAGTACCATATTGTCTTGATGACTGTGGCTTTGTAGTAGAGTCTGAAGTCAGGCAGGTTGATTCCTCTAGCTCCATTCTTCTTTCTCAAGATTACTTTGGCTATTCGAGGTTTTTTGTATTTCCATACAAATTGTGAAATTCTTTGGTCTAGTTCTGTGAAAAATACCATTGGTAGCTTGATAGGGATTGCATTGAATCTATAGACTGCTTTGGGTAGAATAGCCATTTTGACAATATTAATTCTTCCAATCCATGAACACGGTATATTTCTCCATCTGTTTGTGTCCTCTTTGATTTCTTTCATCAGCGTTTTATAGTTTTCTATGTATAGGTCCTTTGTTTCTTTAGGTAGATATACTCCTAAGTATTTTATTCTTTTTGTTGCAATGGTGAATGGTATTGTTTCCTTAATTTCTCTGTCTGTTTTTTCATTGTTAGTATATAGAAATGCAAGGGATTTCTGTGTGTTAATTTTATATCCTGCAACTTTACTATATTCATTGATTAGCTCTAGTAATTTTCTGGTAGAGTCTTTAGGGTTTTCTGTGTAGAGGATCATGTCATCTGCAAACAGTGAGAGTTTTACTTCTTCTTTTCCTATCTGGATTCCTTTTACTTCTTTTTCTGCTCTGATTGCTGTGGCCAGAACTTCCAACACTATGTTGAATAGTAGTGGTGAGAGTGGGCACCCTTGTCTTGTTCCTGATTTCAGGGGAAATGCCTTCAATTTTGACACGTTCTGAAGATCTTCATATTTTTCACACCTTTTCAGGCTCTTCATGTTTTTGAACACCGCTTCAAGCTCTTCATATTTTGAAACATTTTGAAGCTCTTCATATATTTCACACCTTTTCAGGCTCTTCATTTTTTTGAACACCACTTCATGCTCCTACTATTTTTCAGACCGTTTCATGCTCATCTCATTTTTGACACCTTTTGAAGCTCTTCATATTTTTCACACCTTTTGAAGTTGTTCATATTTTTCACACGTTTTCAGACTCTTCATGTTTTTCAACACCGTTTCATGCCCCTCCTATTTTTCAGACCGGTTCATGCTCCTCATATTTTTGACACCCTCTGAATCTCTTCATATATTTAACACTTTTTCTGGCCTTTCATGTTTTTCAACACCACTAAATGCTTCCCCTATTTTTCAGACCATTTCATGCTCCTCATATTTTTTTACACCTTTGGAAGCTCTTCATATTTTTCACACCTTTTCAGGCTCTTCATGTTTTTCAACACCGCTTCATGCTACTCCGATTTTTCAGAACTTTTCATGCTTCTCATATATTTTACACGTTTTGAAGCTCTTCATATTTTCTACACCTTATAAGGCTCTTCATGTTTTTGAACAGCGCTTCATGCTGCTCCTATTTTTCAGACCGTTTCATGCTCCTCATGTATTTCACACCTTTTGAAGCTCTTCGTATTTTTCACACCTTTTCAGTCTCTTCATGTTTTTAAACACCGCTTCATGCTCCCCCTATTTTTCAGACCGTTACCTGCTCTTCATATTTTTGACACCTTTTGAAGCTCTTCATATTTTTCACACTTTTCAGGCTCTTCATGTTTTTCAACATGGCTTCATGCTCCTCCTATTTTTCAGACCGTTTCATGCTCATCTCATTTTTGACACCTTTTGAAGCTCTTCATATTTTTCACAACTTTTGAAGCTCTTCCTATTTTTCACACCTTTTCAGGTTCTTCATGTTTTTGAACATCGCTACATGCTGCTCGTATTTTTCAGACCGTTTCATGCTCCTCATATATTTCACACCTTTTGAAGCTGTTCGTATTTTTCACACCTTTTCAGTCTCTTCATGTTTTTAAACACCGCTTCATGCTCCCCTATTTTTCAGACCGTTACCTGCTCCTCATATTTTTGACACCTTTTGAAGCTCTTCATATTTTTCACACTTTTCAGGTTCTTCATGTTTTTCAACATGGCTTCATGCTCCTCCTATTTTTCACAACGTTTCATGCTCCTCATATTTTTGACACCTTTTGAAGTTCTTCATATTTTTCACACCTTTTCAGGCTCTTCATGTTTTTGAACACCGCTTCATGCTCCTCCTATTTCTCAGACCGTTTCATGCTCCTCATATTTTTGACACCTTTAGAAGCTCTTCATGTTTTTCACACCTTCTCAGGCTCTTCTTTTTTTTCAACACCACTTCATGCTCCTCTTATTTTTCAGACCGTTTCATGCTCATCTCATTTTTGACACCATTTGAAGCTCTTCATATTTTTCACACCTTTTGAAGCTCTTCATATTTTTCACACGTTTTCAAGCTCTTCATGTTTTTCAACACCGCTTCATGCTCCTGCTATTTTTCAGACCGTTTCTTGCTCCTCATATTTTTGACATTTTTTGAAGCTCTTCATATTTTTCACACCTTTTCAGACTCTTCATGTTTTTCAACAACGCTTCATGATCCTGCTATTTTTCAGACCGTTTCATGATCCTCATACTTTTGACAGGTTTTGAGGCTTTTCATATTTTTCACACCTTTTCAGGCTCTTCATGTTTTTGAACACCGCTTCATGATCCTCCTCTTTTTCAGACCGTTTCATGCTCCTCATATTTTTGACACCTTTTGAAGCTCTTCATATTTTTCAAACCTTTTCAGGCTCCTCATGTTTTGAACACCGCTTCATGCTCCTTCTACTTTGCAGACCGTATCTTGCTCCTCATATTTTTGACACCTTTTGAAGCTCTTCATATTTTTCACAGTTTTTCATGCTCTTCATGTTTTTGAACACCGCTTCATGCTCCTCCTATTTTTCAGACCATTTAATGCTCCTCATGTATTTCACACCGTTTGAAACTCTTCATATTTTTCACACCTTTTCAGGCTCTTCAAGTTTTTCAGCACCATTTCATGCTCCTCTTTTTTTCAGACCGTTTTATGCTCCTCATATTTTTGACACCTTTTGAAGCTCTTCATATATTTCACAACTTTTCAGGCTCTTCATGTTTTGAACACCGCTTCATGCTCCTCCTATTTTTCAGACCGTCTCATGCTCCTCATATTTTTCACACCTTTTGAAGCTCTTCATATTGTTCACACCTTTTCAGGCTCTTCAGGTTTTTCAACACCGTTTCATGCTCCTCCTATTTTTCCGACCGTTTCATGCACCTCATATCTTTGACGCCTTTGAAGCCCTTCATATTTTTAACACCTTTTCAGGCTCTTCATGGTTTTCAACACTGCTTCATGATCCTGCTATTGTTCAGACCGTTTCATGCTTCCCATATTTTTGACACCTTTTGAAGCTCTTCATATTTTTCACACCTTTTCAGGCTCTTCATCTTTTTGAACACCGCATCATGCTCCTCCTATTTTTCAGACCGTTTCATGCTAATCATTTAATTCACACCTTTTGAAGCTCTTCATATTTTTCACATCTTTTCAGGCTCTTCATGATTTTGAGCACCGTTTCATGTTCCTCCTATTTTTCAGACCGTTTCTTTCTCCTCATATTTTTAACACCTTTTGAAGCTCTTCATATTTTTCACACATTTTCAGACTCTTCATTTTTTTGAACACCGCTTCATGCTCCGCCTATTTTTCAGACCGTTTCATGCTCCTCATGTATTACACACCTTTTGAAGCTCTTCATATTTTTCACACATTTTCAGGCTCTTCATGTTTTTGAACACAGCTTCATGCTCCTCCTATTTTTGAGACAGTTTCATGCTCCTCATATCTTTGACACCTTTTGAAGCCCTTCATATTTTTCACACCTTTTCAGGCTCTTCATGTTTTCAACACCGCTTCATGATCCTCCTATTTTTCAGACCGTTTCATGCTTCCCGTATTTTTGACAGTTTTTGAAGCTCTTCATATTTTTCAAACCTTTTCAGTCTCTTCATGTTTTTCAACACAACTTCATGCTCTTCCTATTTTTCTGACCATTTCATGCTCCTCGTATTTTTGACACCTTTTGAAGCTCTTCATATTTTTCACACGTTTTGAAGCTCTTCATATTTTTTACACCTTTCCAGGCTCTTCATGTTTTTGAAAAATGCTGCATGTTCCTCCTATTTGTCAGACCGTTTCAGGCTCCTCATATTTTTCATACCTTTTGAATCTCTTCATATTTTTCACACCTTTTCAGGCTCTTCATGTTTTTCAACGCCGCTTCATGCTCCTCCTGTTTTTCAGACCGTTTCATGCTTCTCTTGTTTTTCACACCTTTTGAAGCTCTTCATATTTTTCACACATTTTCAGGCTCTTCATGTTTTTGAACACCGTTTCATGCACCTCCTATTTTCAGACTGTTTCATGCTTCTCATAATTTTGACACCTTTTGAAGCTCTTCATATTTTTCACACCATTTCAGGATCTTCATATTTTCAACACTGCTTCATGCTCCTTCTATTTTTCAGACCGTTTCATGCTTCTCATATTTTTGACACTTTTTGAAGCTCTTCATATTTTTCACACCTTTTCAGGCTCCTCATGTTTTTGAACACCGTTTCATGCTCCTCCTATTTTTCAGACTGTTTCATTCTCGTCATGTTTTTTGACACCTTTTGAAGCTCTTCATATATTTCACACCTTTTCAGGCTCGTCATGTTTTCAACACAACTTCATGCTCCTCCTATTTTTCAGAACGTTTCATGCTCCTCATGTTTTTCACACCTTTTGAAGCTCTTCATATTTTCACACCTTTTGAAGCTCTTCATATTCCTCACACTTTTTCAGGCTCTTCATGTTTTTCAAAACCACTTCATGCTCCTGCTATTTTTCAGACCGTTTCATTCTCATTATGTTTTTGACACCTTTTGAAGCTCTTCATATTTTTCACACATTTTCAGGCTCTTCATGTTTTTGAACACCGTTTCATGCTCCTCCTATTTTCAGACCGTTTCATGCTTCTCATATTTTTCACACCTTTTGAAGCTCTTCATATTTTTCACACCTTTTCAGCCTCTTCATGTTTTTGACCACCACTTCTTGCTCCTCCTATTTTTCAGACCGTTTCATGCTTCTCATATTTTTGACACCTTTTGAAGCTCTTCATATTTTTCACACCTTTTCAGGCTCCTCATGTTTTTGAACACCGTTTCATGCTCCTCCTATTTTTCAGACTGTTTCATGCTCTTCATATTTTTCACACATTTTGAAGCTCTTCATATATTTCACACATTTTCAGGCTCTTCATGTTTTCATCACCACTTCATGCTCCTCCTATTTTTCTGACCGTTTGATGCTCCTCATATTTTTGAAACCTTTTGAAGCTCTTCATATTTTTCATACCTTTTCAGGCTCTCCACATTTTTGAACACCACTTCATGCTCCTCCTATTTTTGAGACCATTTCATGCTCCTCATATTTTTGACACCTTTTGAAGCTCTTCGTATTATTCACGCCTTTTCAGACCCTTCATGTTTTTGAACACCGCTTCCTCCTCCTCCTATTTTTGACACCGTTTCATGCTCCTCATATTTTTGACCCCTTTTGAAGCTCCTCATATTTTTCACACGTTTTCAGGCTCTTCATGTTTTTCAACACCGCTTCATGTTCCTCCTGTTTTTCAGACCGTTTCATGCTCCTCATATTTTCACACCTTTTGAAGCTCTTCATATTTTTGACACTATTTCAGGCTTCAGGTTTTTGAACACCGCTTCATGCTCCTGCTATATTTCAGACCGTTTGGTGCTCTTCATATTTTTGACACCTTTTGAAGCTGTTCATATTTTTCACACGTTTTCAGGTTCTTCATGTTTTTCGACACCGATTCATGCTCCTCCTAATTTTCAGACCATTTCATGTTCCTCATATTTTTCACACCTTTTGAAGCTCTTCATATTTTTCACATCTTTTCAGGCTCTTCAAGTTTTCAAAACTGTTTCATGCTCCTCCAATTTTTCAGAACGTTTCATGCTCCTCATAATTTTCACACGTTTTGAAGCTCTTCATATTTTTCACACGTTTTCAGGCTCTTCATGTTTTTTTAACACTGTTTCATGCACCTCATATTTTTCAGACCGTTTCATACTCCTCAAGGATTTCAGACCGTTTGAAGCTCTTCATGTTTTTCACACCGTTTAAGGCTCTTCATGTTTTTGAACACATTTTCATGCTCCTCCTATTTTTCAGACGGTTTCATGCTCCTCATATTTTTGACACCTTTTGAAGCTGTTCATATTTTTCCCACCTTTTCAGGCTCTTCATGTTTTTTTAACACTGTTTCATGCTCCTCCTATTTTTCAGACCGTTTCATTCTCCTCATATGTTTTACACCTCTTGAAGCTCTTCATATTTCTCACACCTTTTTAGGCTCTTCATGTTTTTCAAAATCGCTTCTTGATGCTCCTATTTTTCAGATCGCTTCATGCTCCTCATATTATTGACACCTTTTGAAGCTCTTCATATTTTTCACAGCTTTTCAGGCTCTTCATATTTTTGAACACCGTTTCATGCTCCTCCTATTTTATAGACCGTTTCATGCTCCTCATGTATTTCACACCTTTTGAAGCTCTTTATATTTTTCACACCTTTTCAGGCTCTTCATGTTTTTGATCATCGTTTCATGCTACTCCTATTTTTCGGACTGTTTCATGCTCATCTCATTTTTGACACGTTTTGAAGCTCTTTATGTTTTTCACACCTTTTGAAGCTCTTCATATTTTTCACATTTTTGAAGCTCTTCATATTTTTCACACGTTTTCAGGCTCTTCATGTTTTTCAACACCGTTTCATGCTCTTCGTTTTTTTCAGACCGTTTCTTTCTCCTCATATATTTGACACCTTTTGAAGCTTTTCATATTTTTCACACTTTTTCAGGCTCTTTATGTTTTTGAACAACACTTCTTGCTCCTCTTTTTTTGCACATCGTTTCATAATCCTCTTATTTTTGACACCTTTTGAAGCTCTTCATATTTCTCACAGCTTTTCAGGCTCTTCATATTTTTGAACACCCTTTCATGCTCTTCCTATTTTTCAGACCGTTTCATGCTCCTCAAGTATTTCAGACCGTTTGAATCTCTTCATATTTTTCACACCTTTTCAGGCTCTTCATGTTTTTGAACACATTTTCATGCTCGTCCTATTTTTCAGACCGTTTCAGGCTCCTCATATTTTTGACACTTTTTGAAGCTCCCCATATTTTTCACACCTTTTGAAGCTCTTCATATTTTTCACACGTTCAAAGGCTCTTGATGTTTTTCAACACCGCTTCATGCTCCTCCTTTTTTTCAGACCGTATCATTCTCCTCATATTTTTGACACCTTTTGAAGCTCTTCATATTTTTCACACATTTTCAGGCTCTTCATGTTTTTGAACACCGCTTCATGATCCTCCTAATTTTCAGACCGTTTCATTCTCCTCATAATTTTTACACCTCTTGAAGCTCTTCATATTTCTCACACCTTTTCAGGCTCTTCATGTTTTTGAACACGGTTTCATGCTCCTCCTATTTTTCAGACCGTTTCATGTTCCTCATATTTCTGACACCTTTTGAAGCTCTTCATATTTTTCACACCTTTTCAGGCTCTTCATGTTTTTCAACACCGCTTCATGCTCCTCCTATTTTTCAGACCATTTCATGCTCCTCATATTTTTGACACCTTTTGAAGCTCTTCATATTTTTCACACCTTTTCAGGCTCTTCATGTTTTTTAACACTGTTTCATGCTCCTCCTATTTTTCAGACCGTTTCATGCTCCTCATATTATTGACACCTTTTGAAGCTCTTCATATTTTTCACAGCTTTTCAAACTCTTCATATTTTTGAACACCGTTTCATGCTCCTCCTATTTTATAGACCGTTTCATGCTCCTCATGTATTTCAGACCTTTTGAAGCTCTTTATATTTTTCACACCTTTTCATGCTCTTCATGTTTTTGATCAGCGTTTCATGCTGCTCCTATTTTTCAGACCGTTTCATGTTCATCTCAATTTTGACACTTTTTTAAGCTCTTCATATTTTTCACACCTTTTGAAGCTCTTCATGTTTTTCACACCTTTTCAGGCTCTTCATGATTTTCAAAACCGCTTCATGCTCCTCCTATTTTTCGGACCGTTTCATGCTCATCTCATTTTTAACACCTTTTGAAGCTCTTTATATTTTTCACACCTTTTGAAGCTCTTCATATTTTTCACATTTTTGAAGCTCTTCGTACTTTTCACACGTTTTCAGGCTCTTCATGTTTTTCAACACCGTTTCATGCTCCTCCTATTTTTCAGACCGTTTCATTCTCCTCATATATTTGACACCTTTTGAAGCTTTTCATATTTTTCACACTTTTTCAGGCTCTTTATGTTTTTGAACAACACTTCTTGCTCCTCATTTTTTGCAGATCGTTTCATATTCCTCTTATTTTTGACCCCTTTTGAAGCTCTTCATATTTCTCACAGCTTTTCAGGCTCTTCATATTTTTGAACACCGTTTCATGCTCTTCCTATTTTTCAGACCGTTTCATGCTCCTCAAGTATTTCAGACCGTTTGAAGCTCTTCATATTTTTCACACCTTTTCAGGCTCTTCATGTTTTTGAACACATTTTCATGCCCGTCCTATTTTTCAGACCGTTTCAGGCTCCTCATATTTTTGACACTTTTTGAAGCTCCCCATATTTTTCACACCTTTTGAAGCTCTTCATATTTTTCACACGTTCTCAGGCTCTTCATGTTTTTCAACACCGCTTCATGCTCCTCCTTTTTTTCAGACCGTATCATTCTCCTCATATTTTTGACACCTTTTGAAGCTCTTCATATTTTTCACACCTTTTAGGCTCTTCATGTTTTTGAACACCGCTTCATGATCCTCCTAATTTTCAGACCGTTTCATCTCCTCATATTTTTTACACCTCTTGAAGCTGTCCATATTTCTCACACCTTTTCAGGCTCTTCATGTTTTTGAACACGGTTTCATGCTCCCCTATTTTTCAGACCGTTTCATGCTCCTCATATTTCTGACACCTTTTGAAGCTCTTCATATTTTTCACACCTTTTCTGGCTCTTCATGTTTTTGAACACCGCTTCATGATCCTCCTAATTTTCAGACCGTTTCATTCTCCTCATATTTTTTATACCTCTTGAAGCTGTTCATATTTCTCACACCTTTTCAGGATCTTCATGTTTTTCAAAACCGCTTCATGCTCCTCCTATTTTTCAGACCGTTTCTAGCTCATCTCTTTTTTGACAACTTTTGAGGCTTTTCATATTTTTCACAACTTTTCAGGCTCTTCATATTTCTGAACATCGCTTCATGCTCCTCCTATTTTTCTGACCGTTTCATGCTCATCTCATTTTTGACACCTTTTGAAGCTCTTTATATTTTTCACACCTTTTGAAACTCTTCATATTTTTCACGTTTTTGAAGCTCTTCATATTTTTCACACGTTTTCAGGCTCTTCATGTTTTTCAACACCGTTTCATGCTCCTCCTATTTTTCAGACCGTTTCATGCTCCTCATGTATTTCAGACCGTTTGAAGCTCTTCATATTTTTCAAACCTTTTCAGGCTCTTCATGTTTTTGCACACCGCTTCATGCTCCTCCTAATTTTCAGACCGTTTCATTCTCCTCATATTTTTTACACCTCTTGAAGCTCTTCATATTTCTCACACCTTTTCAGGCTCTTCATATTTTTCAATATCGCTTCTTTATGCTCCTATTTTTCAGATCGTTTCATGCTCCTCATATTATTGACACCTTTTGAAGCTCTTCATATTTTTCACAGCTTTTCAGGCTCTTCATATTTTTGAACACCGTTTCATGCTCCTCCTATTTTATAGACCGTTTCATGCTCCTCATGTATTTCACACCTTTTGAAGCTCTTTATATTTTTCACACCTTTTCAGGCTCTTCATGTTTTTGTTCAGCGTTTCATGCTACTCCTATTTTTCGGACTGTTTCATGCTCATCTCATTTTTGACACGTTTTGAAGCTCTTTATATTTTTCACACCTTTTGAAGCTCTTCATATTTTTCACATTTTTGAAGCTCTTCATATTTTTCACACGTTTTCAGGCTCTTCATGTTTTTCAACACCGTTTCACGCTCCTCCTTTTTTTCAGACCGTTTCTTTCTCCTCATATATTTGACACCTTTTGAAGCTTTTCATATTTTTCACACTTTTTCAGGCTCTTTATGTTTTTGAACAACACTTCTTGCTCCTCTTTTTTTGCACATCGTTTCATAATCCTCTTATATTTGACACCTTTTGAAACTCTTCATATTTCTCACTGCTTTTCAGGCTCTTCATATTTTTGAACACCGTTTCATGCTCTTCCTATTTTTCAGACCGTTTCATGCTCCTCAAGTATTTCAGACCGTTTGAATCTCTTCATATTTTTCACACCTTTTCAGGCTCTTCATGTTTTTGAAAACATTTTTATGCTCGTCCTATTTTTCAGACCGTTTCAGGCTCCTCATATTTTTGACACTTTTTGAAGCTCCCCATATTTTTCACAACTTTTGAAGCTCTTCATATTTTTCACACGTTCTCAGGCTCTTCATGTTTTTCAACACCGCTTCATGCTCCTCCTTTTTTTCAGACCGTATCATTCTCCTCATATTTTTGACACCATTTAAAGCTCTTCATATTTTTCACACCTTTTCAGGCTCTTCATGTTTTTGAACACCGCTTCATGATCCTCCTAATTTTCAGACCGTTTCATTCTCCTCATATTTCTGACACCTTTTGAAGCTCTTCATATTTTTCACACCTTTTCAGGCTCTTCATGTTTTTCAACACCGCTTCTTGATTCTCCTATTTTTCAGACCATTTCATGCTCTTCATATTTTTGACACCTTTTGAAGCTGTTCATATTTTTCACACCTTTTCAGGCTCTTCATGTTTTTTAACACTGTTTCATGCTCCTCCTATTTTTCAGACCGTTTCATGCTCCTCATATTATTGACACCTTTTGAAGCTCTTCATATTTTTCACAGCTGTTCAAGCTCTTCATATTTTTGAACACCGTTTCATGCTCCTCCTATTTTATAGACCGTTTCATGCTCCTCATGTATTTCAGACCTTTTGAAGCTCTTTATATTCTTCACACCTTTTCATGCTCTTCATGTTTTTGATCAGCGTTTCATGCTGCTCCTATTTTTCAGACCGTTTCATGTTCATCTCAATTTTGACACTTTTTTAAGCTCTTCATATTTTTCACACCTTTTGAAGCTCTTCATGTTTTTCACACCTTTTCAGGCTCTTCATGATTTTCAAAACCGCTTCATGCTCCTCCTATTTTTCGGACCGTTTCATGCTCATCTCATTTTTAACACCTTTTGAAGCTCTTTATATTTTTCACACCTTTTGAAGCTCTTCATATTTTTCACATTTTTGAAGCTCTTCGTATTTTTCACACGTTTTCAGGCTCTTCATGTTTTTCAACACCGTTTCATGCTCCTCCTATTTTTCAGACCGTCTCATTCTCCTCATATATTTGACACCTTTTGAAGCTTTTCATATTTTTCACACTTTTTCAGGCTCTTTATGTTTTTGAACAACACTTCTTGCTCCTCATTTTTTGCAGATCGTTTCATATTCCTCTTATTTTTGACCCCTTTTGAAGCTCTTCATATTTCTCACAGCTTTTCAGGCTCTTCATATTTTTGAACACCGTTTCATGCACCTCCTATTTTTCAGACCATTTCATTCTCCTCAAGGATTTCAGACCGTTTGAAGCTCTTCATGTTTTTCACACCCTTTAAGGCTCTTCATGTTTTTGAACACATTTTCATGCTCCTCCTATTTTTCAGACCGTTTCATGCTCCTCATGTAATTCACACGTTTTGAAGCTCTTCATATTTTTTAACCTTTTCAGGCTATTCATGTTTTTGAACACGGTTTCATGCTCCTCCTATTTTTCAGACCTTTTCATTCTCCTCATATTTTTGACACCTTTTGAAGCTCTTCATATATTTCACACCTTTTCAGGGTCTTCATTTTTTTTCAACACTACTTCATGCTCCTCCTATTTTTCAGACCGTTTCATGCTCAAATCATTTTGACACCTTTTGAAGCTCTTCCTGTTTTTCACACTTCTTCAGGCTCTTCATGATTTTCAACACCGCTTCATTCTCCTCCTATTTTTCAGACCGTTTCATGCTCATCTCATTTTTGACAACTTTTGAAGCTCTTTATATTTTTCACACCTTTTGAAGCACTTCATATTTTTCACATTTTTGAAGCTCTTCATATTTTCCACAACTTTTTAGGCTCTCCATGATTTTCAACACCGCTTCTTGCTCCTCTATTTTTCAGACCGTTTCATGCTCCTCATATTTTTGACACCTTTTGATGCTATTCATATTTTTCACACCTTTTCAGGCTCTTCTTGTTTTGAACACAGTTTCATGTTCCTCCTATTTTTCAGAACGTTTCATGCTCCTCTTATTTTTCACACGTTTTGAAGTTCTTCCTATTTTTCACACCTTTTCAGGCTCTTCATGGTTTTCCACACCGTTTCATGCTCCTCCTATTTTTCAGACCGTTTCATGATCCTCCTATTTTTCAGAACGTTTCATGTTCCTCATATATTTGACCGATTTTGAAGCTCTTCATATTTTTCACACCTTTTCAGGCTCTTCATAATTTTGAACACCGCTTCATCCTCCTCCTATTTTTCTGACTGTTTCTTGCTACTCATATTTTTGACACCTTTTGAAGCTCTTCATATTTTTCATGTATTTTCAGGCTCTTCATGTTTTTGAACACCGCTTCATGCTCCTCCAATTTTTCAGACCGTTTCATGCTCCTCATGTATTTCACACCTTTTGAAGCTCTTCATATTTTTCACACCTTTTCAGGCTCTATATGTTTGTGATCATCGTTTTATGCTGCTCTTATTTTTCAGACTGTTTCCTGCTCCTAACAATTTTGACACCTTTTGAAGCTCTTCATATTTTTCACACCTTTTCAGGCTCTTCATGTTTTTCAACACTGCTTCATGATCCTCCTATATTTCAGACCGTTTCATTCTCCTCATATTTTTGACACATTTTGAAGCTCTTCATATATTTCACACCTTTTCAGGTTCTTCATGTTTATAAACACTACTTCGTGCTCCTCCTATTTTTCAGGCCGTTTCATGCTCATCTCATTTTTGACAGCTTTTGAAGCTCTTCATATTTTTCACAGCTTTTGAAACTCTTCATTTTTTTCACACCTTTTCAGGCTCTTCATGTTTTCGAACACCGTTTCATGCTTCTCCTATTTTTCAGACCGTTTCATGCTCCTCATATTTTTGACACCTTTGAGCTCTTCATATTTTTCATACCTTTTCAGGCTCTTCATGTTTCTGAACACCGTTTCATGCTCCTCCTATTTTTCAGATCGTTTCATGCTCCTCATATTTTTGACACGTTTTGAATCTCTTCCTATTTTTCACACCTTTTCAGGCTCTTCATGTTTTTCCACACGTTTCATGCTCCTCCTATTTTTCAGACCGTTTCATGCTCCTCCTATTTTTCTGAACATTTCATGTTCCTCATATATTTGACAGATTTTGAAGCTCTTCATATTTTTCACACCTTTTCAGGCTCTTCAAAATTTTGAACACCGCTTCATCCTCTTCCTATTTTTCAGACAGTTTCTTGCTCCTCATATTTTTGACACCTTTTGAAGCTCTTCATATGTTTCACCCCTTGTTAGGCTCTTCCTCTTTTTGAACATCGCTTCATGCTCCCCCTATTTTTCAGACCGTTTCATCATCCTCATATTTTTGACACCTTTTGAAGCTCTTCATATTTTTCACCCCTTTTCAGGCTCTTCCTGTTTTTGAACACCGCTTCATGCTCCTCCTATTTTTCAGACCGTTTCAAGCTCCTCATATTTTTGACACCTTTTGAAGCTCTTCATATTTTTTCACACCTTTTCGGGCTCTTCATGTTTTTCAACATCACTTCAGGCTCTTCCTAATTTTCAGACCGTTTCATGCTCATCATATTTTTGACACATTTTGAAGCTCTTCATATTTTTCACTCCTTTTCAGGCTCTTCATGTTTTTCAACACCGCTTCATGATCCCCGTATTTTTCAGATCATTTCATGCTCCTCATATTTTTGAGACCTTTTGAAGCTATTCATATTTTCCAACCTGTTCAGGCTCTTCATGTTTTTCAACACCACTTCATGCTCCTCCTCTTTTTCAGGCCGTTTCATGCTCCTCCTATTTTTCTGATCATTTCTTGCTCCCTATATTTTTGACACGTTTTGAAGCTCTTCATATTTTTTACAGCTTTGAAGCTCTTCATATTTTTCACACCTTTTCAGGCTCTTCATTTTTTTGGACACAGTTTCATGCTTTTCCTATTTTTAGACCGTTTCATGCTCCTCATAATTTTGACACCTTTTGAAGCTCTTCATATTTTTCACACGTTTTCAGGCTCTTCATGTTTTTGAACACCGCTTCATGCTCCTCCTATTTTTCAGACCGTTTCATGCTCCTCATAATTTTGACACGTTTTGAAGCTGTTCCTATTTTTCACACCTTTTCAGGCTCTTCATGTTTTTCCACACCTTTTCATGCTCCTCCTATTTTTCACACCGTTTCATGTTCCTTATATTTTTCACACCTTTCGAAGCTCTTCATATGTTTCACCCCTTTTCAAGCTCTTCAGGTTTTTCAACACCATTTCATGCTCGTCCTATATTTCAGACCGTTTCATGCTGCTCCTATTTTTCAGATCATTTCATGCTCCTCATATTTTTGACACTTTTGGAAGCTCTTCATTTTTTTCACACCTTTTCAGGCTCTTCACATTTTTGAACACCGCTTCATGCACCTCCCATTTTTCAGACCGTTTCATGCTCCTCATATTTTTGACAATTTTATAAGCTCTTCATATTTTTCACACCTTTTCAGACTCTTCATGTTTTTCAACACCGCTTCATGCTCCTCCTATTTTTCAGACCGTTTCATGCTTCTCATATTTTTGACACCTTTTGAAGCTCTTCATATTTTTCACACCTTTTCAGGCTCTTCATATTTTTGAAAACAGCTTCATGCTCCTCCTATTTTTCAGAACGTTTCATACTCCTCGTATTTTTCACACCTTTTGAAGCTCTTCATATTTTTCACATCTTTTCAGGCTCTTCATGTTTTTCAACACCATTTCATGCCCCTCCTATATTTCAGACCGTTTCATGCTGCTCCTATTTTTCAGACCATTTCATGCTCCTCATATTTTTGACACTTTTGGAAGCGCTTCATTTTTTTCACACCTTTTCAGGCTCTTCACATTTTTGAACACCGCTTCATGTTCCTCCTATTTTTCAGACCGTTTCATGCTGATAATATTTTTCAGACCGTTTCACGCTCCTCATATTTTTGACAATTTTATAAGCTCTTCATATTTTTCACACCTCTTGAAGCTCTTCCTATTTTTCACACCTTTTGAAGCTCTTCATACTTTTTGCAACTTTTCTGGCTCTTCATATATTTTGCACCTTTTCAGGATATTCATGTTTTTCAACAACGCTTCATGCTCCTCCTATTTTTCAGACCGTTTCCTGCTCCACGTATAATTGAGACCGTTTCATGCTCGTCATATTTTTGACACCTTTGGAAGCTCTTCATATTTTTCACACCTTTTCAGGCTCTTCATGATTTTCAACACCGCTTCATGCTCTTCCTATGTTTCAGACCGTTTCATGCTCCTCATATTTTTGACACCTTTTGAAGCTCTTCATATTTTTCACACGTTTTCAGGCTCTTCATGTTTTTGGGCACCGCTTCATGCTCCTCCTATTTTTCAGACCGTTTCATGCTCCTCCGATTTTTTAGACCGTTTCAGGGTCCTCATATTTTTGACACCGTTTGAAGCTCCTGCGATTTTTCACACCTTTTCTGGCTCTTCATGTTTTTCAACACCATTTCATACTCATCCTATATTTCAGACCGTTTCATGCTGCTCCTATTTTTCAGACCATTTCATGCTCCTCATATTTTTGACACTTTTGGAAGCGCTTCATTTTTTTCACACCTTTTGAGGCTCTTCACATTTTTGAACACCGTTTCATGCTCCTCCTATTTTTCAGACAGTTTCATGCTGATAATATTTTTCAGACCGTTTCATGCTCCTCATATTTTTGACAATTTTATAAGCTCTTCATATTTTTCACATTTTATCAGGCTCTTCATGTTTTTCAACACCGCTTCATGCTCCTCCTATTTTTCAGAACGTTTCAGGCTCCTCATATTTTTCACACCTTTTGAAGCTCTTCATATTTTTCACACCTTTTCAGGCTCCTCATGTTTTTCAACACCATTTCTTGCTCCTCCTATATTTCAGACCGTTTCATGCTCCTCCTTTTTTGAGACCGTTTCATGCTCCTCATATTTTTGCCACCTTTTGTAGCTCTTCATATTTTTCACAACTTTTCAGGCTCTTCATGTTTTTGGGCACTGCTTCATGCTCCTCCTATTTTTCAGACCGTTTCATGCTTCTCATATTTTGAAACCTTTTGAAGCTCTTCATATTTTTCACACCTTTTCAGGCTCTTCATGTTTTTCAACACCGCTTCATGCTCCTCCTATTTTTCAGACCATTTCATGCTCCTCCTATTTTTTAGACCGTTTCAGGGTCCTCATATTTTTGACACGTTTTGAAGCTCTTCATATTTTTCACACCTTTTCAGGCTCTTCATGTTTCTCAACTCAGTTTCATGCTCCTCCTATTTTTCAGACCGTTTCATGCTCATATCATTTTTACACCTTTTGAAGCTCTTCATATTATTCACACCTTTTGAAATTCTACATATTTTTCACACGTTTTCAGGCTCTTCATGTTTTTCAACACCGCTTCTTGCTCTTCCTATGTTTCAGACCGTTTCATGTTCCTCATATTTTTGACACCTTTTGAAGCTCTTCATATTTTTCACACGTTTTCAGGCTCTTCATGTTTTTGGGCACCGCTTCATGCTCCTCCTATTTTTCAGACAGTTTCATGCTCCTCCGATTTTTTAGATCGTTTCAGGGTCCTCATATTTTTGACACCGTTTGAAGCTCCTCCTATTTTTCACACCTTTTCTGGCTCTTCATGTTTTTCAACACCATTTGATGCTCGTCCTATATTTCAGACCGTTTCATGCTGCTCCTATTTTTCAGACCATTTCATGCTCCTCATATTTTTGACACTTTGGGAAGCGCTTCATTTTTTTCACACCTTTTCAGGCTCTTCACATTTTTGAACACCGCTTCATGCTCTTCCTATTTTTCAGACAGTTTCATGCTGATAATATTTTTCAGACCGTTTCATGCTCCTCATATTTTTGACAATTTTATAAGCTCTTCATATTTTTCACATTTTTTCAGGCTCTTCATGTTTTTCAACACCGCTTCATGCTCCTCCTATTTTTCAGACCGTTTCATGCTCCTCATATTTTTGACACCTTTTGAAGCTCTTCATATTTTTCACCCCTTTTCAGGCTCTTCATGTTTTTCAACACCGCTTCATGCTCCTCCTATTTTTCAGACGGTTTCATGCTCCTCATATTTTTGACACCTTTTGAAGCTGTTCATATTTTTCACACCTTTTCAGGCTCTTCATGTTTTTTTAACACTGTTTCATGCTCCTCCTATTTTTCAGACCGTTTCATGCTCATCATATTATTGACACATTTTGAAGCTCTTCATATTTTTCACAGCTTTTCAAGCTCTTTATATTTTTGAACACCGTTTCATGCTCCTCCTATTTTATAGACCGTTTCATGCTCCTCATGTATTTCAGACCTTTTGAAGCTCTTTATATTTTTCACACCTTTTCATGCTCTTCATGTTTTTGATCAGCGTTTCATGCTCCTCCTATTTTTCAGACCGTTTCATGTTCATCTCAATTTTGACACTTTTTTAAGCTCTTCATATTTTTCACACCTTTTGAAGCTCTTCATGTTTTTCACACCTTTTCAGGCTCTTCATGATTTTCAAAACCGCTTCATGCTCCTCCTATTTTTCGGTCCGTTTCATGCTCATCTCATTTTTAACACCTTTTGAAGCTCTTTATATTTTTCACACCTTTTGAAGCTCTTCATATTTTTCACATTTTTGAAGCTCTTCGTATTTTTCACACGTTTTCAGGCGCTTCATGTTTTTCAACACCGTTTCATGCTCCTCCTATTTTTCAGACCGTTTCATTCTCCTCATATATTTGACACCTTTTGAAGCTTTTCATATTTTTCACACTTTTTCAGGCTCTTTATGTTTTTGAACAACACTTCTTGCTCCTCATTTTTTGCAGATCGTTTCATATTCCTCTTATTTTTGACCCCTTTTGAAGCTCTTCATATTTCTCACAGCTTTTCAGGCTCTTCATATTTTTGAACACCGTTTCATGCACCTCCTATTTTTCAGACCGTTTCATTCTCCTCAAGGATTTCAGACCGTTTGAAGCTCTTCATGTTTTTAACACCCTTTAAGGCTCTTCATGTTTTTGAACACATTTTCATGCTCCTCCTATTTTTCAGACAGTTTCAGGCTCCTCATATTTTTGACACTTTTTGAAGCTCCCCATATTTTTCACACCTTTTGAAGCTCTTCATATTTTTCACATCTTTTCAGGCTCTTCATGTTTTTCAACACCATTTCATGCCCCTCCTATATTTCAGACCGTTTCATGCTGCTCCTATTTTTCAGACCATTTCATGCTCCTCATATTTTTGACACTTTTGGAAGCGCTTCATTTTTTTCACACCTTTTCAGGCTCTTCACATTTTTGAACACCGCTTCATGCTCTTCCTATTTTTCAGACAGTTTCATGCTGATAATATTTTTCAGACCGTTACATGCTCCTCATATTTTTGACAATTTTATAAGCTCTTCATATTTTTCACATTTTTTCAGGCTCTTCATGTTTTTCAACACCGCTTCATGCTCCTCCTATTTTTCAGACCGTTTCATGCTCCTCATATTTTTGACACCTTTTGAAGCTCTTCATATTTTTCACCCCTTTTCAGGCTCTTCATGTTTTTCAACACCGCTTCATGCTCCTCCTATTTTTCAGACGGTTTCATGGTCCTCATATTTTTGACACCTTTTGAAGCTGTTCATATTTTTCACACCTTTTCAGGCTCTTCATGTTTTTTTAACACTGTTTCATGCTCCTCCTATTTTTCAGACCGTTTCATGCTCATCATATTATTGACACATTTTGAAGCTCTTCATATTTTTCACAGCTTTTCAAGCTCTTCATATTTTTGAACACCGTTTCATGCTCCTCCTATTTTATAGACCGTTTCATGCTCCTCATGTATTTCAGACCTTTTGAAGCTCTTTATATTTTTCACACCTTTTCATGCTCTTCATGTTTTTGATCAGCGTTTCATGCTCCTCCTATTTTTCAGACCGTTTCATGTTCATCTCAATTTTGACACTTTTTTAAGCTCTTCATATTTTTCACACCTTTTGAAGCTCTTCATGTTTTTCACACCTTTTCAGGCTCTTCATGATTTTCAAAACCGCTTCATGCTCCTCCTATTTTTCGGACCGTTTCATGCTCATCTCATTTTTAACACCTTTTGAAGCTCTTTATATTTTTCACACCTTTTGAAGCTCTTCATATTTTTCACATTTTTGAAGCTCTTCGTATTTTTCACACGTTTTCAGGCGCTTCATGTTTTTCAACACCGTTTCATGCTCCTCCTATTTTTCAGACCGTTTCATTCTCCTCATATATTTGACACCTTTTGAAGCTTTTCATATTTTTCACACTTTTTCAGGCTCTTTATATTTTTGAACAACACTTCTTGCTCCTCATTTTTTGCAGATCGTTTCATATTCCTCTTATTTTTGACCCCTTTTGAAGCTCTTCATATTTCTCACAGCTTTTCAGGCTCTTCATATTTTTGAACACCGTTTCATGCACCTCCTATTTTTCAGACCGTTTCATTCTCCTCAAGGATTTCAGACCGTTTGAAGCTCTTCATGTTTTTAACACCCTTTAAGGCTCTTCATGTTTTTGAACACATTTTCATGCTCCTCCTATTTTTCAGACAGTTTCAGGCTCCTCATATTTTTGACACTTTTTGAAGCTCCCCATATTTTTCACACCTTTTGAAGCTCTTCATATTTTTCACATCTTTTCAGGCTCTTCATGTTTTTCAACACCATTTCATGCCCCTCCTATATTTCAGACCGTTTCATGCTGCTCCTATTTTTCAGACCATTTCATGCTCCTCATATTTTTGACACTTTTGGAAGTGCTTCATTTTTTTCACACCTTTTCAGGCTCTTCACATTTTTGAACACCGCTTCATGCTCCTCCTATTTTTCAGACCGTTTCATGCTGATAATATTTTTCAGACCGTTTCACGCTCCTCATACTTTTGACAATTTTATAAGCTCTTCATATTTTTCACACCTCTTGAAGCTCTTCCTATTTTTCACACCTTTTGAAGCTCTTCATACTTTTTGCAACTTTTCTGGCTCTTCATATATTTTGCACCTTTTCAGGATATTCATGTTTTTCAACAACGCTTCATGCTCCTCCTATTTTTCAGACCGTTTCATGCTCCACGTATATTTGAGACCGTTTCATGCTCGTCATATTTTTGACACCTTTGGAAGCTCTTCATATTTTTCACGCCTTTTCAGGCTCTTCATGATTTTCAACACCGCTTCATGCTCTTCCTATGTTTCAGACCGTTTCATGCTCCTCATATTTTTGACACCTTTTGAAGCTCTTCATATTTTTCACACGTTTTCAGGCTCTTCATGTTTTTGGGCACCGCTTCATGCTCCTCCTATTTTTCAGACCGTTTCATGCTCCTCCGATTTTTTAGACCGTTTCAGGGTCCACATATTTTTGACACCGTTTGAAGCTCCTGCGATTTTTCACACCTTTTCTGGCTCTTCATGTTTTTCAACACCATTTCATACTCATCCTATATTTCAGACCGTTTCATGCTGCTCCTATTTTTCAGACCATTTCATGCTCCTCATATTTTTGACACTTTTGGAAGCGCTTCATTTTTTTCACACCTTTTGAGGCTCTTCACATTTTTGAACACCGCTTCATGCTCCTCCTATTTTTCAGACAGTTTCATGCTGATAATATTTTTCAGACCGTTTCATGCTCCTCATATTTTTGACAATTTTATAAGCTCTTCATATTTTTCACATTTTATCAGGCTCTTCATGTTTTTCAACACCGCTTCATGCTCCTCCTATTTTTCAGAACGTTTCAGGCTCCTCATATTTTTCACACCTTTTGAAGCTCTTCATATTTTTCACACCTTTTCAGGCTCCTCATGTTTTTCAACACCATTTCTTGCTCCTCCTATATTTCAGACCGTTTCATGCTCCTCCTTTTTTGAGACCGTTTCATGCTCCTCATATTTTTGCCACCTTTTGTAGCTCTTCATATTTTTCACAACTTTTCAGGCTCTTCATGTTTTTGGGCACTGCTTCATGCTCCTCCTATTTTTCAGACCGTTTCATGCTTCTCATATTTTGAAACCTTTTGAAGCTCTTCATATTTTTCACACCTTTTCAGGCTCTTCATGTTTTTCAACACCGCTTCATGCTCCTCCTATTTTTCAGACCATTTCATGCTCCTCCTATTTTTTAGACCGTTTCAGGGTCCTCGTATTTTTGACACGTTTTGAAGCTCTTCATATTTTTCACACCTTTTCAGGCTCTTCATGTTTCTCAACTCAGTTTCATGCTCCTCCTATTTTTCAGACCGTTTCATGCTCATATCATTTTTACACCTTTTGAAGCTCTTCATATTATTCACACCTTTTGAAATTCTACATATTTTTCACACGTTTTCAGGCTCTTCATGTTTTTCAACACCGCTTCTTGCTCTTCGTATGTTTCAGACCGTTTCATGCTCCTCATATTTTTGACACCTTTTGAAGCTCTTCATATTTTTCACACGTTTTCAGGCTCTTCATGTTTTTGGGCACCGCTTCATGCTCCTCCTATTTTTCAGACAGTTTCATGCTCCTCCGATTTTTTAGATCATTTCAGGGTCCTCATATTTTTGACACCGTTTGAAGCTCCTCCTATTTTTCACACCTTTTCTGGCTCTTCATGTTTTTCAACACCATTTCATGCTCGTCCTATATTTCAGACCGTTTCATGCTGCTCCTATTTTTCAGACCATTTCATGCTCCTCATATTTTTGACACTTTGGGAAGCGCTTCATTTTTTTCACACCTTTTCAGGCTCTTCACATTTTTGAACACCGCTTCATGCTCTTCCTATTTTTCAGACAGTTTCATGCTGATAATATTTTTCAGACCGTTTCATGCTCCTCATATTTTTGACAATTTTATAAGCTCTTCATATTTTTCACATTTTTTCAGGCTCTTCATGTTTTTCAACACCGCTTCATGCTCCTCCTATTTTTCAGACCGTTTCATGCTCCTCATATTTTTGACACCTTTTGAAGCTCTTCATATTTTTCACCCCTTTTCAGGCTCTTCATGTTTTTCAACACCGCTTCATGCTCCTCCTATTTTTCAGACGGTTTCATGGTCCTCATATTTTTGACACCTTTTGAAGCTGTTCATATTTTTCACACCTTTTCAGGCTCTTCATGTTTTTTTAACACTGTTTCATGCTCCTCCTATTTTTCAGACCGTTTCATGCTCATCATATTATTGACACATTTTGAAGCTCTTCATATTTTTCACAGCTTTTCAAGCTCTTCATATTTTTGAACACCGTTTCATGCTCCTCCTATTTTATAGACCGTTTCATGCTCCTCATGTATTTCAGACCTTTTGAAGCTCTTTATATTTTTCACACCTTTTCATGCTCTTCATGTTTTTGATCAGCGTTTCATGCTCCTCCTATTTTTCAGACCGTTTCATGTTCATCTCAATTTTGACACTTTTTTAAGCTCTTCATATTTTTCACATTTTTGAAGCTCTTCGTATTTTTCACACGTTTTCAGGCGCTTCATGTTTTTCAACACCGTTTCATGCTCCTCCTATTTTTCAGACCGTTTCATTCTCCTCATATATTTGACACCTTTTGAAGCTTTTCATATTTTTCACACTTTTTCAGGCTCTTTATGTTTTTGAACAACACTTCTTGCTCCTCATTTTTTGCAGATCGTTTCATATTCCTCTTATTTTTGACCCCTTTTGAAGCTCTTCATATTTCTCACAGCTTTTCAGGCTCTTCATATTTTTGAACACCGTTTCATGCACCTCCTATTTTTCAGACCGTTTCATTCTCCTCAAGGATTTCAGACCGTTTGAAGCTCTTCATGTTTTTAACACCCTTTAAGGCTCTTCATGTTTTTGAACACATTTTCATGCTCCTCCTATTTTTCAGACAGTTTCAGGCTCCTCATATTTTTGACACTTTTTGAAGCTCCCCATATTTTTCACACCTTTTGAAGCTCTTCATATTTTTCACATCTTTTCAGGCTCTTCATGTTTTTCAACACCATTTCATGCCCCTCCTATATTTCAGACCGTTTCATGCTGCTCCTATTTTTCAGACCATTTCATGCTCCTCATATTTTTGACACTTTTGGAAGTGCTTCATGTTTTTCACACCTTTTCAGGCTCTTCACATTTTTGAACACCGCTTCATGCTCCTCCTATTTTTCAGACCGTTTCATGCTGATAATATTTTTCAGACCGTTTCACGCTCCTCATACTTTTGACAATTTTATAAGCTCTTCATATTTTTCACACCTCTTGAAGCTCTTCCTATTTTTCACACCTTTTGAAGCTCTTCATACTTTTTGCAACTTTTCTGGCTCTTCATATATTTTGCACCTTTTCAGGATATTCATGTTTTTCAACAACGCTTCATGCTCCTCCTATTTTTCAGACCGTTTCATGCTCCACGTATATTTGAGACCGTTTCATGCTCGTCATATTTTTGACACCTTTGGAAGCTCTTCATATTTTTCACGCCTTTTCAGGCTCTTCATGATTTTCAACACCGCTTCATGCTCTTCCTATGTTTCAGACCGTTTCATGCTCCTCATATTTTTGACACCTTTTGAAGCTCTTCATATTTTTCACACGTTTTCAGGCTCTTCATGTTTTTGGGCACCGCTTCATGCTCCTCCTATTTTTCAGACCGTTTCATGCTCCTCCGATTTTTTAGACCGTTTCAGGGTCCACATATTTTTGACACCGTTTGAAGCTCCTGCGATTTTTCACACCTTTTCTGGCTCTTCATGTTTTTCAACACCATTTCATACTCATCCTATATTTCAGACCGTTTCATGCTGCTCCTATTTTTCAGACCATTTCATGCTCCTCATATTTTTGACACTTTTGGAAGCGCTTCATTTTTTTCACACCTTTTGAGGCTCTTCACATTTTTGAACACCGCTTCATGCTCCTCCTATTTTTCAGACAGTTTCATGCTGATAATATTTTTCAGACCGTTTCATGCTCCTCATATTTTTGACAATTTTATAAGCTCTTCATATTTTTCACATTTTATCAGGCTCTTCATGTTTTTCAACACCGCTTCATGCTCCTCCTATTTTTCAGAACGTTTCAGGCTCCTCATATTTTTCACACCTTTTGAAGCTCTTCATATTTTTCACACCTTTTCAGGCTCCTCATGTTTTTCAACACCATTTCTTGCTCCTCCTATATTTCAGACCGTTTCATGCTCCTCCTTTTTTGAGACCGTTTCATGCTCCTCATATTTTTGCCACCTTTTGTAGCTCTTCATATTTTTCACAACTTTTCAGGCTCTTCATGTTTTTGGGCACTGCTTCATGCTCCTCCTATTTTTCAGACCGTTTCATGCTTCTCATATTTTGAAACCTTTTGAAGCTCTTCATATTTTTCACACCTTTTCAGGCTCTTCATGTTTTTCAACACCGCTTCATGCTCCTCCTATTTTTCAGACCATTTCATGCTCCTCCTATTTTTTAGACCGTTTCAGGGTCCTCGTATTTTTGACACGTTTTGAAGCTCTTCATATTTTTCACACCTTTTCAGGCTCTTCATGTTTCTCAACTCAGTTTCATGCTCCTCCTATTTTTCAGACCGTTTCATGCTCATATCATTTTTACACCTTTTGAAGCTCTTCATATTATTCACACCTTTTGAAATTCTACATATTTTTCACACGTTTTCAGGCTCTTCATGTTTTTCAACACCGCTTCTTGCTCTTCCTATGTTTCAGACCGTTTCATGCTCCTCATATTTTTGACACCTTTTGAAGCTCTTCATATTTTTCACACGTTTTCAGGCTCTTCATGTTTTTGGGCACCGCTTCATGCTCCTCCTATTTTTCAGACAGTTTCATGCTCCTCCGATTTTTTAGATCATTTCAGGGTCCTCATATTTTTGACACCGTTTGAAGCTCCTCCTATTTTTCACACCTTTTCTGGCTCTTCATGTTTTTCAACACCATTTCATGCTCGTCCTATATTTCAGACCGTTTCATGCTGCTCCTATTTTTCAGACCATTTCATGCTCCTCATATTTTTGACACTTTGGGAAGCGCTTCATTTTTTTCACACCTTTTCAGGCTCTTCACATTTTTGAACACCGCTTCATGCTCTTCCTATTTTTCAGACAGTTTCATGCTGATAATATTTTTCAGACCGTTTCATGCTCCTCATATTTTTGACAATTTTATAAGCTCTTCATATTTTTCACATTTTTTCAGGCTCTTCATGTTTTTCAACACCGCTTCATGCTCCTCCTATTTTTCAGACCGTTTCATGCTCCTCATATTTTTGACACCTTTTGAAGCTCTTCATATTTTTCACCCCTTTTCAGGCTCTTCATGTTTTTCAACACCGCTTCATGCTCCTCCTATTTTTCAGACGGTTTCATGGTCCTCATATTTTTGACACCTTTTGAAGCTGTTCATATTTTTCACACCTTTTCAGGCTCTTCATGTTTTTTTAACACTGTTTCATGCTCCTCCTATTTTTCAGACCGTTTCATGCTCATCATATTATTGACACATTTTGAAGCTCTTCATATTTTTCACAGCTTTTCAAGCTCTTCATATTTTTGAACACCGTTTCATGCTCCTCCTATTTTATAGACCGTTTCATGCTCCTCATGTATTTCAGACCTTTTGAAGCTCTTTATATTTTTCACACCTTTTCATGCTCTTCATGTTTTTGATCAGCGTTTCATGCTCCTCCTATTTTTCAGACCGTTTCATGTTCATCTCAATTTTGACACTTTTTTAAGCTCTTCATATTTTTCACACCTTTTGAAGCTCTTCATGTTTTTCACACCTTTTCAGGCTCTTCATGATTTTCAAAACCGCTTCATGCTCCTCCTATTTTTCGGACCGTTTCATGCTCATCTCATTTTTAACACCTTTTGAAGCTCTTTATATTTTTCACACCTTTTGAAGCTCTTCATATTTTTCACATTTTTGAAGCTCTTCGTATTTTTCACACGTTTTCAGGCGCTTCATGTTTTTCAACACCGTTTCATGCTCCTCCTATTTTTCAGACCGTTTCATTCTCCCCATATATTTGACACCTTTTGAAGCTTTTCATATTTTTCACACTTTTTCAGGCTCTTTATATTTTTGAACAACACTTCTTGCTCCTCATTTTTTGCAGATCGTTTCATATTCCTCTTATTTTTGACCCCTTTTGAAGCTCTTCATATTTCTCACAGCTTTTCAGGCTCTTCATATTTTTGAACACCGTTTCATGCACCTCCTATTTTTCAGACCGTTTCATTCTCCTCAAGGATTTCAGACCGTTTGAAGCTCTTCATGTTTTTAACACCCTTTAAGGCTCTTCATGTTTTTGAACACATTTTCATGCTCCTCCTATTTTTCAGACAGTTTCAGGCTCCTCATATTTTTGACACTTTTTGAAGCTCCCCATATTTTTCACACCTTTTGAAGCTCTTCATATTTTTCACATCTTTTCAGGCTCTTCATGTTTTTCAACACCATTTCATGCCCCTCCTATATTTCAGACCGTTTCATGCTGCTCCTATTTTTCAGACCATTTCATGCTCCTCATATTTTTGACACTTTTGGAAGCGCTTCATTTTTTTCACACCTTTTCAGGCTCTTCACATTTTTGAACACCGCTTCATGCTCCTCCTATTTTTCAGACCGTTTCATGCTGATAATATTTTTCAGACCGTTTCACGCTCCTCATACTTTTGACAATTTTATAAGCTCTTCATATTTTTCACACCTCTTGAAGCTCTTCCTATTTTTCACACCTTTTGAAGCTCTTCATACTTTTTGCAACTTTTCTGGCTCTTCATATATTTTGCACCTTTTCAGGATATTCATGTTTTTCAACAACGCTTCATGCTCCTCCTATTTTTCAGACCGTTTCATGCTCCACGTATATTTGAGACCGTTTCATGCTCGTCATATTTTTGACACCTTTGGAAGCTCTTCATATTTTTCACACCTTTTCAGGCTCTTCATGATTTTCAACACCGCTTCATGCTCTTCCTATGTTTCAGACCGTTTCATGGTCCTCATATTTTTGACACCTTTTGAAGCTCTTCATATTTTTCACACGTTTTCAGGCTCTTCATGTTTTTGGGCACCGCTTCATGCTCCTCCTATTTTTCAGACCGTTTCATGCTCCTCCGATTTTTTAGACCGTTTCAGGGTCCTCATATTTTTGACACCGTTTGAAGTTCCTGCGATTTTTCACACCTTTTCTGGCTCTTCATGTTTTTCAACACCATTTCATACTCATCCTATATTTCAGACCGTTTCATGCTGCTCCTATTTTTCAGACCATTTCATGCTCCTCATATTTTTGACACTTTTGGAAGCGCTTCATTTTTTTCACACCTTTTGAGGCTCTTCACATTTTTGAACACCGCTTCATGCTCCTCCTATTTTTCAGACAGTTTCATGCTGATAATATTTTTCAGACCGTTTCATGCTCCTCATATTTTTGACAATTTTATAAGCTCTTCATATTTTTCACATTTTATCAGGCTCTTCATGTTTTTCAACACCGCTTCATGCTCCTCCTATTTTTCAGAACGTTTCAGGCTCCTCATATTTTTGACACCTTTTGAAGCTCTTCATATTTTTCACACCTTTTCAGGCTCCTCATGTTTTTCAACACCATTTCTTGCTCCTCCTATATTTCAGACCGTTTCATGCTCCTCCTTTTTTGAGACCGTTTCATGCTCCTCATATTTTTGCCACCTTTTGTAGCTCTTCATATTTTTCACAACTTTTCAGGCTCTTCATGTTTTTGGGCACTGCTTCATGCTCCTCCTATTTTTCAGACCGTTTCATGCTACTCATATTTTGAAACCTTTTGAAGCTCTTCATATTTTTCACACCTTTTCAGGCTCTTCATGTTTTTCAACACCGCTTCATGCTCCTCCTATTTTTCAGACCATTTCATGTTCCTCCTATTTTTTAGACCGTTTCAGGGTCCTCATATTTTTGACACGTTTTGAAGCTCTTCATATTTTTCACACCTTTTCAGGCTCTTCATGTTTCTCAACTCAGTTTCATGCTCCTCCTATTTTTCAGACCGTTTCATGCTCATATCATTTTTACACCTTTTGAAGCTCTTCATATTATTCACACCTTTTGAAATTCTTCATATTTTTCACACGTTTTCAGGCTCTTCATGTTTTTCAACACCGCTTCATGCTCTTCCTATGTTTCAGACCGTTTCATGCTCCTCATATTTTTGACACCTTTTGAAGCTCTTCATATTTTTCACACGTTTTCAGGCTCTTCATGTTTTTGGGCACCGCTTCATGCTCCTCCTATTTTTCAGACAGTTTCATGCTCCTCCGATTTTTTAGATCGTTTCAGGGTCCTCATATTTTTGACACCGTTTGAAGCTCCTCCTATTTTTCACACGTTTTCTGGCTCTTCATGTTTTTCAACACCATTTCATGCTCTTCCTATATTTCAGACCGTTTCATGCTGCTCCTATTTTTCAGACCATTTCATGCTCCTCATATTTTTGACACTTTGGGAAGCGCTTCATTTTTTTCACACCTTTCCAGGCTCTTCACATTTTTGAACACCGCTTCATGCTCTTCCTATTTTTCAGACAGTTTCATGCTGATAATATTTTTCAGACCGTTTCATGTTCCTCATATTTTTGACAATTTTATAAGCTCTTCATATTTTTCACATTTTTTCAGGCTCTTCATGTTTTTCAACACCGCTTCATGCTCCTCCTATTTTTCAGACCGTTTCATGCTCCTCATATTTTTGACACCTTTTGAAGCTCTTCATATTTTTCACCCCTTTTCAGGCTCTTCATGTTTTTCAACACCGCTTCATGCTCCTCCTATTTTTCAGACCGTTTCTTGCTCCTCATATTTTTGACACCTTTTGAAGCCCTTCATATTTTTCACATCTTGCTTCACGCTCCTCCTTTTTTTGAGACCTTTTCTTGCTCCTCATATTTTTGACATCTTTTGGCTCTCTTCCTTTTTTTCACACCTTTTCAGGCTCTCCATGTTTTTCAACACCGTTTCATGTTCCTCCTATTTTTCAGACCATTTCTTGCTCCTCATATTTTTGACACCTTTTGAAGCTCTTCATATTTTTCACACCTTTTCAGGCTCTTCATGTTTTTCAACACCGCTTCATTCTCCTCCAATTTTCAGACCGTTTCATGCTCATCTCTTTTTTAACACCTTTTGAAGATCTTCATGTTGTACGCACATTTTCAGGCTCTTCATGTTTTTCAACACGGCTTCATGATCCTCCTATTTTTCAGAACATTTCATGCTCCTCATATTTTTCACAGCTTTTGAAGCTCTTCATATTTTTCACACCTTTTCAGGCTCTTCATGTTTTTGAACACAGCTTCATGCTCCTCCAATTTTTCAGACCGTTTCGTGCTCCTCATGTATTTCACACCTTTTGAAGCCCTTCATATTTTTCACACCTTTTCAGGCTCTTCATGTTTTTGAACACCGTTTCATGCTGCTCCTATTTTTCAGACCGTTTCATGCTCCTCCTATTTTTCAGACCGTTTCATGCTCCTCATATTTTTGTCACTTTCGAAGCTCTTCATATTTTTCACACCTTTTGAAGCTCTTCATATTTTACACACCTTCTCAGGCTCTTCATGTATTAGAGGACAGCTTCATGCTTCTACTATTTTTCAGACCGTTTCATTCTCCTCATATTTTTGACACCTTTTGAAGCTTTTCATATTGTTCACAAATTTTCAGGCTCTTCATGTTTTTGAACACTATTTCATGCTGCTCCTATTTTTCAGACCGTTTCATGCTCCTCATATTTTAGACACTTTCTGGGGCTCTTCATATTTTTCACACCTTTTCAGGCTCTTCATGTTTTTGAAAACCGCTTTATGATCCTCCTATTTTTCAGACCGTTTCAGGCTCTTCATATTTTTCACACGTTTTGAAGCTCTTCATATTTTTCACACCTTTTCGGGCTCTTCTTGTTTTTAAACACCGCTTCATGCTTCTTCTATTTTTCAGACCGTTTCATGTTCCTCTTATTTGTGACACCTTTTGAAGCTCTTCCTTTTTTTCACACCTTTTCATGCTCTTCGTGTTTTTCACACCGTTTCATGCTCCTCCTATTTTTCAGACCGTTTCATGCTCCTCATATTTTTCACACCTTTGAAGCTCTTTATATTTGTCAAACCTTTTCAGGCTCTTCGTGTTTTTCTACACCACTTGATGCTCCTCCTATTTTTCAGACCGTTTCATGCTCATCCTATTTTTCACACTGTTTCATGCACCTCTTATTATTGACACCTTTTGAAGCTCTTCATATTTTTCACGCCTTTTCAGGCTCTTTATGTTTTTCATCACCGCTTCATGCTCCTCCTATTTTTGAGACCGTTTCATGCTCCTAATAATTTTCACACCTTTTGAAGCTCTTCATATTTTTCACACCTTCTCAGGCTCTTCATGTATTTGAGCACAGCTTCATGCTCCTCCTATTTTTCAGACCGTTTCATGCTCCTCATATTTTTGAAACCTTTTGAAGCTCTTCATATTTTTCACACCATTTCACGATCTCCATGTTTTTGAACACCGCTTCATGCTCCTCCTATTTTTCAGACCGTTTCTTGCTACTCCTATTTTTCAGACCCTTTCATGCTCCTCATATTTTTTACAATTTTGGAAGCTCTTCATATTTTTCACACCTTTTCAGGCTCTTCATATTTTTCAACACCGCTTCATGCTCCTCCTATTTTTCAGACCGTTTCTTGCTCCTCCTATTTTTTGACCGTTTCAGGGTCCTCATATTTTTGACACGTTTTGAAGCTCTTCATATTTTTCACACCTTTCGAAGCTCTTCATATTTTTCACACTTTTTCAGGCTCTTCATGTTTTTCAACACCG
Source organism: Dama dama (assembly GCF_033118175.1). Classification (NCBI taxonomy): domain Eukaryota; kingdom Metazoa; phylum Chordata; class Mammalia; order Artiodactyla; family Cervidae; genus Dama; species Dama dama. The sequence goes on from NW_026870874.1 coordinate 2,293,423, forward strand.
CTTCATGTCCCTCCTATTTTTCAGACCGTTTCAAGCTCCGCATATTTCTGACACCTTTTGAAGCTCTTCATATTTTTCACTCCTTTTCAGGCTCTTCATGTTTTTCAACACCACTTCATGATCCTCCTTTTTTACAGACCGTATCATGCTGCTCATATTTTTGACACCTTTTGAAGCTCTTCATATTTCTCACACCTTTTCAGGCTCTTCATGTTTTTCAACACCGCTTCATGCTCCTCCTATTTTTCAGACCGTTTCATGCTCATCTCAATTTTGACACCTTTTGAAGCTCTTCCTATTTTTCACACCTTTTGAAGCTCTTCATACATTTCACACCTTTTTTGGCTCTTCATATTTTTCGCACCTTTTCAGGGTCTTCATGTTTTTGAACAGGTCTTCATGCTCCTCCTATTTTTCAGACCGCTGAATGCTCCTCATAATTTTGACACCTTTTGAAGCTCTTCATATTTTTCACCCCTTTTCAGGCTCTTCATGTTTTTCAACACCGCTTCTTGCTCCTCCTATTTTTCAGACCGTTTCATGCTCCTCATATTTTTGAGACCTTTTGAAGCTCTTCATATTTTTCACACGTTTTCAGGCTCTTCATGTTTTTGGGCACCGCTTCATGTTCCTCCTATTTTTCAGACCGTTTCATGCTCCTCATATTTTTGACACCGTTTGAAGCTCCTCCTATTTTTCACACCTTTTCAGGCTCTTCATGTTTTTCAACACCATTTCATGCTCCTCCTATATTTCAGACCGTTTCATGCTGCTCCTATTTTTCAGTCCATTTCATGCTCCTCATATTTTTGACACTTTTGGAAGCTCTTCATTTTTTTCACACCTTTTCAGGCTCTTCACATTTTTGAACACCGCTTCATGCTCCTCCTATTTTTCAGACCGTTTCATGCTGCTCCTATTTTTCAGACCGTTTCATGCTCCTCATATTTTTGACAATTTTATAAGCTCTTCATATATTTCACACCTTTTCAGGCTCTTCATGTTTTTCAACACCGCTTCATGCTCCTCCTATTTTTCAGACCGTTTCCAGCTCCTCATATTTTTGACACTTTTTGAGGCTCTTCATGTTTTTCCCACTTTTCCAGGCTCTTAATGTTTTTGAACACCAATTCATGCTCCTTCTATTTTTCAGACCGTTTCATGCTCCTCATATTTTTGACAACTTTTGAAGCTCTTCATATTTTTCACACCTTTTCATGCTCTCCATGTTTTTGAACACCGCTTCATGCTCCTCCTATATTTCAGAACGTTTCATGCTCCTCTTATTTTTCACACCTTTTCTGGCTCTTCATGTTTTTCAACATCTTTTCATGCTCCTCCTATTTTTCAGACCGTTTCTTGCTCCTCCTATTTTTTAGACCGTTTCAGGGTCCTCATATTTTTGACACGTTTTGAAGCTCTTCATATTTTTCACACCTTTTGAATCTCTTCATATTTTTCACACGTTTTCAGGCTCTTCATGTTTTTCAACACCGCTTCATGTCCCTCCTATTTTTCAGACCGTTTCAAGCTCCTCATAGTTCTGACACCTTTTGAAGCTCTTCATATTTTTCACTCCTTTTCAGGCTCTTCGTGTTTTTCAACACCACTTCATGATCCTCCTTTTTTACAGACCGTTTCATGCTGCTCATATTTTTGACACCTTTTGAAGCTCTTCATATTTCTCACACCTTTTCAGGCTCTTCATGTTTTTCAACACCGCTTCATGCTCCTCCTATTTTTCAGACCGTTTCATGCTCATCTCAATTTTGACACCTTTTGAAGCTCTTCCTATTTTTCACACCTTTTGGAGCTCTTCATACATTTCACACCTTTTTTGGCTCTTCATATTTTTCGCACCTTTTCAGGGTCTTCATGTTTTTGAACACCTCTTCATGCTCCTCCTATTTTCAGACCGTTTAATGCTCCTCATAATTTTGACACCTTTTGAAGCTCTTCATATTTTTCACCCCTTTTCATGCTCTTCATGTTTTTCAACACCGCTTCATGCTCCTCCTATTTTTCAGACCGTTTCAGGCTCTTCATATTTTTCACACCTTTTGAAGCTCTTCATATTTTTCACCCCTTTTCAGGCTCTTCATGTTTTTCAACACCGCTTCATGCTCCTCCTATTTTTCAGAACGTTTCTTGCTACTCCTATTTTTCACACCCTTTCATGCTCCTCATATTTTTGACAATTTTGGATGCTTTTCATATTTTTCACACCTTTTCAGGCTGATCATGTTTCTCAACTCAGTTTCATGCTCCTCCTATTTTTCAGACCGTTTCATGCTCATCTCATTTTTACACCTTTTGAAGCTCTTCATATTTTTCACACCTTTTGAAATTCTTCATATTTTTCACACGTTTTCAGGCTCTTCATGTTTTTCAACACTGCTTCATATTCCTCCTACTTTTCATACCGTTTCCATCTCCTCATATTTTTACACTTTTAGAGGCTCTTCATGTTTTTCCCACCTTTCCAGGCTCTTCATGTTTTTGAACACCGTTTCATGCTCCTCCTATTTTCCAGACCGTTTCATGCTCCTCATATTTTTGAAACCTTTTGAAGCTCTTCATATTTTTCACACCATTTCACGATCTCCATGTTTTTCAACACCGCTTCATGCTCCTCCTATTTTTCAGACCGTTTCTTGCTACTCCTATTTTTCAGATCCTTTCATGCTCCTCATATTTTTTACAATTTTGGAAGCTCTTCATATTTTTCACACCTTTTCAGGCTCTTCATGTTTTTCAACACCGCTTCATGCTCCTCCTATTTTTCAGACCGTTTCTTGCTCCTCATATTTTTGACACCTTTTGAAGCTCTTCATATTTTTCACCCCTTTTCAGGCTCTTCATGTTTTTCAACACCGCTTCATGCTCCTCCTATTTTTCAGACCGTTTCAAGCTCCTCATATTTCTGACACCTTTTGAAGCTCTTCATATTTTTCACACTTTTTCAGGCTCTTCATGTTTTTCAACACCGCTTCATGTCCCTCCTATTTTTCAGACCGTTTCATGCTCCTCATATTTTTGACACCTTTTGTAGCTTTCATATTTTTCACACCTTTTCAGGCTCTTCATGTTTTTGAAGACCGTTTCATGCTCCTCCTATTTTTTAAACCGTTTCATGCTCCTCATATTTTGACACCTTTTGAAGCTCTTCATATTTTTCACACCTTTCCTGGTTCTTCATGTTTTTGAACACCGTTTCACGCTCCTCCTATTTTTTAGCCCGATTAATGCTCCTCATATATTTCACACCTTTGGAAGCTCTTCATATTTTTCACACCTTTATAGGCTCTTCACGTTTTTCAACACCACTTCATGCTCTTCCTATTTTTCAGACCGTTTCAAGCTCCTCATATTTTTGACACCTTTTGAAGCTCTTCATATTTTTCACACCTTTTCAGGCTTTTCATGTTTTTCAACACCGCTTCATTCTCCTCCTATTTTTCAAACCGTTTCATGCTCCCCATATGTTTCACACCTTTTGAAGCTCTTCATGTTTTTTAACACCTTTTCACGCTCCTCCTATATTTCAGACCGATTCAAGCTCCTCATCTTTTTGACACCTTTTGAAGCTCTTCATATTTTTCACACCTTTCAGGCTCTTCATGTTTTTCTACACCACTTAATGCTCCTCCTATTTTTCAGACCGTTTTATTCTACTCATATGTTTCACACCTTTTTCAAACTCTTCATGTTTTTCAACACCACTTCATGCTCCTCCTATTTTTCAGACCGCTTCATGCTCCTCATATTTTTGACACCTTTTGAAGCTCTTCATATTTTCACACCTTTTGAAGCTCATCGTATATTTCACACCTGTTCAGTCTCTTCATGTTTTTCAACACCACTTCATGCTCCTCCTAATTTTCAGACCCTTTCATGCCCATCTCATTTTTGACACCTTTAGAAGCTTTTCATATTTTTCACACCTTTTGAAGCTCTTCATATTTTTCACACGATTTCATGCTCTTCATATTTTTCAACACCGCTTCATGCTCCTCTTATTTTTCAGACCGTTTCATGCTCCTCATATTTTTCATACATATTGAAGCTCTTCATATTTTTCACACCTTTTCAGGCTCTTCATGTTTTTCAACACGGCTTCATGCTCCTTCTCTTTTTCAAACCGTTTCATGCTCCACAGATTTTTGATACGTTTTGAAGCCCTTCATATTTTTCACACCTTTTCAGGCTCTTCATGTTTTGAACATCGTTTCTTTCACCCCCAATTTTTCAGAACGTTTCATGCTGCTCATATATTTGACACCTTTTGAAGCTCTTCATCATTTCACAACTTTTCAGGTTCTTCTTGTTTTCAACAGCACTTCATGCTCCTGCTATATTTCTGACCGTGTCATGCTCCTCATATTTTTGACACCTTTTGAAGATCTTCATATTTTTCACACCTTTTCAGGCTATTCAGGTTTTTCTACACCGCTTCATGCTCCTCCTATTTTTGACACCTTTTGGAGCTCTTCATATATTTCACACATTTTCAGGCTCTTCACGATTTGAAAAGCGTTTCAGGCTCCTCCTATTTTTCAGACCGTTTCATGCTCCGCATATTTTTGAAACCTTTTGAAGTGCTTGATATTTTTCACATCTTTTAAGGCTCTTCATGTTTTTCAAAACCGCTTCATGCTGCTCCTATTTTTCGGACTGTTTCATGCTCCTCATATTTTTGACACCTTTTGAATCTCTTCATATTTTTCACACCATTTCAGGCTCTTCATGTTTTTGAACACTGTTTCCTGCTCCTACTATTTTTCAGACTGTTCATGCTCCTCATATTTTTGACACCTTTTGAAGCTCTTCATATTTTTCACACCTTTTCAGGTTCTTCATGGTTTTCAACACCGATTCATGTTCCTCCTATTGTTCAGACCGTTTCATGCTCCTCACATTTTTGACAACTTTTGAAGCTTTTCATATATTTCACAACTTTTCAGGCTTTTCATGTTTTTGAACACTGTTTCATGCTCCTCATATTTTTGACACCTTTTGAAGCTCTTCATATTTTTCACACCTTTTCAGGCTCTTTATGATTTTCAATACTACTTCATGCTCCTCCTATTTTTCAGACCGTTTCATGGTCCTCATATTTTTGACACCTTTTGAAGCTCTTCATATTTTTCACAGCTTTTCAGGCTCTTTCTGTTTTTCAATACCACTTCATGCTCCTCCTATTTTTCAGACCGTTTCATGCTCCTCATATTTTTGACACCTTTTGAAGCTCTTCATATTTTTCACACCTTTTCAGGCTCTTCATGTTTGTCAAAACCACTTAATGCTCCTCCTATTTTTCAGACCGTTTCATGCTCCTCATATTTTTCACACCTTTTGAAGCTCTTCATATTTTTCACAACTTTTCAGGCTTTTCATGTTTTTGAACACCGGTTCATGCTCCTCATATTTTTGACACCTTTTGAAGCTCTTCATATTTTTCACACCTTTTAATGCTCTTCATATTTTTCAACACCATTTCATGCTCCTCCTGTTTTTCAGACCGTTTAATGCTCCCCATAAATTTGACACCTTTTGAAGCGCTTCATAATTCTCACACCTTTTCAGGCTCTTCATTTTTTTCAAATCTGCATCATCCTCCTCCTATATTTCTGACCGTGTCATGCTCCTCATTATTTTGACACCTTTTGAAGCTCTTCATATTTTTCACACCGTTTCTTGCTCCTCATATTTTTCAGACCGTTTCATGCTCCTCCACTTTTTAACATATTTTGAAGCTCTTCATAGATTTCACAACTTTTCAGGGTTTTCATGTTTTTGAACACCGTTTCATGCTCCTCATATTTTTCAGACCGTTTCATGCTCCTCGTATTTCTGACACGTTGTGAAACTCTTCATATTTTTCAAAGCTTTTCATGCTGTTCATGTTTTTCAACACCCTTTCATGCTCCTCCTATTTTTGAGACCGTTTCATGCTCCTCGTATTTCTGACACCTTGTGAAGATCTTCATATTTTTCACACCTTTTCAGGCGCTTCCTGTTTTTCAACACCGCTTCATGCTCCTCCTATTTTTCAGACCGTTTCATGCTCCTCATATTTTTGACACCTTTTGAAGCTCTTCATATTTTTCACATCTTTTCAGGCTCTTCATGTTTTTGAACTCCTTTTCAGACTCCTCCTCTTGTTCAGACCATTTCATGCTCCTCATATTTTTGACACATTTTGAAGCTCTTCATATTTTTCACACCTTTTCAGGCGCTTCCTCTTTTTCAACACTGCTTCATGCTTTTCCTATTTTTCAGACAGTTTCATGCTCCTCATATTTTTGACACCTTTTGAAGGTCTTCATATTTTTCACACATTTTCAGGCTCTTCATGTTTTTCAACACCATTTCATGCTCCTCCATTTTTTCAGACCGTTTCATGCTCCTCCTATTTTTCAGACGGTTTCATGCAGTTCATATTTTTGACACCTTTTGAAGCTCTTCATATATTGCACACCTTTTCAGGCTCTTCATGTTTTTGAACACCGTTTCATGAACCTCATATTTTTCAGACCATTTCAAGCTGTTCATATTTTTCATACTTTTTGAAGCTCTTAATATTTTTCACACCTTTTAATGCTCTTCATATTTTTCAACACCATTTCATGCTCCTCCTATTTTTTAGACCGTTTAATGCTCCCCATAATTTTGACACCTTTTGAAGCGCTTCATAATTGTCACACCTTTTCAGGCTCTTCAAGTTTTTTAAATCCGCTTCATCCTCCTCCTATATTTCTAACCATGTCATGCTCCTCATATTTTTGACACCTTTTGAAGCTCTCCATATTTTGCACACCGTTTCATGCTCCTCATATTTTTCAGACCGTTTCATGCTCCTCATATTTTTTACACCTTTTGAAGCTCTTCATATTTTTCACACCTTCTCAGCTCTTCATGTTTTTGAACACCGTTTCTTGCTGCTACTATTTTTCAGAACTTTTCATGTTCCAAATATTTTTGACACCTTTTGAAGCCTTTCATATTTTTCACAGCTGTTCAAGCTCGTCTTGTTTTTCAACACCACTTCATGCTCCTCTTATTTTTCAGACCGTTTCATGCTCCTCATATTTTTGACACCTTTTGAAGCTCTTCATATTTTTCACATCTTTTCAGGCTCTTCATGGTTTTGAACACCTTTTCATGCTCCTCCTATTTTTCAGACCGTTTCATGCTCCTCATATTTTTGACACCTTTTGAAGCTCTTCATATTTTTCACACCTTTTCAGGTTCTTCACGTTTTTAAACAACGCTTCATGCTCCTTCTATTTTTCAAAACGTTTCATGCTCCTCATATTTTTGACAACTTTTGAAGCTCTTCATATTTTTAACACCTTTCATTCTCTTCATGTTTTTCCACAGAGCTTCATGCTCCTCCTCTTTTACAGACCGTTTCATCCTCCTCATATTTTTGACACCTTTTGACGCTCTTCATATTTTTCACACCTTTTCATTCTCTTCATGTTTTTTAGCACAGCTTCATGCTCGTACTATTTTAGAGACCGTTTCATGCTCCTCATATTTTTGACACCTTCTGAAGCTCATCATATTTTTCACAGGTTTTCATGCTCTTCATCTTTTTCAAAACCGTTTCATTCTCATACTATTTTTCAGACAGTTTCATGCTCCTATATATTTGACACCATTTGAAACTCTTGATATTTTTCACACGTTTTCAGGCTCTTCATGGTTTTCAACACCGCTGCATGCTCCTCCTATTTTTCAGACCGTTTCATGCTCTTAATATTTTTGACATCTTTTGAAGCTCTTCATATATTTCACACCTTTTCAGGCTCTTCATGTTTTTCAACACTGTTTCATGCTCCTCCTATTTTTCAGACCGTTTCATGCTTCTCTTATTTTTGACACCTTTTGAAGCGCTTCATATTTTTCACACCTTTTCAGGGTCTTCTTCTTTTGCAACACCACTTCAAGCTCCTCTTATTTTTTAGACAGTTTCATGCTCCTCATAATTTTGACACCTTTTGAAGCTTTTCATATTTTTCACACCTTTCCTGGTTCTTCATGTTTTTGAACACTGTTTCATGCTCCTCCTGTTTTTCAGACCGTTTCATGCTGCTCATATTTTGACACCTTTTGAAGCTCTTCATATTTTTCACACCTTTTCAGGCTCTTCATATTTTTCCACACAACTTCATGCTCCTCCTGTTTTTCAGACCGTTTCATGCTCCTCGTATTTTTGACAACTTTTGAAGCTCTTCATATTTTTCACACTTTTTCAGGCTCTTCATGTTTTTCACCACCGCTTCATGCTCCTTCTAATTTTCAGACCGTATCATGCTCCTCATATTTTTGATACGTTTTGAAGCTCTTCATATTTTTCACACCTTTTCAGGCTCTTCATGTTTTTCTACACTGCTTCATGCTCCTTCTATTTTTGAGACCGTTTCATGCTCCTCATATTTTGGACACCTTTGAAGCTCCTCGTATTTTTGAAACCTTTCAGGCTCTTCATGTTTTTGAACACGGTCTCTTGCTCCTCCTATTTTTCAGACTGTTTCATGCTCCTCCTATTTTTCAGGCCGTTTCATGCTCCGCATAGTTTTGACACCTTTTGAAACTCTTCATATTTTTCACACCTTTTCAAGCTCTTCATTTTTTTGAACACAACTTCAAGCTCCTCCTCTTTTTCAGACCGTTTCATGCTCCTCATATTTTTGACATCTTTTGAAGCTCTTCATATATTTCACGCCTTTTCAGGCTCTTCACTTTCTTTAACACAGATTCATGCTCCACCTATTTTTCAGACCGTTTCATGCTCCTCATATTTTGATAATTTTGAAGCTCTTCATATTTTTCAGACCTTTTCAGGCTCTTCATGTTTTTCAACAATGCTTCATGCTCCTCCTATTTTTCAGACCGTGTCATGCTCCTCATAAATTGACACCTTTTGAAGCTCTTCATATTTTTTACACCTTTCATGCTCTGCATTTTTTTCAACACCGCTTCATGCTCCTCCTATTTTTCAGACCGTTTCATGCTCTTCATAGTTTTGACACCTTTTGAAGCTCTTCATATTTTTCACAGCTTTTCAGGCTCTTCATGTTTTTCAACACTGCTTCATGCTCCTCCTATTTTTCAGACCGTTTCATGCGCCTCATATTTTTGACACCTTTTGAAGCTCTTCATATTTTTCACACATTTTCAGGCTCTTCATGTTTTTCAACACCGCTTCATGATCCTCCTATTTTTCAGACCGTTTCATGCTCCTCATATTTTTGACACATTTTGAAGCTCTTCATATTTTTCACACATTTTAATGCTCTTCATGTTTTTGAACACCACTTCATGCTCCTCCTATTTTTCAGACCGTTTCTTGCTCCTCATATTTTTGACACATTTTGAAGCTCTTCATATTTTTGACACCTTTTCAAGCTCTTCACGTTTTTCAACACCGCTTCATGCTCCTCCTATTTTTCAGACCGTTTCGTGCTCCTCATAGATTTGACACCTTTTGAAGTTCTTCATTTTTTCACAACTTTTCAGGCTCTTCATGTTTTTCAACACCGCTTCTTGCTCCTCCTATTTTTCAGACCGATTAGTGCGCCTCATATTTTTGACACCTTTTGAATCTCTTCGTATTTTTCACACATTTTCAGGCTCTTCAGGTTTTTCAACACCGCTTCTTGCTCCTCCTATTTTTCAGACCGTTTCATGCTCATCATATTTTTGACACCTTTTGTAGCTCTTCATACATTTCACACCTTTTCAGGCTATTCATGTTTTTCAACACCGCTTCATGCTCCTCCTATTTTTCAGACCGTTTCATGCTATTCCTATTTTTGACACCTTTTGAAGCTCTTCATATATTTCACACCTTTTCAGGCTCTTCAGGTTTTTCAACACAGCTTCATGTTCCACCTATTTTTCAGACAGTTTCATGCTCCTCCTATTTTTGACACCTTTTGAAGCTCTTCATATATTTCACACCTTTTCAGGCTCTTCAGGTTTTTCAACACCGCTTCATGCTCCTTCTATTTTTCAGACCGTTTCATGCTCCTCCTATTTTTCAGGCCGTTTCATGCTCCTCATAGTTTTGACACCTTTTGAATCTCTTCATATTTTTCACACCTTTTCAAGCTCTTCATTTTTTTGAACACAACTTAATGCTCCTCCTATTTTTCAGACCGTTTCATGCTCCTCATATTTTTCACACCTTTTGAAGCTCTTTATATATTTCACACCTTTTCAGGCTCTTCACGTTCTTTAACACAGATTCATGCTCCTCCTATTTTTCAGACCGTTTCATGCTCCTCATATTTTTGACACCTTTTGAAGCTCTTCATATATTTCACACCTTTTCAGGCTCTTCACTTTCCTTAACATAGATTCATGCTCCTCCTATTTTTCAGACCGTTTCATGCTTCTCATATTTTTGACACCGTTTGAAGCTCTTCATATATTTCACATCTTCAGGCTCTTCATGTTTTTCAACACCGCTTCACGCTCCTCCTATTTTTCAGACCGTTTTATGCTCCTCATATTTTTGATAATTTTGAAGCTCTTCATATTTTTCACACCTTTTCAGGCTCTTCATCTTTTTCAACAACGCTTAATGCTCCTCCTATTTTTCAGACCGTTTCATGCTCCTCATATTTTTGACACCTTTTGAAGCTCTTCATATTCTTCACACCTTTTCAGGCTCTACATGTTTTTGAGCACCACGTCATGCTCCTCCTATTTTTCAGACCGTTTCATGCTCCTCATATTTTTCACACCTTTTGAAGCTCTTCATATTTTTCACACCTTTTCAGGCTCTTCATGTTTTTAAACACCGCTTCATGCTCCTCCAATTTCTCAGACCGTTTCATGCTCCTCATATTTTTGCCACCTTTTAAGCCTTTCATATTTTTCACACCTTTTCAGGCTCTTCATCTTTTTCAAAACATTTTCATTCTCATCCTATTTTTCAGACTGTTTCATGCTCCTCATATTTTTGACATCTTTTGAAGGTCTTCATATTTTTCACAACTTTTCAGGCTCTTCATGTTTTTCAACATCGCTTCATGCTCCTCCTATTTTTCAGACCGTTTCATGCTCCCCATATTTTTGACACCTTTTGAAGCTCTTCATATTTTTCACACCTTTTCAGGCTCTTCATGTTTTTCAACACCGCTTCATGCTCCTCCAATTTCTCAGACCGTTTCATGCTCCTCATATTTTTGACACCTTTTGAAGTTCTTCATATTTTTCACACTATTTCAGGCTCTTCATGTTTTTCAACACCGCTTCATGCTCCTCCAATTTCTCAGAACGTTTCATGCTCCTCATATTTTTGTCACCTTTTAAGCCCTTCATATTTTTCACACCTTTTCAGGCTCTTCATCTTTTTCAAAACATTTTCATTCTCATCCTATTTTTCAGACTGTTTCATGCTCCTCATATTATTGAAACCTTTTGAAGCTCTTCATATTTTTCACACCTTTTCCGGCTCTTCATGTTTTGAACACTGCTTCATGCACCTCCTATTTTTCAGACCGTTTCATGCTCCACATTTTTGTCAACTTTTGAAGCTCTTAATATTTTTCACAAATTTTCATTCCTTTCTTGTTTTTGACCACCGCTTCATGCTCTTTCTATTTTTCAGACCGTTTCCTCCTCCTAATATTTTTGACACCTTTTGAAGCTCTTCATATTTTTCACACCTTTCAGACTCTTCATGTTTTTGACCAGCGTTTCATGCGCCTCCTATTTTTAAGACCGTTTAATGCTCATCATATTTTTGACACCTTTTAAGCCCTTCATATTTTTCATAACTTTTCAGTCTCTTCATCTTTTTGAACACCGCTTCATGCTCCTCCTATATTTCAGACCATTTCATGCTCCTCATATTTCTGAAACCTTTTGAAGCACTTCATATTTTTCACACCTTTTCAGGTTCTTCACGTTTTTAAACAACGCTTCATGCTCCTCCTATTTTTCAAAACGTTTCATGCTCCTCATATTTTTGACAACTTTTGAAGCTCTTCATATTTTTAACACCTTTCATTCTCTTCATGTTTTTCCACAGAGCTTCATGCTCCTCCTCTTTTACAGACCGTTTCATCCTCCTCATATTTTTGACACCTTTTGACGCTCTTCATATTTTTCACACCTTTTCATTCTCTTCATGTTTTTTAGCACAGCTTCATGCTCGTACTATTTTAGAGACCGTTTCATGCTCCTCATATTTTTGACACCTTCTGAAGCTCATCATATTTTTCACAGGTTTTCATGCTCTTCATCTTTTTCAAAACCGTTTCATTCTCATACTATTTTTCAGACAGTTTCATGCTCCTATATATTTGACACCATTTGAAACTCTTGATATTTTTCACACGTTTTCAGGCTCTTCATGGTTTTCAACACCGCTGCATGCTCCTCCTATTTTTCAGACCGTTTCATGCTCTTAATATTTTTGACATCTTTTGAAGCTCTTCATATATTTCACACCTTTTCAGGCTCTTCATGTTTTTCAACACTGTTTCATGCTCCTCCTATTTTTCAGACCGTTTCATGCTTCTCTTATTTTTGACACCTTTTGAAGTGCTTCATATTTTTCACACCTTTTCAGGGTCTTCTTCTTTTCCAACACCACTTCAAGCTCCTCTTATTTTTTAGACAGTTTCATGCTCCTCATAATTTTGACACCTTTTGAAGCTTTTCATGTTTTTCACACCTTTCCTGGTTCTTCATGGTTTTGAACACTGTTTCATGCTCCTCCTGTTTTTCAGACCGTTTCATGCTGCTCATATTTTGACACCTTTTGAAGCTCTTCATATTTTTCACACCTTTTCAGGCTCTTCATATTTTTCCACACAACTTCATGCTCCTCCTGTTTTTCAGACCGTTTCATGCTCCTCGTATTTTTGACAACTTTTGAAGCTCTTCATATTTTTCACACTTTTTCAGGCTCTTCATGTTTTTCACCACCGCTTCATGCTCCTTCTAATTTTCAGACCGTATCGTGCTCCTCATATTTTTGATGCGTTTTGAAGCTCTTCATATTTTTCACACCTTTTCAGGCTCTTCATGTTTTTCTACACTGCTTCATGCTCCTTCTATTTTTGAGACCGTTTCATGCTCCTCATATTTTGGACACCTTTGAAGCTCCTCGTATTTTTGAAACCTTTCAGGCTCTTCATGTTTTTGAACACGGTCTCTTGCTCCTCCTATTTTTCAGACTGTTTCATGCTCCTCCTATTTTTCAGCCCGTTTCATGCTCCGCATAGTTTTGACACCTTTTGAAACTCTTCATATTTTTCACACCTTTTCAAGCTCTTCATTTTTTTGAACACAACTTGAAGCTCCTCCTCTTTTTCAGACCGTTTCATGCTCCTCATATTTTTGACATCTTTTGAAGCTCTTCATATATTTCACGCCTTTTCAGGCTCTTCACTTTCTTTAACACAGATTCATGCTCCACCTATTTTTCAGACCGTTTCATGCTCCTCATATTTTGATAATTTTGAAGCTCTTCATATTTTTCACACCCTTCTCTGCTCTTCATGTTCTTCATCACCGTTTCACGCTCCTCCTATTTTTCAAACTGTTTCAGGCTCCTCATATTTTTCACACCTTTTGAAGCTCTTCATATTATTCACACCTTTTCAGGCTCTTCATGTTTTTGAACACCGCTTCAGGCTCCTTCTCTTTTCAGACTGTTTCATGCTCCTCATGTTTTTGAGACGTTTTGAAGCTCTTCATATTTTTTACACCTTTTCAGGATTTTCATGTTTTTGAACACAGTTTCATTCTCCTCATATTTTTCACACATTTTCATGCTCTTCATATTTTTCACACCTTTTCAGGCTCTTCATGTTTTTGAACACGGCTTAATGCTCCTCCTATTTTTCAGATTGTTTCATGCTCCTCATATTTTTGACACCTTTGAAGCTCTTCATATTTTTCACACCCTTCCCGGCTCTTCATGTTCTTCATCACCGTTTCATGCTCCTCCTATTTTTCAAACTGTTTCAGGCTCCTCATATTTTTCACACCTTTTGAAGCTCTTCATATTTTTCACACCTTTTCAGGCTCTTTATGTTTTTCAACACCGCTTCATGCTCCTCCTATATATCAGACCGTTTCTTGCTCCTCATATATTTGACACGTTTTGAAGCTCTTCATATTTTTCACATATTTTCAGGCTCTTCATGCTTTTGAACACCGCTTCAACCTTCTCCAATTTTTCAGATCGTTTCATGCTCCACATATTTTTCACACCTTTTGAAACTAATCATTTTTTTCACACCTTTTCAGGCTTTTCATGTTTTTGAACACCGTTTAATGCTCCTCATATTTTTGACACCTTTTGAAGCTCTTCATATTTTTCACAGCTTAACAGGCTCTTCATGTTTTTGAACACCAATTCATGCTACTCATATTTTTCAGACCGTTTCATGCTCCTCATATTTTTGACAACTTTTGAAGCTCTTCATATTTTTCACACTTTTTCAGGCTCTTCGTGTTTTTAAACAACGCTTCATGCTCCTCCTAATTTTCAGACCGTTTCATGATCCTCATATTTTTGAGACATTTTGACGCTCTTCATATTTTTCACACCTTTTCTGGATCTTCATGTTTTTGAACACAGTTTATGCTCCTCATATTTTTCACACATTTTCATGCTCTTCATATTTTTCACACCGTTTCACGCTCTTCATGTTTTTCAACACTGCTTCATGCTCCTCCTATTTTTCACATTGTTTCATACTCCTCATATTTTTGACACGATTTGAAGCTCTTCATATTTTTCACACCTTTTCAGGCTCTTCATGTTTTTCAAGACTACTTCATGCTCCTCCTATTTTATAGTTCGTTTCATACTCCTCGTATTTTTGACAACTTTTGAAGCTCTTCATATTTTTCACAGTTTTTCAGGCTCTTCATGTTTTTCACCACCGTTTCTTGCTCCTCCTATTTTTCAGACCGTTTCATGCTCCTCATATTTTTGCCAACTTTTCAAGCTCTTCATATTTTTCACACCTCTTCAGGCTCTTCTTGTTTTTCAACACCGCTTCATGCTCCTCCTAATTTTCAGACCGTTTCATGCTCCTCATATTTTTGATACGTTTTGAAGCTCTTCATATTTTTCACACCTTTTCAGGCTCTTCATGTTTTTCTACACCGCTTCATGCTCCTTCTATTTTTGAGACCGTTTCATGCTCCTCATATTTTGGACACCTTTGAAGCTCTTCCTGTTTTTGAAACCTTTCAGGCTCTTCATGTTTTTGAACACGGTCTCTTGCTCCTCCTATTTTTCAGACTGTTTCATGCTCCTCCTATTTTTCAGGCCGTTTCATGCTCCTCATAGTTTTGACACCTTTTGAAACTCTTCATATTTTTCACACCTTTTCAAGCTCTTCATTTTTTTGAACACAACTTCAAGCTCCTCCTATTTTTCAGACCGTTTCATGCTCCTCATACTTTTGACACCTTTTGAAGCTCTTCATATATTCCACGCCTTTTCAGGCTCTTCACTTTCTTTAACACAGATTCATGCTCCACCTATTTTTCAGACCGTTTCATGCTCCTCATATTTTTGACACCTTTTGAAGCTCTTCATATATTTCACATCTTCAGGCTCTTCATGTTTTTCAACACCGCTTCATGGTCCTCCTATTTTACAGACCGTTTTATGCTCCTCATATTTTTGATAATTTTGAAGCTCTTCATATTTTTCAGACCTTTTCAGGCTCTTCATGTTTTTCAACAACGCTTCATGCTCCTCCTATTTTTCAGACCGTTTCATGCTCCTCATAAATTGACACCTTTTGAAGCTCTTCATATTTTTCACACCTTTTCATGCTCTGCATTTTTTTCAACACTGCTTCATGCTCCTCCTATTTTTCAGACCGTTTCATTCTCCTCATAATTTTGGCAACTTTTGAGCTCTTCATATTTTTCACAACTTTTCAGGCTCTTCAGGTTTTTAAACACTGTTTCATGCTCCACCTATTTTTCAGACCGTTTCATTCTCCTCATATTTTTCACACCTTTTGAAGCTCTTCATATTTTTCACAACTTTTCAGGCTCTTCATGTTTTTGAACACCGTTTCATGCAGCTCCTATTTTTCAGACCGTTTCATGCTCATCTCATTTTTGACACCAGTTTAAGCTCTTCATATATTTCACACCTTTTGAAGCTCTTCATATTTTTCACACCTTTTCAGGCTCTTATTGTTTTTCTACACCACTTCATGCTCCTCCTATTTTTCAGACCGTTTCATGATCTTCATATATTTCACACCTTTTGAAGCTCTTCATATTTTTCACAGCTTTTCAGGCTCTTCATGTTTTTCAAAACCGCTTCATGCTCCTCCTATTTTTCAGACCGTTTCATGCTCCTCATGTATTTCACATCTTTTGAAGCTCTTCATATTTTTCACACCTTTTGAAGCTCTTCATATTTTTCACACCTTTTCAGGCTCTTCATGTTTTTGAACACCGTTTCATGCTCCTCCTATATTTCAGACCGTTTCATGCTCCACATATTTTTGACACCTTTTGAAGCTCTTCATATTTTTCACCCCTTTTCAGGCTCTTCATGTTTTTCAACACCGCTTCATGCTCCTCCTATTTTTCAAAACGTTTCATGCTCCTCATATTTTGGACACTTTTTGAAGCTCTTCATATTTTTCACCCCTTTTCAGGCTCTTCATGTTTTTCAACACCGCTTCATGCTCCTCCTATTTTTCAAAACGTTTCATGCTCCTCATATTTTTGACACATTTTCAAGCTCTTCATATTTTTCACACCTTTACAGGCTCTTCATGTTTTTAAACAACGCTTCTTGATCCTCCTATTTTTCAGACCGTTTCATGCTCCTCATATATTTCTCACCATTTGAAGCTCTTCATATTTTTCACACCTCTTGAAGCTCTTCATATATTTCACACCATTTCAGGCACTTCATGTTTTTCAACACCACTTCATGCTCCTATTTTTCAGACCGTTTCATGCTCCTCATATTTTTGACACGTTTTGTAGCTCTTCATATTTTTCACACCTTTTGAAGCTCTTCATATTTTTCACAACTTTTCAGGCTCTTCATATTTTTCAACACCGCTTCATGATCGTCCTGTTTTTCAGACGATTTCATGCTCCTCATATTATTGACAGCTTTTGAAGCTCTTCATATTTTTCACAGCTTTTCAGGCTCTTCATGTTTATGAACACCGTTTCATGCTGCTCCTATTTTTCAGACCGTTTCATACTCCTCATATTTTTGACACCTTTTGAAGCTCTTCATATATTTCACACCTTTTCAGGCTCTTCATATTTTTCAACACCACTTCATGCTCCTCCTATTTTTCAGACCGTTTCATTCTCCTCATATTTTTGGCACCTTTTGAGCTCTTCATATTTTTCACACCTTTTCAGGCTCTTCAGGTTTTTAAACACTGTTTCATGCTCCACCTATTTTTCAGACCGTTTCATTCTCCTCATATTTTTCACACCTTTTGAAGCTCTTCATATTTTTCACACCTTTTCAGGCTCTTCATGTTTTTGAACACCGTTTCATGCTGCTCCTATTTTTCAGACCGTTTCATGCTCATCTCATTTTTGACACCATTTTAAGCTCTTCATATATTTCACACCTTTTGAAGCTCTTCATATTTTTCACACCTTTTCAGGCTCTTAATGTTTTTCTACTCCGCTTCATGCTCCTCCTATTTTTCAGACCGTTTCATGCTCCGCATGTATTTCACATCTTTGGAAGCTCTTCATATTTTTCACACCTTTTGAAGCTCTTCATATTTTTCACACCTTTTGAAGCTCTTCATATTTTTCACCCCTTTTCAGGCTCTTCATGTTGTTGAACACCGTTTCATGCTCCTCCTATGTTTCAGACCATTTCATGCTCCACATATTTTTGACACCTTTTGAAGCTCTTCATATTTTTCACCCCTTTTCAGGCTCTTCATGTTTTTCAACACCGCTTCATGCTCCTCCTATTTTTCAAAACGTTTCATGCTCCTCATATTTTTGACACATTTTCAAGCCATTCATATTTTTCACACCTTTACAGGCTCTTCATGTTTTTAAACAACGCTTCATGATGCTCCTATTTTTAGACCGTTTCATTCTCCTCATATTGTTGTCACCTTTGAAGCTCTTCATATTTTTCACAACTTTTGAATCTCTTCATATATTTCACACCTTTTCAGGCTCTTCATATTTTTCAACACCACTTCATGCTCCTCCCATTTTTCAGACCGTTTCATGCTCATCTCATTTTTGACAGCTTTTGAAGCTCTTCTTATTTTTCACACCTTTGAAGCTCTTCATATTTTTCAAACCTTTTCAGGTTCTTCATGTTTTTGAACACCGCTTCTTGATCCTCCAATTTTTCAGACCGTTTCATGCTCCTCATATTTGTGACATCTTTTGAAGCTTTTCATATTTTTCACACCTTTTAGGCTCGTCATGTTTTTCACACCATTTCAGGCTCTTCATGTTTGTGAACACGGCTTCATGCTCCTCCTATTTTTCAGACCGTTTCATGCTCCTCATATTTTTGACAACTTTTGAAGCTCTTCATATTTTTAACACCTTTTCAGGCTCTTCATGTTTTTGAACACCGTTTCATGCTGCTTCTATTTTTCAGACCGTTTCATACTCCTCATAGTTTTGACACCTTTTGAAGCTCTTCATATTTTTCACACCTTTTCAGGCTCTTCATGTTTTTCAACAGCGCTTCATGCTCCTCCTATTTTTCAGACCGTTTCATGCTCCTCTCATTTCTGAAATCTTTTGAAGCTCTTCATATATTTCACACATTTTCAGGCTCTTAATGTTTTTCAACACCACTTCATGCTCCTCCTATTTTTCAGACCGTTTCATGCTCATCTCATTTTTGACATCTTCTGAAGCGCTTCATAGTTTTCACAAATTTTGAGGCTCTTCATATTTTTGAACACCGCTTCATGCTCCTCCTATTTTTCCGACCGTTTCATGTTCCTTATATTTTTGACACCTTTTGAAGCTCTTCATATGTTTTACACCATTTCAGGCCCTTCATATTTTTCTACACCGCTTCATGATCATCCTGTTTTTCAGACCATTTCATGCTCCTCATATTATTGACAGCTTTTGAAGCTCTTCATATTTTTCACACCTTTTCAGGCTCTTCATGTTTATGAACACCATTTCATGCTGCTCCTATTTTTCAGACCGTTTCATACTCCTCATATTTTTGACACATTTTGAAGCTCTTCATATATTTCACACCTTTTCAGGCTCTTCATATTTTTCAACACCACTTCATGCTCCTCCTATTTTTCAGACCGTTTCATTCTCCTCATATTTTTGGCAACTTTTGAGCTCTTCATATTTTTCACACCTTTTCAGGCTCTTCATGTTTTTAAACACTGTTTCATGCTCCACCTATTTTTCAGACCGTTTCATTCTCCTCATATTTTTCACACCTTTTGAAGCTCTTCATATTTTTCACAACTTTTCAGGCTCTTCATGTTTTTGAACACCGTTTCATGCAGCTCCTATTTTTCAGACCGTTTCATGCTCATCTCATTTTTGACACCATTTTAAGCTCTTCATATATTTCACACCATTTGAAGCTCTTCATATTTGTCACACCTTTTCAGGCTCTTAATGTTTTTCTACTCCGCTTCATGCTCCTCCTATTTTTCAGACCGTTTCATGCTCCGCATGTATTTCACATCTTTTGAAGCTCTTCATATTTTTCACACCTTTTGAAGCTCTTCATATTTTTCACACCTTTTGAAGCTCTTCATATTTTTCACACCTTTTCAGGCTCTTCATGTTGTTGAACACCGTTTCATGCTCCTCCTATGTTTCAGACCATTTCATGCTCCACATATTTTTGACACCTTTTGAAGCTCTTCATATTTTTCACCCCTTTTCAGGCTCTTCATGTTTTTCAACACCGCTTCATGCTCCTCCTATTTTTCAAAACGTTTCATGCTCCTCATATTTTTGACACTTTTTGAAGCTCTTCATATTTTTCACCCCTTTTCAGGCTCTTCATGTTTTTCAACACCGCTTCATGCTCCTCACATTTTTCAAAACGTTTCATGCTCCTCATATTTTTGAAACATTTTCAAGCCATTCATATTTTTCACACCTTTACAGGCTCTTCATGTTTTTAAACAACGCTTCATGATGCTCCTATTTTTAGACCGTTTCATTCTCCTCATATTGTTGTCACCTTTGAAGCTCTTCATATTTTTCACAACTTCTGAATCTCTTCATATATTTCACACTTATTCAGGCTCTTCATGTTTTTCAACACCACTTCATGCTCCTCCCATTTTTCAGACCGTTTCATGCTCATCTCATTTTTGACAGCTTTTGAAGCTCTTCTTATTTTTCACACCTTTGAAGCTCTTCATATTTTTCAAACCTTTTCAGGTTCTTCATGTTTTTGAACACCGCTTCTTGATCCTCCAATTTTTCAGACCGTTTCATGCTCCTCATATTTGTGACATCTTTTGAAGCTTTTCATATTTTTCACACCTTTTAGGCTCGTCATGTTTTTCACACCATTTCAGGCTCTTCATGTTTGTGAACACGGCTTCATGCTCCTCCTATTTTTCAGACCGTTTCATGCTCCTCATATTTTTGACAACTTTTGAAGCTCTTCATATTTTTAACACCTTTTCAGGCTCTTCATGTTTTTGAACACCGTTTCATGCTGCTCCTATTTTTCAGACCGATTCATACTCCTCATAGTTTTGACACCTTTTGAAGCTCTTCATATTTTTCACACCTTTTCAGGCTCTTCATGTTTTTCAACACCGCTTCATGCTCCTCCTATTTTTCAGACCGTTTCATGCTCCTCTCATTTCTGAAATCTTTTGAAGCTCTTCATATATTTCACACATTTTCAGGCTCTTAATGTTTTTCAACACCACTTCATGCTCCTCCTATTTTTCAGACCGTTTCATGCTCATCTCATTTTTGACATCTTCTGAAGAGCTTCATAGTTTTCACAAATTTTGAGGCTCTTCATATTTTTGAACACCGCTTCATGCTCCTCCTATTTTTCCGACCGTTTCATGCTCCTCATGTATTTCACACGTTTTGCGGCTCTTCATATTTTACACACCTTTGCAGGTTCTTCATGATTTTCAACACCACTTCATGCTCCTCCTATTTTTCAGCCGTTTCATGTTCCTTATATTTTTGACACCTTTTGAAGCTCTTCATATGTTTTACACCATTTCAGGCCCTTCATATTTGTCAACACCGCTTCATGATCATCCTGTTTTTCAGACCATTTCATGCTCCTCATATTATTGACAGCTTTTGAAGCTCTTCATATTTTTCACACCTTTTCAGGCTCTTCATGTTTATGAACACCGTTTCATGCTGCTCCTATTTTTCAGACCGTTTCATACTCCTCATATTTTTGACACATTTTGAAGCTCTTCATATATTTCACACCTTTTCAGGCTCTTCATATTTTTCAACACCACTTCATGCTCCTCCTATTTTTCAGACCGTTTCATTCTCCTCATATTTTTGGCAACTTTTGAGCTCTTCATATTTTTCACACCTTTTCAGGCTCTTCATGTTTTTAAACACTGTTTCATGCTCCACCTATTTTTCAGACCGTTTCATTCTCCTCATATTTTTCACACCTTTTGAAGCACTTCATATTTTTCACAACTTTTCAGGCTCTTCATGTTTTTGAACACCGTTTCATGCAGCTCCTATTTTTCAGACCGTTTCATGCTCATCTCATTTTTGACACCAGTTTAAGCTCTTCATATATTTCACACCTTTTGAAGCTCTTCATATTTTTCACACCTTTTCAGGCTCTTAATGTTTTTCTACACCACTTCATGCTCCTCCTATTTTTCAGACCGTTTCATGATCTTCATATATTTCACACCTTTTGAAGCTCTTCATATTTTTCACAGCTTTTCAGGCTCTTCATGTTTTTCAAAACCGCTTCATGCTCTTCCTATTTTTCAGACCGTTTCATGCTCCTCATGTATTTCACATCTTTTGAAGCTCTTCATATTTTTCACACATTTTGAAGCTCTTCATATTTTTCACACCTTTTCAGGCTCTTCATGTTTTTGAACACCGTTTCATGCTCCTCCTATATTTCAGACCGTTTCATGCTCCACATATTTTTGACACCTTTTGAAGCTCTTCATATTTTTCACCCCTTTTCAGGCTCTTCATGTTTTTCAACACCGCTTCATGCTCCTCCTATTTTTCAAAACGTTTCATGCTCCTCATATTTTGGACACTTTTTGAAGCTCTTCATATTTTTCACCCCTTTTCAGGCTCTTCATGTTTGTCAACACCGCTTCATGCTCCTCCTATTTTTCAAAACGTTTCATGCTCCTCTTTTTTTTGACACATTTTCAAGCTCTTCATATTTTTCACACCTTTACAGGCTCTTCATGTTTTTAAACAGCGCTTCTTGATCCTCCTATTTTTCAGACCGTTTCATGCTCCTCATATATTTCTCACCATTTGAAGCTCTTCATATTTTTCACACCTCTTGAAGCTCTTCATATATTTCACACCATTTCAGGCACTTCATGTTTTTCAACACCACTTCATGCTCCTATTTTTCAGACCGTTTCATGCTCCTCATATTTTTGACACGTTTTGTAGCTCTTCATATTTTTCACACCTTTTGAAGCTCTTCATATTTTTCACAACTTTTCAGGCTCTTCATATTTTTCAACACCGCTTCATGATCGTCCTGTTTTTCAGACCATTTCATGCTCCTCATATTATTGACAGCTTTTGAAGCTCTTCATATTTTTCACAGCTTTTCAGGCTCTTCATGTTTATGAACACCGTTTCATGCTGCTCCTATTTTTCAGACCGTTTCATACTCCTCATATTTTTGACACCTTTTGAAGCTCTTCATATATTTCACACCTTTTCAGGGTCTTCATATTTTTCAACACCACTTCATGCTCCTCCTATTTTTCAGACCGTTTCATTCTCCTCATATTTTTGGCACCTTTTGAGCTCTTCATATTTTTCACACCTTTTCAGGCTCTTCAGGTTTCTAAACACTGTTTCATGCTCCACCTATTTTTCAGACCGTTTCATTCTCCTCATATTTTTCACACCTTTTGAAGCTCTTCATATTTTTCACACCTTTTCAGGCTCTTCATGTTTTTGAACACCGATTCATGCTGCTCCTATTTTTCAGACCGTTTCATGCTCATCTCATTTTTGACACCATTTTAAGCTCTTCATATATTTCACACCTTTTGAAGCTCTTCATATTTTTCACACCTTTTCAGGCTCTTAATGTTTTTCTACTCCGCTTCATGCTCCTCC
Source organism: Dama dama (assembly GCF_033118175.1). Classification (NCBI taxonomy): domain Eukaryota; kingdom Metazoa; phylum Chordata; class Mammalia; order Artiodactyla; family Cervidae; genus Dama; species Dama dama. The sequence continues at coordinate 2,316,751 of NW_026870874.1, forward strand.
TATTTTTCAGTCCGTTTCATGCTCCGCATGTATTTCACATCTTTTGAAGCTCTTCATATTTTTCACACCTTTTGAAGCTCTTCATATTTTTCACACCTTTTGAAGCTCTTCATATTTTTCACACCTTTTCAGGCTCTTCATGTTGTTGAACACCGTTTCATGCTCCTCCTATGTTTCAGACCATTTCATGCTGCACATATTTTTGACACCTTTTGAAGCTCTTCATATTTTTCACCCCTTTTCAGGCTCTTCATGTTTTTCAACACCGCTTCATGCTCCTCCTATTTTTCAAAACGTTTCATGCTCCTCATATTTTTGACACTTTTTGAAACTCTTCATATTTTACACCCCTTTTCAGGCTCTTCATGTTTTTCAACACCGCTTCATGCTCCTCATATTTTTCAAAACGTTTCATGCTCCTCATATTTTTGACACATTTTCAAGCCATTCATATTTTTCACACCTTTACAGGCTCTTCATGTTTTTAAACAACGCTTCATGATGCTCCTATTTTTAGACCGTTTCATTCTCCTCATATTGTTGTCACCTTTGAAGCTCTTCATATTTTTCACAACTGTTGAATCTCTTCATATATTTCACACTTATTCAGGCTCTTCATGTTTTTCAACACCACTTCATGCTCCTCCCATTTTTCAGACCGTTTCATGCTCATCTCATTTTTGACAGCTTTTGAAGCTCTTCTTATTTTTCACACCTTTGAAGCTCTTCATATTTTTCAAACCTTTTCAGGTTCTTCATGTTTTTGAACACCGCTTCTTGATCCTCCAATTTTTCAGACCGTTTCATGCTCCTCATATTTGTGACATCTTTTGAAGCTTTTCATATTTTTCACACCTTTTAGGCTCGTCATGTTTTTCACACCATTTCAGGCTCTTCATGTTTGTGAACACGGCTTCATGCTCCTCCTATTTTTCAGACCGTCTCATGCTCCTCATATTTTTGACAACTTTTGAAGCTCTTCATATTTTTAACACCTTTTCAGGCTCTTCATGTTTTTGAACACCGTTTCATGCTGCTCCTATTTTTCAGACCGGTTCATACTCCTCATAGTTTTGACACCTTTTGAAGCTCTTCATATTTTTCACACCTTTTCAGGCTCTTCATGTTTTTCAACACCGCTTCATGCTCCTCCTATTTTTCAGACCGTTTCATGCTCCTCTCATTTCTGAAATCTTTTGAAGCTCTTCATATATTTCACACATTTTCAGGCTCTTAATGTTTTTCAACACCACTTCATGCTCCTCCTATTTTTCAGACCGTTTCATGCTCATCTCATTTTTGACATCTTCTGAAGCGCTTCATAGTTTTCACAAATTTTGAGGCTCTTCATATTTTTGAACACCGCTTCATGCTCCTCCTATTTTTCCGACCGTTTCATGCTCCTCATGTATTTCACACATTTTGCGGCTCTTCATATTTTACACACCTTTGCAGGTGCTTCATGATTTTCAACACCACTTCATGCTCCTCCTATTTTTCAGCCGTTTCATGTTCCTTATATTTTTGACACCTTTTGAAGCTCTTCATATTTTTTACACCCTTCCAGGCTCTTCATGTTTTTCAACACGGCTTCATGCTCTTCCTATTTTTCAGACCGTTTCATGCTCCTCATATTTTTCACACCTTTTGAAGCTCTTCATATTTTTCACACCTTTTCAGGCTGTTCATGTTTTTCAACACCTCTTCATGCTCCTCCTATTTTTCAGACCGTTTCATGCTCCTCATGTATTTCACACCTTTTGAAGCTCTTCATATTTTTGACACCTTTTGATGCTCTTCATGTTTTTCACCACCACTTCATGCTCCTCATTTTTTTCAGACAGTTTCTTGCTCCTCATATTTTTGACACCTTTTGAAGCTCTTCATTTATTTCACTCCTTTACAGGGTCTTTATGTTTTTCAACACAGCTTCATGCTCCTCCTATTTTATAGAGCGTTTCATGCTCCTCATATATTACATACCTTTGAAGCTCTTCATATTTTTCACACCTTTCCAGGCTCTTCATGTTTTTGAACAGCGTTTCATGCTTCTCCTATTTTTCAGACCGTTTCCTGCTCCTAATATTTTTGACACATTATGAAGCTCTTCATATTTTTCACACCTTTTCAGGCTCTTCATGTTTTTGAACACCGCTTCATGCTCCTCCTTTTTTTCAGACCGTTTCGTGCTCCTCATGTATTTCAATCCTTTTGAAGCTCTTCATATTTTTCACACCTTTTCATGCACTTCATGTTTTTGATCACGGCTTCATGCTCCTCCTAATTTTCAGACCGTTTTATGCTCCTCCTATGTTTGACACCTTTTGAAGCTCTTCATATTTTTCACACCTTTTCATTCTCTTCATGATTTTCAACACCGGTTCATGCTCCTCCTTTATTTGAGACAGTTTCATTCTCCTCCTATTTTTGACACCTTTTGAAACTCTTCATATATTTCACAACTTTTCAAGCTCTTCATGGTTTTGAACACGGATTCATGCTCCTCCTATTTTTCATACCGTTTCATGCTCCTGCTATTTTTCATGCCGTTTCATGCTCCTCATATTTTGACACCTTTTGAAGCTCTTCGTATTTTTCACACATTTTCAGGCTCTTCATGTTTTTGAACACTACTGCATCTCCTCTTATTTTTCAGACCGTTTCATGCTCCTCATATTTTTGACACCTTTTGAAGCTCTTCATATTTTTCACGACTTTTCATGCTCTTCATGTTTTTCAACACCGCTTCAAGCTCCTCCTATTTTTCAGACCGTTTAATGCTCCTCAAAGTTTTGACACCTTTTGAAGCTCTTCATATTTTTCACACCTTTTCAGGCTCTTCATGTTTTTCAACAGCGCTTCATGCTCCTCCTATTTTTCAGACCATTTCATGGGCCTCATATTTTTGACACCTTTTGAAGCTCTTCATATTTTTCACACCTTTTCAGGCTCTTGATGTTTTTCAACACCGCTTCATGCTCCTCCTATTTTTCAGACCGTTTCATGCTCCTCATATTTTTGACACCTTTTGAAGCTCTTTATATTTTTCACACATTTTCATGCTCTTCATGTTTTTCAACCCCGCTTCATGCTCCTCCTATTTTTCAGACCGTTTCATGCTCCTCATAGTTTTGACACTTTTTGAAGCTCTTCATATTTTTCACACCTTTTCAGGCTCTTCATGTTTTTCAAAACGGCTTAATGCTCCTCCTATTTTTCAGACCATTTCATGCTCCTCATAATTTTGACACCTTTTGAAGCTCTTCATATTTTTGACACCATTTCAAGCTCTTCATGTTTTTCAACACTGCTTCCTGCTCCTCCTTTTTGTCAGACCATTTCATGCTCCTCATATTTTTGACACCTTTTCATGCTCTTCATGTTTTTCAACACCGCGTCATGCCCCTCCTATTTTCAGATCGTTTCATGCTCCTCATGTTTTTGACGTCTTTTGAAGCTCTTCACATTTTTCACAGCTTTTAATGGTCTTCATGTTTTTGAACACCGCTTCATGCTGCTCCAATTTTTCAGAATGTTTCATGCTCCTCATATTTTTGACACCTTTTGAAGCTCCTCATATTTTTGACACCTTTTCAAGCTCTTCATGTTTTTCAACATCGCTTCATGCTCCTCCTATTTTTCAGACCGTTTCATGCTCATAATATTTTTGACACCATTCGAAGCTCTTCATATTTTTGACACCTTTTGATGCTCTTCATGTTTTCCAACACCGCTTCATGCTCCTCATATTTTTCAGACCGTTTCTTGCTCCTCATATTTTTGACACCTTTTGAAGCTCTTCATATATTTCACACCTTTTCAGGCTCTTCATGTTTTTCAACACCGCTTAATGCTCCTCCTATTTTTCAGACCGTTTCATGCTCCTCATATTTTTGACACCTTTTGAAGCTCTTCATGTTTTTCACACCTTGTCAGGCTCTTCATGTTTTTCAACACCACTTCATGCTCCTCCTGTTTTTCAGACCGTTTCATGCTCCTCATATTTTTAACACCTTTTGAAGCTCTTCATATTTTTCACACCTTTTCAGGTTTTTCATGTTTTTCAACACCGCTTAATGCTCCTCCTATTTTTCAGACCGTTTCATGCTCATATCATTTTGACACCTTTTGAAGCTCTTCATATATTTCACACCTTGTCAGGCTCTTCATGTTTTTCAACACCACTTCATGCTCCTCCTATTTTCCGACCGTTTCATGCTCATTTCATTTTGACACCTTTTGAAACTCTTCATATTTTTCACACCTTTAGAGTCTCTTCATATTTTTCACACCTTTTCAGGCTCTTCATATTTTTCAACACCGCTTCATGCTCCTCCTATTTTACAGACAGTTTCATGCTCCTCATATTTTTGAAACCTTTTGAAGCTCTTCATATATTTCACACCTTTTCAGGCTCTTCATGGTTTTCAACCCCACTTCATGCTCCTCCTATATTTTAGACCTTTTCATGCTCATCTCATTTTTGAAACCTTTTGAAGCTCTTCATATTTTTCACAACTTTTGAAGCTCTTCATACTTTTCACACCTTTTCACGCTCTTCATGTTTTTCAACACCACTTCATGCTACTCCTATTTTTCAGACCGTTTCATGCTCATCTCATTTTTGACACCTTTTGAAGCTCTTCATATTTTTCACACCTTTTCAGGCTCTTCATGTTACTGAACACCGCTTCTTGCTCCTCCTATTTTTCAGATCGTTTCATGTTCCACATGTATTTCACACCTTTTGAAGCTCTTCATATTTTTCACGCCTTTTCAGGCTCTCATGTTTTTGAACACAGCTTCATGCTCCTCATATTTTTGAGACCGTTTCATGCTCCTCATGTATTTCACACCTTTTGAAGCTCTTCATAATTTTAACACCTTTTCAGGCTCTTCATGTTTTTGAACACCGCTTCATGCTTCTCCGATTTTTCAGATCCTTTCATGCTCCTCATATTTTTGACACCTTTTGAAGCTCTTCATATTTTTCACACCTTTTCAGGCTCCTCATGTTTTTCAACACCAGTTCATCCTCCTCCAATTTTTCAGACCGTTTCAGGCTCCTCAATTTTTTGACACCTTTTGAAGCTCGTCATATATTTCACACCTTTTCAGGCTCTTCGTTTTTATCAACACCACTTCATGCTCCTCCTTTTTTTCAGACCCTTTCTGCTCATCTCATTTTTGACACCTTTTGAATCTCTTCATATTTTTCACACCTTTTGAATCTCTTCATATTTTTCACACGTGTTCAGGCTCTTCATGTTTTTCAACACCGCTTCATTCTCGTCCTATTTTCCAGACCGTTTCATGCTCCTCATATTTTGACACCTTTTGAATCTCTTCATATTTTTCACACGTGTTCAGGCTCTTCATGTTTTTCAACACCGCTTCATGCTCCTCCTATTTTTCAGATGTTTTCAAGCTCCTCATGTATTTCACACCTTTTGAAGCTCTTCATCTGTTTCGCACCTTTTCAGACTCTTCATATTTTTGAACACCGCTTCGTGCTGCTCCTATTTTTCAGACCGTTTCATGCTCCTCATATATTTGACACCTTTTGAGGCTCTTCATATTTCTCACACCTTTTCAGGCTCTTCATGTTTTTCAACACCACTTCATCCTCCTTCTATTTTTCAGACCGCTTCATGCTCATCTCATTCTTGACACCTTTTGAAGCTCTTCATATTTTTGACACCTTTTGAAGCTCTTCATATTTTTCACACCATTTCAGGCTCTTCATGTTTTTGAACACCGTTTAATGCTCCTCCTATTTTTCAGAACGTTTCATGCTCCTCATATTTTTGACACCTTTTGAAGCTCTTCATATTTTACCCAACTTTTCAGGCTCTTCATGTTTTTCAACACCGCTTCATGCTGCAACTATTTTTCAGACCGTTTCATGCGCCACATGTATTTCCAACCTTTTGAAGCTCTTCATATTTTTGACAAGTTTTCAGGCTCTTAATGTGTTTGAACACCGCTTCATGCTCCTCCTATATTTCAGACCGTTTCATGCTCCTCATAAATTTCACAGCTTTTGAAGCTCTTCATATTTTTCACACCTTTTCCGGTTCTTCATGTTTTTGAACACTGCTTCATGCTCCTCCTATTTTTCAGACCGTTTCATGCTCCTCATGTATTTCACACCTTTTGAAGCGCTTCATATATTTTGCATGTTTTCAGGCTCTTCATGTTTTTCAAAACCAATTCATGCTCCTCCTATTTTCAGACTGTTTCATGCTCCTCATAATTTTGACATCTTTTGAAGCGCTTCATATTTTTCACACCATTTCAGGCTCTTCATGTTTTTCAAAACAGCTTCATGCTCCTCCTATTCTTCAGAACTTTTCATGATCCTCATATTTTTGAAACCTTTTGAAGCTCTTCATATTTTTCACAACTTTTCAGGCTCCCCATGTTTTTCAACACGGCTTCATGATCCTCCTCTTTTTCAGACCGTTTCATGCTCCTCATATTTTTCAGACCGTTTCATGCTCCTCATATTTTTGACACCTTTTGAAGCTCTTCATATTTTTCACACCTTTTCAGGCTCCCCATGTTTTTCAACACCGCTTCATGATCGTCCTATTTTCCAGACCGTTTCATGCTCCTCATATTTTTGACAACTTTTGAAGCTGTTCATATTTCTCACAGCTTTTAAGCTCTTCATATTTTTCACACGTTTTCAGGCTCTTCATGTTTTTCCACACCGCTTCATGCTCCTCCCATTTTTCAGACCGTTTCATGCTCCTCATATTTTTAACACCTTTTGAAGCTCTTCATATTTTTCACACCTTTTCAGGCTCTTCATGTTTTTCAACACCTCTTCATGCTCCTCCCGTTTTTCAGACCGTTTCATGCTCCTCCTATTTTTCAGACCGTTTCATGCTCCTCATATTTTTGACACCTTTTGAAGCTGTTCATATTTTTCACCCCTTTTCAGGCTCTTCAGGTTTTTCTACACCGCTTCATGCTCCTCTTATTTTTCAGACCGTTTCATGCTCCTCATATTTTTGACACTTTTTGAAGCTCTTCATATTTTTCACACCTTTTCAGGCTCTTCAAGTTTTCAACAACGCTTCATGCTCGTCCTATTTTCGAGACCGTTTCATGCTCCTCCTATTTTTGACTACTTTTGAAGCTCTTCATATTTCTCACAGCTTTTAAGCTCTTCATATTTTTCACACCTTTTCAGGCTCTTCATTTTTTCAACACCTCTTCATGCTTCTCCCATTTTTCAGACCGTTTCATGCTCCTCCTATTTTTCAGACCGTTTCATGCTCCTCATATTTTCGACACCTTTTGAAGCTCTTCATATTTTTCCACGTTTTCAGGCTCTTCATGTTTTTGAACAGCGCTTGATGCTCTTCCTATTTTTCAGACCGTTTCATGCTCCTCCTATTTTTGACACCTTTTGAAGCTCTTCATATTTTTCACACCTTTTCAGGCTTCTCATCTTTTTGAACACAATTTCATGCTCCTACTATTTTTCAGACCGTTTCATGCTCCTTATATTTTTGAAACCTTTTGAAGCTCTTCATATTTTTCACACCTTTTCAGGCTCTTCATATTTTTCAACACCGCTTCATGCTCTTCCTATTTTTCAGACCTTTTCATGCTCCTCATAGTTTTGACACCTTTTGAACCTCTTCATATTTTTCACACCTTTTCAGGCTCTTCAATTTTTTCAACAATGTTACAATGCTCCTCCTATTTTTCAGACCGTTTCATGCTCCTCATATTTTTGACACCTTTTGAAGCTCTTCATATTTTTCACACCTTTTGAAGCTCTTCATATATTTCACACTTTTTCAAGCTCTTCATGTTTTTCAACACCACTTCATGCTTCTCCTATTTCTCAGACCGTTTCATGCTCATCTCATTTTTGAAAGCTTTTGAAGTTCTTCATATTTTTCACATCTTTTGAAACTATTCATATTTTTCACACCTTTTCAGGCTCTTCATGTTTTTCAACACCGCTTCATGCTCCTCCTATTTTTCAGACCGTTTCATGCTCCTCTCATTTCTGAAATCTTTTGAAGCTCTTCATATATTTCACACATTTTCAGGCTCTTAATGTTTTTCAACACCACTTCATGCTCCTCCTATTTTTCAGACCGTTTCATGCTCATCTCATTTTTGACACCTTCTGAAGCGCTTCATAATTTTCACAAATTTTCAGGCTCTTCATATTTTTGAACACCGCTTCATGCTCCTCCTATTTTTCCGACCGTTTCTTGCTCCTCATGTGTTTCACACATTTTGCGGCTCTTCATATTTTACACACCTTTTCACGTTCTTCATGATTTTCAACACCACTTCATGCTCCTCCTATTTTTCAGACCGTTTCATGTTCCTTATATTTTTGACACCTTTTGAAGCTCTTCATATTTTTTACACCCTTCCAGGCTCTTCATGTTTTTCAACACGGCTTCATGCTCTTCCTATTTTTCAGACCGTTTCATGCTCCTCATATTTTTCACACCTTTTGAAGCTCTTCATATTTTTCACACCTTTTCAGGCTGTTCATGTTTTTCAACAACTCTTCATGCTCCTCCTATTTTTCAGACCGTTTCATGCTCCTCATGTATTTCACACCTTTTGAAGCTCTTCATATTTTTCACACCTTTTCAGGCTCTTCATGTATTTGAACACCGTTTCATGCTCCTCATATTTTTCAGTCTGTTTCATGCTCCTCATATTTTTGACACCTTTTGAAGCTCTTCATATTTTTCACACCTTTTCAGGCTCTTCATGTTTTTCAACACCGCTTCATGCTCCTCCTGTTTTTCAGACCGATTCATGCTCCTCAAGTGTTTCACACCTTGAGGCTCTTCATATTTTTCAAAGCTTTTCAGGCTCTTCATGTTTTTGAACACCGTTTCATGCTCCTCCTATTTTTCAGACCCTTTCATACTCCTCATAGTTTTGACACCTTTTGAAGATCTTCATATTTTTCGCAACTTTTCAGGCTCTTCATGATTTTCAACACCACATCATGCTCCACCTATTTTTCAGACCGTTTCATGCTCATCTCATTTTTGACACCATTTAAGCTCTTCATATTTTTCACACCTTTTGAAGCTCTTCATATTTTTCACACGTTTTCACACTCTTCATGTTTTTCAAGACCGATTCTTGATCCACCTATTTTTCAGACCGTTTCATGCTCCTCATATTTTTGACACGTTTTGAAGCTCTTCATATTGTACACACATTTTCAGGCTCTTCATGTTTTTGAACACCGCTTCATGCTCCTCCTATTTTTAACACCTTTTGAAGCTCTTCATATTTTTCACACCTTTTCAGGCTGTCAGTGTATTTAAACACTGCTTCATGCTCCACCTATTTTTCAATCCGTTTCATTCTCCTCATATTTTTGACACCTTTTGAAGCTCTTCATATTTTTCACATCTTTTCAGGCTCTTCATGTTTTTCAACACAGCTTCATGCTCCTTCTATTTTTCAGACCGTTTCATGCCCCTATGTATTTCACACCTTTTGAAGCTCTTCATATTTTTCACACCTTTTCAGGCCCTTCGTGTTTTTCAAAACAATTTCATGCTCCTCCTATTTTTCAGACCGTTTCATGCTTCTCATATTTTTTACCTCTTTTGAAGCTCCTAATATTTTTCACAAACTTTGAAGCTCTTCATATATTTTTCACATTTTTTCAGGCTCTTCATGTTTTTCAACACCACTTCCTGCTCCTCCTATTTTACAGACCGTTTCATGCTCATCTCATTTTTAACAGCTTTTGAAGCTCTTCATATTTTTCACACCTTTTCAGACTCTTCATGTTTATGAACACCGCTTCATGCTCCTCCTATAATTCAGACCGTTTCATGCTCCTCATATATTTCTCACCATTTGAAGCTCTTCATATTTTTCACACCTTTTGAAGCTCTTCATATATTTCACACCATTTCAGGCTCTTCATGTTTTTCAACACCACTTCATGCTCCTCCTATTATTCAGACCGTTTCATGCTCCTCATATTTTTCACACGTTTTGAAGCTATTCATATTTTTCACACCTTTTGAAGCTCTTCATATTTTTCACAACTTCTCAGGCTCATCATATTTTTCAACACCGCTTCATGATCGTCCTGCTTTTCAGACCGTTTCATGCTCCTCATATTATTGACAGCTTTTGAAGCTCTTCATATTTTTCACACTTTTTCAGTCTCTTCATGTTTAAGAACACCGTTTCATGCTCCTCCTATTTTTCAGACCGTTTCATGCTGCTCATATTGTTGACACTTTTTGAAGCTCTTCATATTTATCACACCTTTTCAGGCTCTTTTTGGTTTTGAACACCGTTTCATTCTCCTCCTATTTTTCAGACCGTTTCATGCTCCTCATTTTTTTGACACCTTTTGAATCTCTTCATATATTTCACACCTTTTTAGGCTCTTCATGTTTTTGAACACAGCTTCAAGCTCTTCCTATTTTTAAGACAGTTTCATCTTCCTCATATATTTCTCACCTTTTGAAGCTTTTCATATTTTTCACACCTTTTCAGGCTCTATATTTTTTTCACCGTTACTTCTTGCTCCTCATATTTTTCAGACCGTTACATGCTCATCTAATTTTTGACACCTTTTGAAGCTCTTCATATTTTTCACACCTTTTGAAGCTCTTCATATTTTACACACGTTTTCAGGCTCTTCATGTATTTCAACACCGCTTCATGCTGCTTCTATTTTTCAGACCGTTTCATGCTCCTCATATATTTGACCCGTTTTGTAGCTCTTCATGTTTTTCACACCTTTCCAGGCTCTTCATGTTTTTGAACACCACTTCATTCTCCTCCTATTTTTCAGACCGTTTCATGCTCATCTCATTTTTGACACCTTTTGAAGCTCTTCATATTTCTCACACCTTTTCAGGCTCTTCATGTTTTTGAACACCGCTTAATGCTCCTCCTCCTTTTCAGACCGTTTCATGCTCCTCATATTATTGACACCATTTGAAGCTCTTCATATTTCTCACACCTTTTCAGGTTCTTCATGTTTTTCACACCGCTTCATGCTCCTCCTCTTTTTCAGACCGTTTCATGCTCCTCATATTTTTGACACCTTTTGAAGCTCTTCATATTTTACCACATCTTTTGAAGCTCTTCATATTTTTCACACGTTTTCAGGCTCTTCATGTTTTTCAAAACCCCTTCTTGCTCCTCCAATTTTTCAGACCGTTTCATTCGCCTCATATTTTTGACTCGTTTTGAAGCTCTTCATATTTTTCACACCTTTTCATGCTCTTCATGTTTTTGAACACCTCTTCATGCTCCTCATATTTTTCAGACCGTTTCGTGCTCATCTAATTTTTGACACCTTTTGAAGCTCTTCATGTTTTTCACATTTTTTGAAGCTCTTCATAATTTTCACACGTTTTCAAGGACTTTATGTATTTCAACACCGCTTCAAGCTGCTTCTATTTTTCAGACCGTTTCATGCTCCTCATGTATTTCACACCTTTTGAAGTTCTTCATATTTTTCACACCTTTTCAGGCTCTTCATGTTTTTGAACACCGTTTCATAATCCTTCTATTTTTCAGACCGTTTCAAGCTCCTCATATTTTTGACACCTTTTGAAGCTCTTCTTATTTTTCACACGTCTTCAGGCTCTTCATGTTTTTGAACACCGATTCATGCTCCTTCTATTTTTCAGACCGTTTCTTGCTCCTCATATTTTGACACCTTTGAAAATCTTCATATTTTTAAACATTTTCAGGCTCTTCCTGTTTTTGAACACTGTTTCATGCTCCTCCTATTTTTCAGACCGTTTCATGCTCCTCATGTATTTCACAGGTTTTGAAGCTCTTCATATTTTTCACACCTTTTCAGGCTCTTCATGTTTTTCAACACCGCTTCATGATCCTCCCATTTTTCAGACCATTTCTAGCTCCTCATATTTTTGACACCTTTAGAAACTCTTCATATTTTTCCCACCTTTTCAGGCTCTTCATGTTTTTCATCAACGCTTCATGCTCCTCCCATTTTTCAGACCGTTTCATGCTCCTCATATTTTGACACCTTTTGAAACTCTTCATATTTTTCACACCTTTTCAGTCTCTTCATGTTTTTCAACACTGCTTCATGCTCCTGCTGTTTTTCAGACCGTTTTATGCTCTTCCTATTTTTGACACCTTTTAAAGCTCTTCATATTTCTCACACCTTTTCAGGCTCTTCTTGTTTTTGAACACCGCTTCATGCTCCTCCTATTTTTTAGACCGTTTCTTGCTCCTCATATTTTTGACACCTTTTGAAGCTCTTCATATTCTTGACACCTTTTGAAGCTCTTCATATATTTCACACCTTTTCAGGCTCTTCATGTTTTTGAACACTGCTTCATGCTCCTCCTATTTTTCAGAGAGTTTCATGCTCCTCATATATTTCACACCTTTTGAAACTCTTCATATTTTTCACATCTTTTTAGGCTCTTCATGTTTTCCACACCACTTCATGCTTCTCCTATTTTTCAGACCGTTTCATGCTCCTCATGTATTTCACACCTTTTGAAGTTCTTCATATTTTTCACACCTTTTCAGGCTCTCCATGTTTTTGATCACCGTTTCAAGCTCCTCCAATTTTTCAGACCGTTCCATGCTCCTCATATTTTTGACACCTTTTGAAGTTCTTCATATTTTTCACACCTTTTCAGGCTCTTGATGTTTTTCAACACCGCTTCATGCTCCTCATATTTTTCAGACCGTCATGCTCCTCATATTTTTGACACCTTTTGAAGCTCTTCATATTTTTCACACCTTTTCAGGCTCTTCATGTTTTTCAACACCATTTCTTGCTCCTCCTATTTTTCAGACCGTTTCATACTCCTCATATTTTTCACACCTTTTGAAGCTCTTCATATTTTTCACACCTTTTCAATCTCTTCATGTTTTTCAAAACCGCTTCATCCTCCTCCTATTTTTAAGACCGTTTCATGCTCCTCATATTTTTGACACCTTTTGAAGCTCTTCATATTTTTCACACATTTTCAGGCTGTTTATGTTTTCAACACCGCCTCATGCTCCTCTGATTTATCTGTCCGTTTTATACTGCTCATATTTTTGACACATTTTGAATCTCTTCATATTTTTCACACCTTTTCAGGCTCTTCATGTTTTTGAACACCTTTTCAGGATCTTCATGTTTTTCAACACCTCTTCATGCTCCTCCTATTTTTCAGAACGTTTCATGCTCCTCATATTTTTGACACATTTTGAAGCTTTTCATATTTTTCACACCTTTTCAGGCTCTTCATGTTTTTGAACACCGCTTCATGCTCCTCTTATTTTTCAGACCGTTTCATGCACCTCATATTTTTGAAACATTTTGAAGCACTTCATATTTTTCACAACTTTTCAGTCTCTTCATGTTTTTGAACATCACTTCATGCTCCTTCTATTTTTCAGAGAGTTTCATGCTCCTCATGTCTTTCACACCTTTTGAAGCTCTTCATATTTTTCACACCTTTTCAGGCTCTTCATGTTTTTCAACACCACTTCATGCTTCTCATATTTTTCAGCCCGTTTCATGCTCCTCATGTATTTCACACGTTTTGAAGCTCTTTATATTTTTCACACCTTTTCAGGCTTTTCATGTTTTTGAACACCGCATCATGCTCCTCTTATTTTTCAGACCGTTTCATGCTCCTCATATATTTGACACCTTTTCAAGCTCTTCATATTTTCCACACCTTTTTAGCGACTTCATATTTTTCAAAACCACTTCATGCTCCTCCTATGTTTCAGACCGTTTCATGCTCCTCATATTTTTGACACCTTTTGAAGCTCTTTATATTTTTCACACCTTTTCAGGCTCTTCATGTTTTTCAACAATGCTTCAAGCTCCTCCTATTTTTCAGACCGTTTCGTGCTCCTCATATTTTTGACACCTTTTGAAGCTCTTCATATATTTCACACATTTTCAGGCTCTTCCTGTTTTTCAATGCTACAACATGCCCCTCTATTTTTCAGAATGTTTCATGCTCAACTCATTTTTGACCACTTTAGAAGCTCTTCATATTTTTCACACCTTTTGATACTCTTCATATTTTTCACAACTTTTCAGTCTCTTCATGTTTTTGAACATCACTTCATGCTCCTTCTATTTTTCAGAGAGTTTCATGCTCCTCATGTCTTTCACACCTTTTGAAGCTCTTCATATTTTTCACACCTTTTCAGGCTGTTTATGTTTTCAACACCGCCTCATGCTCCTCTGATTTATCTGTCCGTTTTATACAGCTCATATTTTTGACACATTTTGAATCTCTTCATATTTTTCACACCTTTTCAGGCTCTTCATGTTTTTGAACACCTTTTCAGGATCTTCATGTTTTTCAACACCTCTTCATGCTCCTCCTATTTTTCAGAACGTTTCATGCTCCTCATATTTTTGACACATTTTGAAGCTTTTCATATTTTTCACACCTTTTCAGGCTCTTCATGTTTTTGAACACCGCTTCATGCTCCTCTTATTTTTCAGACCGTTTCATGAACCTCATATTTTTGAAACATTTTGAAGCACTTCATATTTTTCACAACTTTTCAGTCTCTTCATGTTTTTGAACATCACTTCATGCTCCTTCTATTTTTCAGAGAGTTTCATGCTCCTCATGTCTTTCACACCTTTTGAAGCTCTTCATATTTTTCACACCTTTTCAGGCTCTTCATGTTTTTCAACACCACTTCATGCTTCTCATATTTTTCAGCCCGTTTCATGCTCCTCATGTATTTCACACGTTTTGAAGCTCTTTATATTTTTCACACCTTTTCAGGCTTTTCATGTTTTTGAACACCGCTTCATGCTCCTCTTATTTTTCAGACCGTTTCATGCTCCTCATATATTTGACACATTTTCAAGCTCTTCATATTTTCCACACCTTTTTAGCGACTTCATATTTTTCAACACCACTTCATGCTCCTCCTATGTTTCAGACCGTTTCATGCTCCTCATTTTTTTGACACCTTTTGAAGCTCTTTATATTTTTCACACCTTTTCAGGCTCTTCATGTTTTTCATCAACGCTTCATGCTCCTCCCATTTTTCAGACCGTTTCATGCTCCTCATATTTTGACACCTTTTGAAACTCTTCATATTTTTCACACCTTTTCAGTCTCTTCATGTTTTTCAACACTGCTTCATGCTCCTGCTGTTTTTCAGACCGTTTTATGCTCTTCCTATTTTTGACACCTTTTAAAGCTCTTCATATTTCTCACACCTTTTCAGGCTCTTCTTGTTTTTGAACACCGCTTCATGCTCCTCCTATTTTTTAGACCGTTTCTTGCTCCTCATATTTTTGACACCTTTTGAAGCTCTTCATATTCTTGACACCTTTTGAAGCTCTTCATATATTTCACACCTTTTCAGGCTCTTCATGTTTTTGAACACTGCTTCATGCTCCTCATATTTTTCAGACCGTCATGCTCCTCATATTTTTGACACCTTTTGAAGCTCTTCATATTTTTCACACCTTTTCAGGCTCTTCATGTTTTTCAACACCATTTCTTGCTCCTCCTATTTTTCAGACCGTTTCATGCTCCTCATATTTTTCACACCTTTTGAAGCTCTTCATATTTTTCACACCTTTTCAATCTCTTCATGTTTTTCAAAACCGCTTCATCCTCCTCCTATTTTTAAGACCGTTTCATGCTCCTCATATTTTTGACACCTTTTGAAGCTCTTCATATTTTTCACACATTTTCAGGCTGTTTATGTTTTCAACACCGCCTCATGCTCCTCTGATTTATCTGTCCGTTTTATACTGCTCATATTTTTGACACATTTTGAATCTCTTCATATTTTTCACACCTTTTCAGGCTCTTCCTGTTTTTCAATGCTACTTCATGCCCCTCTATTTTTCAGAATGTTTCATGCTCAACTCATTTTTGACTACTTTAGAAGCTCTTCATATTTTTCACACCTTTTGATACTCTTCATATTTTTCACAACTTTTCAGTCTCTTCATGTTTTTGAACATCACTTCATGCTCCTTCTATTTTTCAGAGAGTTTCATGCTCCTCATGTCTTTCACACCTTTTGAAGCTCTTCATATTTTTCACACCTTTTCAGGCTCTTCATGTTTTTCAACACCACTTCATGCTTCTCATATTTTTCAGCCCGTTTCATGCTCCTCATGTATTTCACACGTTTTGAAGCTCTTTATATTTTTCACACCTTTTCAGGCTTTTCATGTTTTGGAACACCGCTTCATGCTCCTCCTATATTTCACACCTTTTGAAGCTATTCATATTTTTCACACCTTTTCAGGCTCTTCATGTTTTTCACCACCACTTCATGCTCCTCCTATTTTTCAGACCGTTTCATGCTCCTCATATTTTTGACACCTTTTGAAGCTCTTCACATTTTTCACACCTTTTCAGGCTCTTCATGTTTTGCAACACCACTTCATGCTCCCCCTATTTTTCATACCATTTCATGCTCCTCATATTTTGGACACCTGTTGAAGCTCTTCAAATTTTTCACACTTTTTCAAGCTCTCTTGTTTTTCAACACCATTGCATGCTCCTCCTATATTTTAGACAGTTTCATGCTCCTCATATTTTTGACACCTTTTGAAGCTCTTCATATTTTTCACACATTTTCAGGCTCTTCATGTTTTTCAACACCGCTTCATGCTCCTACTATTTTTCAGATCGTTTCATGCTCCTCATATTTTTGACACCTTTTGAAGTGTTTCATATTTTTCACACCTTTTCAGGCTGTTCATGTTTTTGAACACCGGTTCATGCTCCTCCTATTTTTCAGACCGTTTCATGCTCCTCATGTATTTCACACCTTTTGAAGTTCTTCATATTTTTCTCACCTTTTCAGGCTCTTCATGTTTTTGAACACCGTTATATTCTGCTCCTATTTTTCAGACCGTTTTAAGCTCCTCATATATTTCACACCTTTTGAAGCTCTTCATATTTTTCACACCTTTTCAGGCGCTTCATGTTTTTGAACAGCGCTTCATGTTCCTCCTATTTTTCAGACCGTTTCATGCTCCTCACATTTTTGACGCCTTTTGAAGCTCTTCATATTTTTCACACCGTTTCAGGTTCTTCAGGTTTTTGAACACCGCTTCATGCTCCTCCTATTTTTCAGACCGTTTCATGCTCCTCATATATTTGACACCTTTTGAAACTCTTCATATATTTCACACCTTTTCAGGCTCTTCAAGTTTTTCACCACCACTTCATTCTCCTCCTATTTTTCAGTCTGATTCATGCTCATCTCATTTTTGACACATTTTGAAGCTCTTCGTCTTTTTCACACCTTTGAAGCTCTTCAGATTTTTCACACCTTTTCAGGATCTTCATGTTTTGAACACCGTTTCATGCTCCTCCTATTTTTCAGACTGTTTCATGCTCCTCATATTTTTGATACCTTTTGAAGCTCTTCATAATTTTCACACCTTTTCAGGATTTTCATGTTTTTGAACACCGCTTCATGCTCCTCCTATTTTTCAGATCGTTTCATGCTCCTCATATTTTAGACACCTTTTGAAGCTCTTCATATATTTCACACCTTTTCAGTCTCTTCATGTTTTTCAACACCGCTTCATGCTCCTCCTGTTTTTCAGACCGTTTCATGCTCTTCCTACTTTTGACACCTTTTGAGGCTCTTCATATTTCTCACACCTTTTCAGGCTCTTCTTGTTTTTGAACACCGCTTCATGTTCCTCCTATTTTTTAGACCGTTTCTTGCTCCTCATATTTTTGACACCTTTTGAAGCTCTTCATATTTTTCACAACTTTTGAAGCTCTTCATATATTTCACATCTTTTCAGGCTCTTCATGTTTTTGAACACCGCTTCATGCTCCTCCTATTTTTCAGACCGTTTCATACACCTCATATTTTTGACACCTTTTGAAAGTCTTCGTATTCTTCACACTTTTTCAGACTATTCATGTTTTTCAACACCACTTCATGCTCCTCCTATTTTTCAGAGAGTTTCATACTCCTCATATATTTCACACCTTTTGAAACTCTTCATATTTTTCACACCTTTTTAGGCTCTTCATGTTTTCCACACCACTTCATGCTTCTCCTATTTTTCAGACCGTTTCATGCTCCTCATGTATTTCACACCTTTTGAAGTTCTTCATATTTTTCACACCTTTTCAGGCTCTCCATGTTTTTGATCACCGTTTCATGCTCCTCCTATTTTTCAGACCGTTCCATGCTCCTCATATTTTTGACACCTTTTGAAGCTCTTCATATTTTTCACACCTTTTCCGGCTCTTCATGTTTTTCAACACCGCTTCATGCTCCCCATATTTTTCAGACCGTCATGCTCCTCATACTTTGACACCTTTTGAAGCTCTTCATATTTTTCACACCTTTTCAAGCTCTTCATGTTTTTCAACACCACTTCTTGCTCCTCCTATTTTTCAGACCGTTTCATGCTCCTCATATTTTTCACACCTTTTGAAGCTCTTCATATTTTTCACACCTTTTCAATCTCTTCATGTTTTTCAAAACCGCTTCATCCTCCTCCTATTTTTAAGACCGTTTCATGCTCCTCATATTTTTGACACCTTTTGAAGCTCTTCATATTTTTCACACATTTTCAGGCTGTTTATGTTTTCAACACCGCCTCATGCTCCTCTGATTTATCTGTCCGTTTTATACTGCTCATATTTTTGACACATTTTGAATCTCTTCATATTTTTCACACCTTTTCAGGCTCTTCATGTTTTTGAACACCTTTTCAGGATCTTCATGTTTTTCAACACCTCTTCATGCTCCTCCTATTTTTCAGAACGTTTCATGCTCCTCATATTTTTGACACATTTTGAAGCTTTTCATATTTTTCACACCTTTTCAGGCTCTTCATGTTTTTGAACACCGCTTCATGCTCCTCCTATTTTTCAGACCGTTTCATGCACCTCATATTTTTGAAACATTTTGAAGCACTTCATATTTTTCACAACTTTTCAGTCTCTTCATGTTTTTGAACATCACTTCATGCTCCTTCTATTTTTCAGAGAGTTTCATGCTCCTCATGTCTTTCACACCTTTTGAAGCTCTTCATATTTTTCACACCTTTTCAGGCTCTTCATGTTTTTCAACACCACTTCATGCTTCTCATATTTTTCAGCCCGTTTCATGCTCCTCATGTATTTCACACGTTTTGAAGCTCTTTATATTTTTCACACCTTTTCAGGCTTTTCATGTTTTTGAACACTGCTTCATGCTCCTCTTATTTTTCAGACCGTTTCATGCTCCTCATATATTTGACACATTTTCAAGCTCTTCATATTTTCCACACCTTTTTAGCGACTTCATATTTTTCAACACCACTTCATGCTCCTCCTATGTTTCAGACCGTTTCATGCTCCTCATATTTTTGACACCTTTTGAAGCTCTTCATATATTTCACACATTTTCAGGCTCTTCCTGTTTTTCAATGCTACTTCATGCCCCTCTATTTTTCAGAATGTTTCATGCTCAACTCATTTTTGACCACTTTAGAAGCTCTTCATATTTTTCACACCTTTTGATACTCTTCATATTTTTCACAACTTTTCAGTCTCTTCATGTTTTTGAACATCACTTCACACTCCTTCTATTTTTCAGAGAGTTTCATGCTCCTCATGTCTTTCACACCTTTTGAAGCTCTTCATATTTTTCACACCTTTTCAGGCTCTTCATGTTTTTCAACACCACTTCATGCTTCTCATATTTTTCAGCCCGTTTCATGCTCCTCATGTATTTCACACGTTTTGAAGCTCTTTATATTTTTCACACCTTTTCAGGCTTTTCATGTTTTGGAACACCGCTTCATGCTCCTCCTATATTTCACACCTTTTGAAGCTATTCATATTTTTCACACCTTTTCAGGCTCTTCATGTTTTTCACCACCACTTCATGCTCCTCCTATTTTTCAGACCGTTTCATGCTCCTCATATTTTTGACACCTTTTGAAGCTCTTCACATTTTTCACACCGTTTCAGGCTCTTCATGTTTTGCAACACCACTTCATGCTCCCCCTATTTTTCATACCATTTCATGCTCCTCATATTTTGGACACCTGTTGAAGCTCTTCAAATTTTTCACACTTTTTCAAGCTCTCTTGTTTTTCAACACCATTGCATGCTCCTCCTATATTTTAGACAGTTTCATGCTCCTCATATTTTTGACACCTTTTGAAGCTCTTCATATTTTTCACACATTTTCAGGCTCTTCATGTTTTTCAACACCGCTTCATGCTCCTACTATTTTTCAGATCGTTTCATGCTCCTCATATTTTTGACACCTTTTGAAGTGTTTCATATTTTTCACACCTTTTCAGGCTGTTCATGTTTTTGAACACCGGTTCATGCTCCTCCTATTTTTCAGACCGTTTCATGCTCCTCATGTATTTCACACCTTTTGAAGTTCTTCATATTTTTCTCACCTTTTCAGGCTCTTCATGTTTTTGAACACCGTTATATTCTGCTCCTATTTTTCAGACCGTTTTAAGCTCCTCATATATTTCACACCTTTTGAAGCTCTTCATATTTTTCACACCTTTTCAGGCGCTTCATGTTTTTGAACAGCGCTTCATGTTCCTCCTATTTTTCAGACCGTTTCATGCTCCTCACATTTTTGACGCCTTTTGAAGCTCTTCATATTTTTCACACCGTTTCAGGTTCTTCAGGTTTTTGAACACCGCTTCATGCTCCTCCTATTTTTCAGACCGTTTCATGCTCCTCATATATTTGACACCTTTTGAAACTCTTCATATATTTCACACCTTTTCAGGCTCTTCAAGTTTTTCACCACCACTTCATTCTCCTCCTATTTTTCAGACTGATTCATGCTCATCTCATTTTTGACACATTTTGAAGCTCTTCGTCTTTTTCACACCTTTGAAGCTCTTCAGATTTTTCACACCTTTTCAGGATCTTCATGTTTTGAACACCGTTTCATGCTCCTCCTATTTTTCAGACTGTTTCATGCTCCTCATATTTTTGATACCTTTTGAAGCTCTTCATAGTTTTCACACCTTTTCAGGATTTTCATGTTTTTGAACACCGCTTCATGCTCCTCCTATTTTTCAGTTCGTTTCATGCTCCTCATACTTTAGACACCTTTTGAAGCTCTTCATATATTTCACACCTTTTCAGTCTCTTCATGTTTTTCAACACCGCTTCATGCTCCTCCTGTTTTTCAGACCGTTTCATGCTCTTCCTATTTTTGACACCTTTTGAGGCTCTTCATATTTCTCACACCTTTTCAGGCTCTTCTTGTTTTTGAACACCGCTTCATGTTCCTCCTATTTTTTAGACCGTTTCTTGCTCCTCATATTTTTGACACCTTTTGAAGCTCTTCATATTTTTCACAACTTTTGAAGCTCTTCATATATTTCACATCTTTTCAGGCTCTTCATGTTTTTGAACACCGCTTCATGCTCCTCCTATTTTTCAGACCGTTTCATACACCTCATATTTTTGACACCTTTTGAAAGTCTTCGTATTCTTCACACTTTTTCAGACTATTCATGTTTTTCAACACCACTTCATGCTCCTCCTATTTTTCAGAGAGTTTCATACTCCTCATATATTTCACACCTTTTGAAACTCTTCATATTTTTCACACCTTTTTAGGCTCTTCATGTTTTCCACACCACTTCATGCTTCTCCTATTTTTCAGACCGTTTCATGCTCCTCATGTATTTCACACCTTTTGAAGTTCTTCATATTTTTCACACCTTTTCAGGCTCTCCATGTTTTTGATCACCGTTTCATGCTCCTCCTATTTTTCAGACCGTCATGCTCCTCATATTTTTGACACCTTTTGAAGCTCTTCATATTTTTCACACCTTTTCAGGCTCTTCATGTTTTTCAACACCACTTCTTGATCCTCCTATTTTTCAGACCGTTTCATGCTCCTCATATTTTTCACACCTTTTGAAGCTCTTCATATTTTTCACACCTTTTCAATCTCTTCATGTTTTTCAAAACCGCTTCATCCTCCTCCTATTTTTAAGACCGTTTCATGCTCCTCATATTTTTGACACCTTTTGAAGCTCTTCATATTTTTCACACATTTTCAGGCTGTTTATGTTTTCAACACCGCCTCATGCTCCTCTGATTTATCTGTCCGTTTTATACTGCTCATATTTTTGACACATTTTGAATCTCTTCATATTTTTCACACCTTTTCAGGCTCTTCATGTTTTTGAACACCTTTTCAGGATCTTCATGTTTTTCAACACCACTTCATGCTCCTCCGATTTTTCAGAACGTTTCATGCTCCTCATATTTTTGACATATTTTGAAGCTTTTCATATTTTTCACACCTTTTCAGGCTCTTCATGTTTTTGAACACCGCTTCATGCTCCTCCTATTTTTCAGACCGTTTCATGCACCTCATATTTTTGAAACATTTTGAAGCACTTCATATTTTTCACAACTTTTCAGTCTCTTCATGTTTTTGAACATCACTTCATGCTCCTTCTATTTTTCAGAGAGTTTCATGCTCCTCATGTCTTTCACACCTTTTGAAGCTCTTCATATTTTTTACACCTTTTCAGGCTCTTCATGTTTTTCAACACCACTTCATGCTTCTCATATTTTTCAGCCCGTTTCATGCTCCTCATGTATTTCACACGTTTTGAAGCTCTTTATATTTTTCACACCTTTTCAGGCTTTTCATGTTTTTGAACACCGCTTCATGCTCCTCTTATTTTTCAGACCGTTTCATGCTCCTCATATATTTGACACATTTTCAAGCTCTTCATATTTTCCACACCTTTTTAGCGACTTCATATTTTTCAACACCACTTCATGCTCCTGCTATGTTTCAGACCGTTTCATGCTCCTCATATTTTTGACACCTTTTGAAGCTCTTTATATTTTTCACACCTTTTCAGGCTCTTCATGTTTTTCAACACCGCTTCAAGCTCCTCCTATTTTTCAGACCGTTTCGTGCTCCTCATATTTTTGACACCTTTTGAAGCTCTTCATATATTTCACACATTTTCAGGCTCTTCCTGTTTTTCAATGGTATTTCTTTCCCCTCTATTTTTCAGAATGTTTCATGCTCCTCTCATTTTTGACCACTTTACAAGCTCTTCATATTTTTCCCACCTTTTGATACTCTTCATATATTTCACAGGTTTTCAGGCTCTTCATGTTTTTCAACACTGCTTCTTGCTCCTCCTATTTTTCAGACAGTATCATGCTCCTCATATTTTTCACACCTTTTGAAGCCCTTCATATATTTCACAACTTTTCAGGATCTTCGTGTTTTTCAACAACACTTCATGCTCCTCCTATATTTCAGACCGCTTCATGCTCATCTCATTTTTCACACCTTTTGAAGATGTTCATATTTTTCACAGCTTTTGAAGTTCTTTATATTTTTCACACTTGGTCAGGTTCTTCATGTTTTTCAACACCGCTTCATGCTCCTCCTATTTTTTAGACCGTTTCATGCTCCACATATTTTTGACACGTTTTGAAACTCTTCTTATTTTTCACACCTTTTCAGGCTCTTCATGTATTTCAACACCGTTTCATGCTCCTCCTATTTTTCAGACCATTTCATGGTCCACATATTTTGACACCTTTTGAAGCTCTTCATATTTTTCACACCTTTGCAGGCTCTTCATGTTTTTCTACACCATTTCTTGCTACTCATATATTTCAGACCATTTCATGCTCCTCATATTTTTGACCCTTTTGAAAGTCTTCGTATTCTTCACACTTTTTCAGACTATTCATGTTTTTCAACACCACTTCATGCTCCTCCTATTTTTCAGAGAGTTTCATGCTCCTCATATATTTCACACCTTTTGAAACTCTTCATATTTTTCACACCTTTTTAGGCTCTTCATGTTTTCCACACCACTTCATGCTTCTCCTATTTTTCAGACCGTTTCATGCTCCTCATGTATTTCACACCTTTTGAAGTTCTTCATATTTTTCACACCTTTTCAGGCTCTCCATGTTTTTGATCACCGTTTCATGCTCCTCCTATTTTTCAGACCGTTCCATGCTCCTCATATTTTTGACACCTTTTGAAGCTCTTCATATTTTTCACACCTTTTCAGGCTCTTCATGTTTTCCACACCGCTTCATGCTCCCCATATTTTTCAGACCGTCATGCTCCTCATATTTTTGACACCTTTTGAAGTTCTTCATATTTTTCACACCTTTTCAGGCTCTTCATGTTTTTCAACACCATTTCTTGCTCCTCCTATTTTTCAGACCGTTTCATGCTCCTCATATTTTTCACACCTTTTGAAGCTCTTCATATTTTTCACACCTTTTCAATCTCTTCATGTTTTTCAAAACCGCTTCATCCTCCTCCTACTTTTAAGACCGTTTCATGCTCCTCATATTTTTGACACCTTTTGAAGCTCTTCATATTTTTCACACATTTTCAGGCTGTTTATGTTCTCAACACCGCCTCATGCTCCTCTGATTTATCTGTCCGTTTTATACTGCTCATATTTTTGACACATTTTGAATCTCTTCATATTTTTCACACCTTTTCAGGCTCTTCATGTTTTTGAACACCTTTTCAGGATCTTCATGTTTTTCAACACCACTTCATGCTCCTCCTATTTTTCAGAACGTTTCATGCTCCTCATATTTTTGACACATTTTGAAGCTTTTCATATTTTTCACACCTTTTCAGGCTCTTCATGTTTTTGAACACCGCTTCATGCTCCTCCTATTTTTCAGACCGTTTCATGCACCTCATATTTTTGAAACATTTTGAAGCACTTCATATTTATCACAACTTTTCAGTCTCTTCATGTTTTTGAACATCACTTCATGCTCCTTCTATTTTTCAGAGAGTTTCATGCTCCTCATGTCTTTCACACCTTTTGAAGCTCTTCATATTTTTCACACCTTTTCAGGCTCTTCATATTTTTCAACACCACTTCATGCTTCTCATATTTTTCAGCCCGTTTCATGCTCCTCATGTATTTCACAAGTTTTGAAGCTCTTTATATTTTTCACACCTTTTCAGGCTTTTCATGTTTTTGAACACCGCTTCATGCTCCTCTTATTTTTCAGACCGTTTCATGCTCCTCATATATTTGACACATTTTCAAGCTCTTCATATTTTCCACACCTTTTTAGCGACTTCATATTTTTCAACACCACTTCATGCTCCTCCTATGTTTCAGACCGTTTCATGCTCCTCATATTTTTGACACCTTTTGAAGCTCTTTATATTTTTCACACCTTTTCAGGCTCTTCATGTTTTTCAACACCGCTTCAAGCTCCTCCTATTTTTCAGACCGTTTCGTGCTCCTCATATTTTTGACACCTTTTGAAGCTCTTCACATATTTCACACATTTTCAGGCTCTTCCTGTTTTTCAATGCTATTTCATGCCCCTCTATTTTTCAGAATGTTTCATGCTCATCTCATTTTTGACCACTTTACAAGCTCTTCATATTTTTCCCACCTTTTGATACTCTTCATATATTTCACAGGTTTTCAGGCTCTTCATGTTTTTCAACACTGCTTCTTGCTCCTCCTATTTTTCAGACAGTTTCCTGCTCCTCATATTTTTCACACCTTTTGAAGCTCTTCATATATTTCACAACTTTTCAGGATCTTCGTGTTTTTCAACAACATTTCATGCTCCTCCTATATTTCAGACCGCTTCATGCTCATCTCATTTTTCACAACTTTTGAAGATGTTCATATTTTTCACAGCTTTTGAAGCTCTTTATATTTTTCACACCTTTTCAGGCTCTTCATGTATTTCAACAGCGTTTCATGCTCCTCCTATTTTTCAGACCATTTCATGGTCCACATATTTTGACACCTTTTGAAGCTCTTCATATTTTTCACACCTTTTCAGGCTCTAAATGTTTTTGAACACCACTTCATGCTGCTCCTATTTTTCAGACCGTTTCATGCTTCTCATATTTTTCACACATTTTGAAGCTCTTCATATTTTTCACACCTTTTCAGGCTCTTCATGTGTTTCAACACCACTTCATGCTCTCCTATATTTCTGACCCTTTCATGCTCCTCATATTTTTGACACCTTTTGAAGCTCTTCATATATTTCACGCCTTTTCAGTCTCTTCATGTTTTTCACCACCACTTCATGCTCCTCCTATTTTTCAGACTGTTTCATGGTCATCTCATTTTTGACACCTTTTGAAGCTCTTCATATTTTTCACACTTTTGAACCTCTTCAGATTTTTCACACCATTTCAGGCTCTTCATGTTTTGAACACTGATTCATTCTCCTCCTATTTTTCAGACTGTTTCATGATCCTCATATTTTTTACACCTTATGAAGCTCTTCCTATTTTTCACACATTTGCAGGCTTTTCATGTTTTGGAACACCGCTTCATGCTCCTCCTATATTTCACACCTTTTGAAGCTATTCATATTTTTCACACCTTTTCAGGCTCTTCATGTTTTTCACCACCACTTCATGCTCCTCCTATTTTTCAGACTGTTTCATGGTCATCTCATTTTTGACACCTTTTGAAGCTCTTCACATTTTTCACACCTTTTCAGGCTCTTCATGTTTTTCAACACCACTTCATGCTCCTCCTATTTTTCATACCGTTTCATGATCCTCATATTTGGACACCTGTTGAAGCTCTTCAAATTTTTCACACTTTTTCAGGCTCTCTTGTTTTTCAACACCATTGCATGCTCCTCCTATATTTTAGACCGTTTCATGCTCCTCATATATTTGACACCTTTTGAAGCTCTTCATATTTTTCACACATTTTCAGGCTCTTCATGTTTTTCAACACCGCTTCATGCTCCTACTATTTTTCAGATCGTTTCATGCTCCTCATATTTTTGACACCTTTTGAAGTGTTTCATATTTTTCAC
This sequence comes from Dama dama, assembly GCF_033118175.1. Taxonomy (NCBI): domain Eukaryota; kingdom Metazoa; phylum Chordata; class Mammalia; order Artiodactyla; family Cervidae; genus Dama; species Dama dama. The sequence continues at coordinate 2,343,582 of NW_026870874.1, forward strand.
ACCTTTTCAGGCTGTTCATGTTTTTGAACACTGGTTCATGCTCCTCCTATTTTTCAGACCGTTTCATGCTCCTCATGTATTTCACACCTTTTGAAGTTCTTCATATTTTTCACACCTTTTCAGGCTCTTCATGTTTTTGAACACCGTTATATTCTGCTCCTATTTTTCAGACCGTTTTAAGCTCCTCATATATTTCACACCTTTTGAAGCTCTTCATATTTTTCACACCTTTTCAGGCACTTCATGTTTTTGAACAGCGCTTCATGTTCCTCCTATTTTTCAGACCGTTTCATGCTCCTCACATTTTTGACGCCTTTTGAAGCTCTTCATATTTTTCACACCGTTTCAGGTTCTTCAGGTTTTTGAACACCGCTTCATGCTCCTCCTATTTTTCAGACCGTTTCATGCTCCTCATATATTTGACACCTTTTGAAACTCTTCATATACTTCACACCTTTTCAGGCTCTTCTAGTTTTTCACCACCACTTCATTCTCCTCCTATTTTTCAGACTGATTCATGCTCATCTCATTTTTGACACCTTTTGAAGCTCTTCGTCTTTTTCACACCTTTGAAGCTCTTCAGATTTTTCACACCTTTTCAGGATCTTCATGTTTTGAACACCGTTTCATTCTCCTCCTATTTTTCAGACTGTTTCATGCTCCTCATATTTTTGATACCTTTTGAAGCTCTTCATAGTTTTCACACCTTTTCAGGATTTTCATGTTTTTGAACACCGCTTCATGCTCCTCCTATTTTTCAGATCGTTTCATGCTCCTCATATTTTTGACACCTTTTGAAGCTCTTCATATATTTCACACCTTTTCAGGCTCTTCATGTTTTTCAACACCACTTCATGCTCCTACTTTTTTCAGACCGCTTCATTCTCATCTCATGTTTGACACCTTTTGAAGCTGTTCATATTTTTCACATCTTTTGAAGCTCTTCATATTTTTTACACGTTTTCAGGCTCTTCATGTTTTTCAACAACTTTTCATGCTCCCCCTATTTTTAAGAGCATTCATGCTCATCGATTTTTGACACCTTTTGAAGGTCTTCATATTTTTCACACCTTTGAAGCTCTTCATGTTTTTCACCCCTTTTCAGGCTCTTCATGTTTTTGAACACCTCTTCATGCTCCTCCTATTTTTCAGACCGTTTCATGCTTCTCATATTTTTGACACATTTTGAAGCTCTTCACATTTTTCACACCTTTTCAGGCTCATCATGTTTTTCAACACCGCTTCATGATCCTCCTCTTTTTCAGATCGTTTCATGCTCCTCATATTTTTGACATTTTTTGAAGCGCTTCATATTTTTTCACACCTTTTCAGGCTCTTCATGTTTTTCAACACTGATTCCTGCTCCTACTATTTTTCTGATCCTTTCATGCTCCTCATATTTTTGACACGTTTTGAGGCTCTTCATGTTTTTCACTCTTTTTCCGGCTTTTCAGGGTTCTCAACATCGCTTCATGATCCTTTTATTTTTCAGACCCTTTCTTGCTCCTCATATATTTGACACGTTTTGAAGCTCTTCATATATTTCACACCTTTTCAGGATCTTCATGTTTTTGAACACCACTTCATGCTCCTTCTATTTTTCAGAGAGTTTCATGCTCCTCATGTCTTTCACACCTTTTGAAGCTCTTCATATTTTTCACACCCTTTCAGGCTCTTCATGTTTTTGAACACCACTTCATGCTCCTTCTATTTTTCAGAGAGTTTCATGCTCCTCATGTCTTTCACATCTTTTGAAGCTCTTCATATTTCTCACACCTTTTCAGGCTCTTCATTTATTTCAACACTACTTCTTGCTCCTCATATTTTTCAGACCGTTTCATGCTCATCTAATTTTTGACACTTTTTGTAGCTCTGCATATTTTCACAACTTTTGAAGCTCTTCATATTTTTCACACCTTTTCAGGCTCTTCATGTCTTTGAACACCGCTTCATCCTTCTCCTATTTTTAAGACCGTTTCATGCTCCTCATATTTTTGACACCTTTTGAAGCTCTTCATATTTTTCACACCTTTTCAGGCTCTTCAGGTTTTTGAACACCGCTTCATCCTCCTCCTATTTTTAAGACCGTTTCATGCTCCTCCAATTTTTGACACATATTGAAGCTCTTCATATTTTTCACACCTTCTCAGTATCTTCATCTTTTTGAACACCGCTTCATGCTCCTCCTATTTTTCAGACCGTTTCATGCTCCTCCAATTTTTGACACATAATGAAGCTCTTCATATTTTTCACACCTTTTCAGGCTCTTCAGGTTTTTGAACACCGCTTCATGCTCCTGCTATTTTTCAGACCGTTTCATGCTCCTCATGTATTTCACACCTTTTGAAGCATTCATATTTGTCACACCTTTTCAGGATTTTCATGTTTTTCAACACCGCTTCATGCTCCTTCTATTTTTCAGACCGTTTCATGCTTCTCATATTTTTGACACCTTTTGAAGCTCTTCATATTTTTCACACCTTTTCAGTCTCTTCAAGTTTTTCAAAACCGCTTCATGCTCATCCTATTTTTCAGACCGTTTCATGCTCCTCATGTATTTCACACCTTTTGAAGCTCTTCATATTTGTCACACCTTTTCAGGCTTTTCATGTTTTTCAACACCGCTTCATGCTCCTCCTATTTTTAAGACCGTTTCATGCTCCTCATGCATTTCACACCTTTTGAAGCTCTTTATATTTTTCACACCTTTTCAGGCTCTTCAGATTTTTGAACACCGTTTCATGCTCCTCCTATTTTTCAGATTTATCATGCTCCTCATATTTTTCACACCTTTTTAGGCTCTTCATATTTTTCACACCTTTTCAGGCTCTTCATGTTTTTGAACACCGTTTCATGCTTCTCCTATTTTTCAGACCTTTTCATGTGCCTCATGTTTTTCACACCTTTTGGAGCTCTTCATATTTTTCACACCTTTTCAGGTTCTTCATATTTTTGAACACCGTTTCCTCCTCCTCTCATTTTTGACACCTTTTGAAGCCCTTCATATTTTACACACCTTTTGAAGCTCTTCATATTTTTCATACCTTTTTAGGCTCTTCATGTTTTGACCACCGCTTCATGCTCCTCTTATTAATCAGAACGTTTCATGCTCCTCATATTTTTGACACCTTTTCAGGCTCTTCGGCATTTCCAACACGGCTTCATGCTCCTCCTATTTTTCACACCGTTTCATACTCATCTCATTTTTGACTCCTTTTGAAGCTCCTCATATTTTTGACAGCTTTTGAAGCTCTTCATATTTTTCACAAATTTTCAGGCTCTTCATGTTTTTAAACACAGCTTCATGCTCCTCCTGTTTTTCAGACCGTTTCATGCTCCTCATATTTTGACACCTTTTGAAACTCTTCATATTTTTCACACCTTTTCAGTCTCTTCTTGTTTTTGAACACCGCTTCATGCTCCTCCTATTTTTTAGACCGTTTCTTGCTCCTCATATTTTTGACACCTTTTGAAGCTCTTCATATTTTTCACAACTTTTGAAGCTCTTCATATATTTCACACCTTTTCAGGCACTTCATGTTTTTGAACACCGCTTCATGCTCCTCCTATTTCTCAGACCGTTTCATACACCTCATATTTTTGACACCTTTTGAAAGTCTTCTTATTCTTCACACTTTTTCAGACTCTTCATATTTTTCAACACCACTTCATGCTCCTCCTATGTTTCAGACCGTTTCATGCTCCTCATATTTTTGACATCTTTTGAAGCTCTTTATATTTTTCACACCTTTTCAGGCTCTTCATGTTTTTCAACACCGCTTCAAGCTCCTCCTATTTTTCAGACCGTTTCGTGCTCCTCAGATTTTTGACACCTTTTGAAGCTCTTCATATATTTCACACATTTTCAGGCTCTTCCTGTTTTTCAATGCTACTTCATGCCCCTCTATTTTTCAGACCGTTTCATCCTCATCTCATTTTTGACCACTTTAGAAGCTCTTCATATTTTTCACACCTTTTGATACCCTTCATATATTTCACAGGTTTTCAGGCTCTTCATGTTTTTCAACACTGCTTCTTGCTCCTCCTATTTTTCAGACAGTTTCATGCTCCTCATATTTTTCACACCTTTTGAAGCTCTTCATATATTTCACAACTTTTCAGGGTCTTCGTGTTTTTCAACAACACTTCATGCTCCTCCTATATTTCAGACCGCTTCATGCTCATCTCATTTTTCACACCTTTTGAAGATGTTCATATTTTTCACAGCTTTTGAAGCTCTTTATATTTTTCACACTTGGTCAGGTTCTTCATGTTTTTCAACACCGCTTCATGCTCCTCCTATTTTTTAGACAGTTTCATGCTCCACATATTTTTGACACGTTTTGAAACTCTTCTTATTTTTCACACCTTTTCAGGCTCTTCATGTATTTCAACACCGTTTCATGCTCCTCCTATTTTTCAGACTATTTCATGCTCCACATATTTTGACACCTTTTGAAGCTCTTCATATTTTTCACACCTTTTCAGGCTCTAAATGTTTTTGAACACCGCTTCATGCTGCTCCTATTTTTCAGACCGTTTCACGCTTCTCATATTTTTCACACATTTTGAAGCTCTTCATATTTTTCACACCTTTTCAGGCTCTTCATGTGTTTCAACACCACTTCATGCTCCTCCTATATTTCTGACCCTTTCATGCTCCTCATATTTTTGACAGCTTTTGAAGTTCTTCATACTTTTCACACGTTTTCAGGCTCTTCATGTTGTTGAACACCGCTTCATGCTCCTCCTATTTTTCAGAGAGTTTCATGCTCCTCATATATTTCACACCTTTTGAAACTATTCATATTTTTCACACCTTTTTAGGCTCTTCATGTTTTCCACACCACTTCATGCTTCTCCTATTTTTCAGACTGTTTCATGCTCCTCATGTATTTCACACCTTTTGAAGTTCTTCATATTTTTCACACCTTTTCAGGCTCTCCATGTTTTTGATCACCGTTTCATGCTCCTCCTATTTTTCAGACCGTTCCATGCTCCTCATATTTTTGACACCTTTTGAAGTTCTTCATATTTTTCACACATTTGCAGGCGCTTCATGTTTTTCAACACCGATTCATGCTCCTCATATTTTTCAGACCGTCATGCTCCTCATATTTTTGACACCTTTTGAAGCTATTCATATTTTTCACACCTTTGCAGGCTCTTCATGTTTTTCAAAACCGCTTCTTGCTCCTCCTATTTTTCAGACCGTTTCATGCTCCTCATATTTTTCACACCTTTTGAAGCTCTTCATATTTTTCACACCTTTTCAGTCTCTTCAAGTTTTTCAAAACCGCTTCATGCTCATCCTATTTTTCAGACCGTTTCATGCTCCTCATGTATTTCACACCTTTTGAAGCTCTTCATATTTGTCACACCTTTTCAGGCTTTTCATGTTTTTCAACAACGCTTCATTTTCCTCCTATTTTTAAGACCGGTTCATGCTCCTCATGCATTTCAAACCTTTTGAAGCTCTTTATATTTTTCACACCTTTTCAGGCTCTTCAAGTTTTTGAACACCGTTTCATGCTCCTCCTATTTTTCAGATTTTTCATGCTCCTCATATTTTTCACACCTTTTTAGGCTCTTCATATTTTTCACACCTTTTCAGGCTCTTCATGTTTTTGAACACCGTTTCATGCTTCTGCTATTTTTCAGACCTTTTCATGTGCCTCATATTTTTCACACCTTTTGGAGCTCTTCATATTTTTCACACCTTTTCAGGTTCTTCATATTTTTGAACACCGTTTCCTGCTCCTCTCATTTTTGTTCACCTTCTGAAGCCCTTTATATTTTACACACCTTTTGAAGCTCTTCATATTTTTCACACCTTTTTAGGCTCTTCATGTTTTGACCACCGCTTCATGCTCCTCTTATTAATCAGACCGTTTCATGCTCCTCATATTTTTGACACCTTTTCAGGCTCTTCGGCATTTCCAACACGGCTTCATGCTCCTCCTATTTTTCACACTGTTTCATGCTCATCTCATTTTTGACTCCTTTTGAAGCTCCTCATATTTTTGACAGCTTTTGAAGCTCTTCATATTTTTCACAAATTTTCAGGCTCTTCATGTTTTTCAACACCTCTTCATGCTCCTCATAATTTTCAGACCGTTTCGTGCTCCTCATATTTTTGACACCTTTTGAAGCTCTTCATATTTTTCACACCTTTTGAAGGTCTTCATATTTTTGACCCTTTTTCAGATTCTTCATGTTTTTCAACACCGTTTCATGCTCCTGCTATTTTTCAGACCGTTTCATGCTCCTCATATTTTGACACCTTTCGAAGCTCTTCATAATTTTCACACGTTTTCAGGCTTTTCATATTTTTCAACACCACATCATGCTCCTCATATTTTTCAGATCGTTTCATGCTCCTCAGATTTTTGAAACGTTTTTAGGCTCTTCATATTTTTCATACCTTTTCAGGCTCTTCATGTTTTTGAACACCGATTCATGCTCCTCCTAATTTTCAGACCGTTTCATGCTCCTCATATTTTTGACACCTTTGAAAATCTTCATATTTTTGAAACATTTTCAGGCTCTTCCTGTTTTTGAACACTGTTTCATGCTCCTCCTATTTTTCAGACCGTTTCATGCTCCTCATATATTTCACAGGTTTTGAAGCTCTTCATATTTTTCACACCTTTTCAGGCTCTTCATGTTTTTCAACACCGCTTCATGATCCTCCCATTTTTCAGACCATTTCATGCTCCTCATATTTTTGACACCTTTAGAAGCTCTTCATATTTTTCCCACCTTTTCAGGCTCTTCATGTTTTTCATCAACGCTTCATGCTCCTCCCATTTTTCAGACCGTTTCATGCTCCTCATATTTTGACACCTTTTGAAACTCTTCATATTTTTCACACCTTTTCAGTCTCTTCATGTTTTTCAACACCGCTTCATGCTCCTCCTGTTTTTCAGACCGTTTCATGCTCTTCCTATTTTTGACACCTTTTGAAGCTCTTCATATTTCTCACACCTTTTCAGGCTCTTCTTGTTTTTGAACACCGCTTCATGCTCCTCCTATTTTTTAGACCGTTTCTTGCTCCTCATATTTTTGACACCTTTTGAAGCTCTTCATATTTTTCACAACTTTGAAGCTCTTCATATATTTCACACCTTTTCAGGCTCTTCATGTTTTTGAACACCGCTTCATGCTCCTCCTATTTCTCAGACCGTTTCATACACCTCATATTTTTGACACCTTTTGAAAGTCTTCGTATTCTTCACACTTTTTCAGACTCTTCATATTTTTCAACACCACTTCATGCTCCTCCTATTTTTCAGACCGTATCATGCTCCTCATATTTTTGACACCTTTTGAAGCTCTTCATAATTCTCACACCTTTTCAGGCTCTTCATGTTTTTCAACACCGCTTCATGCTCCTCCTATATTTCAGACCGTTTCATGTTCCTCATGTATTTCACACCTTTTGAAGCTCTTAATATTTTACACACCTTTTCAGGCTCTTCATGTTTTTCAACACAGCTTCATGCTCCTCCTATTTTTCAGACCGTTTCATGCTCCTCATATATTTGACACATTTTCAAGCTCTTCAAATTTTCCACACCTTTTTAGGGACTTCATATTTTTCAACACCACTTCATGCTCCTCCTATGTTTCAGACCGTTTCATGCTCCTCATATTTTTGACATCTTTTGAAGCTCTTTATATTTTTCACACCTTTTCAGGCTCTTCATGTTTTTCAACACCGCTTCAAGCTCCTCCTAATTTTCAGACCGTTTCGTGCTCCTCAGATTTTTGACACCTTTTGAAGCTCTTCATATATTTCACACATTTTCAGGCTCTTCCTGTTTTTCAATGCTACTTCATGCCCCTCTATTTTTCAGACCGTTTCATGCTCATCTCATTTTTGACCACTTTAGAAGCTCTTCATATTTTTCACACCTTTTGATACTCTTCATATATTTCACAGGTTTTCAGGCTCTTCATGTTTTTCAACACTGCTTCTTTCTCCTCCTATTTTTCAGACAGTTTCATGCTCCTCATATTTTTCACACCTTTTGAAGCTCTTCATATATTTCACAACATTTCAGGGTCTTCGTGTTTTTCAACAACACTTCATGCTCCTCCTATATTTCAGACCGCTTCATGCTCATCTCATTTTTCACACCTTTTGAAGATGTTCATATTTTTCACAGCTTTTGAAGCTCTTTATATTTTTCACACTTGGTCACGTTCTTCATGTTTTTCAACACCGCTTCATGCTCCTCCTATTTTTTAGACAGTTTCATGCTCCACATATTTTTGACACGTTTTGAAACTCTTCTTATTTTTCACACCTTTTCAGGCTCTTCATGTATTTCAACACCGTTTCATGCTCCTCCTATTTTTCAGACTATTTCATGCTCCACATATTTTGACACCTTTTGAAGCTCTTCATATTTTTCACACCTTTTCAGGCTCTAAATGTTTTTGAACACCGCTTTATGCTGCTCCTATTTTTCAGACCGTTTCACGCTTCTCATATTTTTCACACATTTTGAAGCTCTTCATATTTTTCACACCTTTTCAGGCTCTTCATGTGTTTCAACACCACTTCATGCTCCTCCTATATTTCTGACCCTTTCATGCTCCTCATATTTTTGACAGCTTTTGAAGTTCTTCATACTTTTCACACGTTTTCAGGCTCTTCATGTTGTTGAACACCGCTTCATGCTCCTCCTATTTTTCAGAGAGTTTCATGCTCCTCATATATTTCACACCTTTTGAAACTATTCATATTTTTCACACCTTTTTAGGCTCTTCATGTTTTCCACACCACTTCATGCTTCTCCTATTTTTCAGACTGTTTCATGCTCCTCATGTATTTCACACCTTTTGAAGTTCTTCATATTTTTCACACCTTTTCAGGCTCTCCATGTTTTTGATCACCGTTTCATGCTCCTCCTATTTTTCAGACCGTTCCGTGCTCCTCATATTTTTGACACCTTTTGAAGTTCTTCATATTTTTCACACATTTGCAGGCGCTTCATGTTTTTCAACACCGATTCATGCTCCTCATATTTTTCAGACCGTCATGCTCCTCATATTTTTGACACCTGTTTGAAGCTATTCATATTTTTCACACCTTTTCAGGCTCTTCATGTTTTTCAACACCGCTTCTTGCTCCTCCTATTTTTCAGACCGTTTCATGCTCCTCATATTTTTCACACCTTTTGAAGCTCTTCATATTTTTCACAGCTTTTCAGTCTCTTCATGTTTTTCAAAACCGCTTCATGCTCCTCCTATTTTTAAGACCGTTTCATGCTCCTCATGTATTTCACACCTTTTGAAGCTCTTCATATTTGTCACACCTTTTCAGGATTTTCATGTTTTTCAACACCGCTTCATGCTCCTTCTATTTTTCAGACCGTTTCATGCTTCTCATATTTTTGACACCTTTTGAAGCTCTTCATATTTTTCACACCTTTTCAGGCTCTTCAAGTTTTTCAAAACCGCTTCATGCTCATCCTATTTTTCCGACCGTTTCATGCTCCTCATGTATTTCACACCTTTTGAAGCTCTTCATATTTGTCACACCTTTTCAGGCTTTTCATGTTTTTCAACAACGCTTCATTTTCCTCCTATTTTTAAGACCGGTTCATGCTCCTCATGCATTTCAAACCTTTTGAAGCTCTTTATATTTTTCACACCTTTTCAGGCTCTTCAAGTTTTCGAACACCGTTTCATGCTCCTCCTATTTTTCAGATTTTTCATGCTCCTCATATTTTTCACACCTTTTTAGGCTCTTCATATTTTTCACACCTTTTCAGGCTCTTCATGTTTTTGAACACCGTTTCATGCTTCTCCTATTTTTCAGACCTTTTCATGTGCCTCATATTTTTCACACCTTTTGGAGCTCTTCATATTTTTCACACCTTTTCAGGTTCTTCATATTTTTGAACACCGTTTCCTGCTCCTCTCATTTTTGACACCTTTTGAAGCCCTTTATATTTTACACACCTTTTGAAGCTCTTCATATTTTTCACACCTTTTTAGGCTCTTCATGTTTTGACCACCGCTTCATGCTCCTCTTATTAATCAGACCGTTTCATGCTCCTCATATTTTTGACACCTTTTCAGGCTCTTCGGCATTTCCAACACGGCTTCATGCTCCTCCTATTTTTCACACTGTTTCATGCTCATCTCATTTTTGACTCCTTTTGAAGCTCCTCATATTTTTGACAGCTTTTGAAGCTCTTCATATTTTTCACAAATTTTCAGGCTCTTCATGTTTTTCAACACCTCTTCATGCTCCTCATAATTTTCAGACCGTTTTGTGCTCCTCATATTTTTGACACCTTTTGAAGCTCTTCATATTTTTCACACCTTTTGAAGGTCTTCATATTTTTGACCCTTTTTCAGATTCTTCATGTTTTTCAACACCGTTTCATGCTCCTGCTATTTTTCAGACCGTTTCATGCTCCTCATATTTTGACACCTTTCGAAGCTCTTCATAATTTTCACACGTTTTCAGGCTTTTCATATTTTTCAACACCACATCATGCTCCTCATATTTTTCAGATCGTTTCATGCTCCTCAGATTTTTGAAACGTTTTTAGGCTCTTCATATTTTTCATACCTTTTCAGGCTCTTCATGTTTTTGAACACCGATTCATGCTCCTCCTAATTTTCAGACCGTTTCATGCTCCTCATATTTTTGACACCTTTGAAAATCTTCATATTTTTGAAACATTTTCAGGCTCTTCCTGTTTTTGAACACTGTTTCATGCTCCTCCTATTTTTCAGACCGTTTCATGCTCCTCATGTATTTCACAGGTTTTGAAGATCTTCATATTTTTCACACCTTTTCAGGCTCTTCATGTTTTTCAACACCGCTTCATGATCCTCCCATTTTTCAGACCATTTCATGCTCCTCATATTTTTGACACCTTTAGAAGCTCTTCATATTTTTCCCACCTTTTCAGGCTCTTCATGTTTTTCATCAACGCTTCATGCTCCTCCCATTTTTCAGACCGTTTCATGCTCCTCATATTTTGACACCTTTTGAAACTCTTCATATTTTTCACACCTTTTCAGTCTCTTCATGTTTTTCAACACCGCTTCATGCTCCTCCTGTTTTTCAGACCGTTTCATGCTCTTCCTATTTTTGACACCTTTTGAAGCTCTTCATATTTCTCACACCTTTTCAGGCTCTTCTTGTTTTTGAACACCGCTTCATGCTCCTCCTATTTTTTAGACCGTTTCTTGCTCCTCATATATTTGACACCTTTTGAAGCTCTTCATATTTTTCACAACTTTTGAAGCTCTTCATATATTTCACACCTTTTCAGGCTCTTCATGTTTTTGAACACCGCTTCATGCTCCTCCTATTTCTCAAACCGTTTCATACACCTCATATTTTTGACACCTTTTGAAAGTCTTCGTATTCTTCACACTTTTTCAGACTCTTCATATTTTTCAACACCACTTCATGCTTCTCCTATTTTTCAGACCGTATCATGCTCCTCATATTTTTGACACCTTTTGAAGCTCTTCATAATTCTCACATCTTTTCAGGCTCTTCATGTTTTTCAACACCGCTTCATGCTCCTCCTATTTTTCAGACCGTTTCATGTTCCTCATATATTTCACACCTTTTGAAGCTCTTAATATTTTACACACCTTTTCAGGCTCTTCATGTTTTTCAACACAGCTTCATGCTCCTCCTATTTTTCAGACCGTTTCATGCTCCTCATATATTTGACACATTTTCAAGCTCTTCAAATTTTCCACACCTTTTTAGGGACTTCATATTTTTCAACACCACTTCATGCTCCTCCTATGTTTCAGACCGTTTCATGCTCCTCATATTTTTGACACCTTTTGAAGCTCTTTATATTTTTCACACCTTTTCAGGCTCTTCATGTTTTTCAACACCGCTTCAAGCTCCTCCTATTTTTCAGACCGTTTCGTGCTCCTCAGATTTTTGACACCTTTTGAAGCTCTTCATATATTTCACACATTTTCAGGCTCTTCCTGTTTTTCAATGCTACTTCATGCCCCTCTATTTTTCAGACCGTTTCATCCTCATCTCATTTTTGACCACTTTAGAAGCTCTTCATATTTTTCACACCTTTTGATACTCTTCATATATTTCACAGGTTTTCAGGCTCTTCATGTTTTTCAACACTGCTTCTTGCTCCTCCTATTTTTCAGACAGTTTCATGCTCCTCATATTTTTCACACCTTTTGAAGCTCTTCATATATTTCACAACTTTTCAGGGTCTTCGTGTTTTTCAACAACACTTCATGCTCCTCCTATATTTCAGACCGCTTCATGCTCATCTCATTTTTCACACCTTTTGAAGATGTTCATATTTTTCACAGCTTTTGAAGCTCTTTATATTTTTCACACTTGGTCAGGTTCTTCATGTTTTTCAACACCGCTTCATGCTCCTCCTATTTTTTAGACAGTTTCATGCTCCTCATATTTTTGACACGTTTTGAAACTCTTCTTATTTTTCACACCTTTTCAGGCTCTTCATGTATTTCAACACCGTTTCATGCTCCTCCTATTTTTCAGACTATTTCATGCTCCACATATTTTGACACCTTTTGAAGCTCTTCATATTTTTCACACCTTTTCAGGCTCTAAATGTTTTTGAACACCGCTTCATGCTGCTCCTATTTTTCAGACCGTTTCATGCTTCTCATATTTTTCACACATTTTGAAGCTCTTCATATTTTTCACACCTTTTCAGGCTCTTCATGTGTTTCAACACCACTTCATGCTCCTCCTATATTTCTGACCCTTTCATGCTCCTCATATTTTTGACAGCTTTTGAAGTTCTTCATACTTTTCACACGTTTTCAGGCTCTTCATGTTGTTGAACACCGCTTCATGCTCCTCCTATTTTTCAGAGAGTTTCATGCTCCTCATATATTTCACACCTTTTGAAACTATTCATATTTTTCACACCTTTTTAGGCTCTTCATGTTTTCCACACCACTTCATGCTTCTCCTATTTTTCAGACTGTTTCATGCTCCTCATGTATTTCACACCTTTTGAAGTTCTTCATATTTTTCACACCTTTTCAGGCTCTCCATGTTTTTGATCACCGTTTCATGCTCCTCCTATTTTTCAGACCGTTCCATGCTCCTCATATTTTTGACACCTTTTGAAGTTCTTCATATTTTTCACACATTTGCAGGCGCTTCATGTTTTTCAACACCGATTCATGCTCCTCATATTTTTCAGACCGTCATGCTCCTCATATTTTTGACACCTTTTGAAGCTATTCATATTTTTCACACCTTTTCAGGCTCTTCATGTTTTTCAACACCGCTTCTTGCTCCTCCTATTTTTCAGACCGTTTCATGCTCCTCATATTTTTCACACCTTTTGAAGCTCTTCATATTTTTCACAGCTTTTCAGTCTCTTCATGTTTTTCAAAACCGCTTCATGCTCCTCCTATTTTTAAGACCGTTTCATGCTCCTCATGTATTTCACACCTTTTGAAGCTCTTCATATTTGTCACACCTTTTCAGGATTTTCATGTTTTTCAACACCGCTTCATGCTCCTTCTATTTTTCAGACCGTTTCATGCTTCTCATATTTTTGACACCTTTTGAAGCTCTTCATATTTTTCACACCTTTTCAGTCTCTTCAAGTTTTTCAAAACCGCTTCATGCTCATCCTATTTTTCAGACCGTTTCATGCTCCTCATGTATTTCACACCTTTTGAAGCTCTTCATATTTGTCACACCTTTTCAGGCTTTTCATGTTTTTCAACAACGCTTCATTTTCCTCCTATTTTTAAGACCGGTTCATGCTCCTCATGCATTTCAAACCTTTTGAAGCTCTTTATATTTTTCACACCTTTTCAGGCTCTTCAAGTTTTTGAACACCGTTTCATGCTCCTCCTAATTTTCAGATTTTTCATGCTCCTCATATTTTTCACACCTTTTTAGGCTCTTCATATTTTTCACACCTTTTCAGGCTCTTCATGTTTTTGAACACCGTTTCATGCTTCTCCTATTTTTCAGACCTTTTCATGTGCCTCATATTTTTCACACCTTTTGGAGCTCTTCATATTTTTCACACCTTTTCAGGTTCTTCATATTTTTGAACACCGTTTCCTGCTCCTCTCATTTTTGACACCTTTTGAAGCCCTTTATATTTTACACACCTTTTGAAGCTCTTCATATTTTTCACACCTTTTTAGGCTCTTCATGTTTTGACCACCGCTTCATGCTCCTCTTATTAATCAGACCGTTTCATGCTCCTCATATTTTTGACACCTTTTCAGGCTCTTCGGCATTTCCAACACGGCTTCATGCTCCTCCTATTTTTCACACTGTTTCATGCTCATCTCATTTTTGACTCCTTTTGAAGCTCCTCATATTTTTGACAGCTTTTGAAGCTCTTCATATTTTTCACAAATTTTCAGGCTCTTCATGTTTTTCAACACCTCTTCATGCTCCTCATAATTTTCAGACCGTTTCGTGCTCCTCATATTTTTGACACCTTTTGAAGCTCTTCATATTTTTCACACCTTTTGAAGGTCTTCATATTTTTGACACGTTTTCAGATTCTTCATGTTTTTCAACACCGTTCCATGCTCCTGCTATTTTTCAGACCGTTTCATGCTCCTCATATTTTTGACACCTTTGAAAATCTTCATATTTTTGAAACATTTTCAGGCTCTTCCTGTTTTTGAACACTGTTTCATGCTCCTCCTATTTTTCAGACCGTTTCATGCTCCTCATGTATTTCACAGGTTTTGAAGCTCTTCATATTTTTCACACCTTTTCAGGCTCTTCATGTTTTTCAACACCGCTTCATGATCCTCCCATTTTTCAGACCATTTCATGCTCCTCATATTTTTGACACCTTTAGAAGCTCTTCATATTTTTCCCACCTTTTCAGGCTCTTCATGTTTTTCATCAACGCTTCATGCTCCTCCCATTTTTCAGACCGTTTCATGCTCCTCATATTTTGACACCTTTTGAAACTCTTCATATTTTTCACACCTTTTCAGTCTCTTCATATTTTTCAACACCGCTTCATGCTCCTCCTGTTTTTCAGACCGTTTCATGCTCTTCCTATTTTTGACACCTTTTGAAGCTCTTCATATTTCTCACACCTTTCAGGCTCTTATTGTTTTTGAACACCGCTTCATGCTCCTCCTATTTTTTAGACCGTTTCTTGCTCCTCATATTTTTGACACCTTTTGAAGCTCTTCATATTTTTCACAACTTTGAAGCTCTTCATATATTTCACACCTTTTCAGGCTCTTCATGTTTTTGAACACCGCTTCATGCTCCTCCTATTTCTCAGACCGTTTCATACACCTCATATTTTTGACACCTTTTGAAAGTCTTCGTATTCTTCACACTTTTTCAGACTCTTCATATTTTTCAACACCACTTCATGCTCCTCCTATTTTTCAGACCGTATCATGCTCCTCATATTTTTGACACCTTTTGAAGCTCTTCATAATTCTCACACCTTTTCAGGCTCTTCATGTTTTTCAACACCGCTTCATGCTCCTCCTATTTTTCAGACCGTTTCATGTTCCTCATATATTTCACACCTTTTGAAGCTCTTAATATTTTACACACCTTTTCAGGCTCTTCATGTTTTTCAACACAGCTTCATGCTCCTCCTATTTTTCAGACCGTTTCATGCTCC
The DNA here is from genome assembly GCF_033118175.1 of Dama dama. Classification (NCBI taxonomy): domain Eukaryota; kingdom Metazoa; phylum Chordata; class Mammalia; order Artiodactyla; family Cervidae; genus Dama; species Dama dama. The sequence goes on from NW_026870874.1 coordinate 2,359,232, forward strand.
TCATATATTTGACACATTTTCAAGCTCTTCAAATTTTCCACACCTTTTTAGGGACTTCATATTTTTCAACACCACTTCATGCTCCTCCTATGTTTCAGACCGTTTCATGCTCCTCATATTTTTGACATCTTTTGAAGCTCTTTATATTTTTCACACCTTTTCAGGCTCTTCATGTTTTTCAACACCGCTTCAAGCTCCTCCTAATTTTCAGACCGTTTCGTGCTCCTCAGATTTTTGACACCTTTTGAAGCTCTTCATATATTTCACACATTTTCAGGCTCTTCCTGTTTTTCAATGCTACTTCATGCCCCTCTATTTTTCAGACCGTTTCATGCTCATCTCATTTTTGACCACTTTAGAAGCTCTTCATATTTTTCACACCTTTTGATACTCTTCATATATTTCACAGGTTTTCAGGCTCTTCATGTTTTTCAACACTGCTTCTTTCTCCTCCTATTTTTCAGACAGTTTCATGCTCCTCATATTTTTCACACCTTTTGAAGCTCTTCATATATTTCACAACATTTCAGGGTCTTCGTGTTTTTCAACAACACTTCATGCTCCTCCTATATTTCAGACCGCTTCATGCTCATCTCATTTTTCACACCTTTTGAAGATGTTCATATTTTTCACAGCTTTTGAAGCTCTTTATATTTTTCACACTTGGTCACGTTCTTCATGTTTTTCAACACCGCTTCATGCTCCTCCTATTTTTTAGACAGTTTCATGCTCCACATATTTTTGACACGTTTTGAAACTCTTCTTATTTTTCACACCTTTTCAGGCTCTTCATGTATTTCAACACCGTTTCATGCTCCTCCTATTTTTCAGACTATTTCATGCTCCACATATTTTGACACCTTTTGAAGCTCTTCATATTTTTCACACCTTTTCAGGCTCTAAATGTTTTTGAACACCGCTTTATGCTGCTCCTATTTTTCAGACCGTTTCACGCTTCTCATATTTTTCACACATTTTGAAGCTCTTCATATTTTTCACACCTTTTCAGGCTCTTCATGTGTTTCAACACCACTTCATGCTCCTCCTATATTTCTGACCCTTTCATGCTCCTCATATTTTTGACAGCTTTTGAAGTTCTTCATACTTTTCACACGTTTTCAGGCTCTTCATGTTGTTGAACACCGCTTCATGCTCCTCCTATTTTTCAGAGAGTTTCATGCTCCTCATATATTTCACACCTTTTGAAACTATTCATATTTTTCACACCTTTTTAGGCTCTTCATGTTTTCCACACCACTTCATGCTTCTCCTATTTTTCAGACTGTTTCATGCTCCTCATGTATTTCACACCTTTTGAAGTTCTTCATATTTTTCACACCTTTTCAGGCTCTCCATGTTTTTGATCACCGTTTCATGCTCCTCCTATTTTTCAGACCGTTCCGTGCTCCTCATATTTTTGACACCTTTTGAAGTTCTTCATATTTTTCACACATTTGCAGGCGCTTCATGTTTTTCAACACCGATTCATGCTCCTCATATTTTTCAGACCGTCATGCTCCTCATATTTTTGACACCTGTTTGAAGCTATTCATATTTTTCACACCTTTTCAGGCTCTTCATGTTTTTCAACACCGCTTCTTGCTCCTCCTATTTTTCAGACCGTTTCATGCTCCTCATATTTTTCACACCTTTTGAAGCTCTTCATATTTTTCACAGCTTTTCAGTCTCTTCATGTTTTTCAAAACCGCTTCATGCTCCTCCTATTTTTAAGACCGTTTCATGCTCCTCATGTATTTCACACCTTTTGAAGCTCTTCATATTTGTCACACCTTTTCAGGATTTTCATGTTTTTCAACACCGCTTCATGCTCCTTCTATTTTTCAGACCGTTTCATGCTTCTCATATTTTTGACACCTTTTGAAGCTCTTCATATTTTTCACACCTTTTCAGGCTCTTCAAGTTTTTCAAAACCGCTTCATGCTCATCCTATTTTTCAGACCGTTTCATGCTCCTCATGTATTTCACACCTTTTGAAGCTCTTCATATTTGTCACACCTTTTCAGGCTTTTCATGTTTTTCAACAACGCTTCATTTTCCTCCTATTTTTAAGACCGGTTCATGCTCCTCATGCATTTCAAACCTTTTGAAGCTCTTTATATTTTTCACACCTTTTCAGGCTCTTCAAGTTTTCGAACACCGTTTCATGCTCCTCCTATTTTTCAGATTTTTCATGCTCCTCATATTTTTCACACCTTTTTAGGCTCTTCATATTTTTCACACCTTTTCAGGCTCTTCATGTTTTTGAACACCGTTTCATGCTTCTCCTATTTTTCAGACCTTTTCATGTGCCTCATATTTTTCACACCTTTTGGAGCTCTTCATATTTTTCACACCTTTTCAGGTTCTTCATATTTTTGAACACCGTTTCCTGCTCCTCTCATTTTTGACACCTTTTGAAGCCCTTTATATTTTACACACCTTTTGAAGCTCTTCATATTTTTCACACCTTTTTAGGCTCTTCATGTTTTGACCACCGCTTCATGCTCCTCTTATTAATCAGACCGTTTCATGCTCCTCATATTTTTGACACCTTTTCAGGCTCTTCGGCATTTCCAACACGGCTTCATGCTCCTCCTATTTTTCACACTGTTTCATGCTCATCTCATTTTTGACTCCTTTTGAAGCTCCTCATATTTTTGACAGCTTTTGAAGCTCTTCATATTTTTCACAAATTTTCAGGCTCTTCATGTTTTTCAACACCTCTTCATGCTCCTCATAATTTTCAGACCGTTTTGTGCTCCTCATATTTTTGACACCTTTTGAAGCTCTTCATATTTTTCACACCTTTTGAAGGTCTTCATATTTTTGACCCTTTTTCAGATTCTTCATGTTTTTCAACACCGTTTCATGCTCCTGCTATTTTTCAGACCGTTTCATGCTCCTCATATTTTGACACCTTTCGAAGCTCTTCATAATTTTCACACGTTTTCAGGCTTTTCATATTTTTCAACACCACATCATGCTCCTCATATTTTTCAGATCGTTTCATGCTCCTCAGATTTTTGAAACGTTTTTAGGCTCTTCATATTTTTCATACCTTTTCAGGCTCTTCATGTTTTTGAACACCGATTCATGCTCCTCCTAATTTTCAGACCGTTTCATGCTCCTCATATTTTTGACACCTTTGAAAATCTTCATATTTTTGAAACATTTTCAGGCTCTTCCTGTTTTTGAACACTGTTTCATGCTCCTCCTATTTTTCAGACCGTTTCATGCTCCTCATGTATTTCACAGGTTTTGAAGATCTTCATATTTTTCACACCTTTTCAGGCTCTTCATGTTTTTCAACACCGCTTCATGATCCTCCCATTTTTCAGACCATTTCATGCTCCTCATATTTTTGACACCTTTAGAAGCTCTTCATATTTTTCCCACCTTTTCAGGCTCTTCATGTTTTTCATCAACGCTTCATGCTCCTCCCATTTTTCAGACCGTTTCATGCTCCTCATATTTTGACACCTTTTGAAACTCTTCATATTTTTCACACCTTTTCAGTCTCTTCATGTTTTTCAACACCGCTTCATGCTCCTCCTGTTTTTCAGACCGTTTCATGCTCTTCCTATTTTTGACACCTTTTGAAGCTCTTCATATTTCTCACACCTTTTCAGGCTCTTCTTGTTTTTGAACACCGCTTCATGCTCCTCCTATTTTTTAGACCGTTTCTTGCTCCTCATATATTTGACACCTTTTGAAGCTCTTCATATTTTTCACAACTTTTGAAGCTCTTCATATATTTCACACCTTTTCAGGCTCTTCATGTTTTTGAACACCGCTTCATGCTCCTCCTATTTCTCAAACCGTTTCATACACCTCATATTTTTGACACCTTTTGAAAGTCTTCGTATTCTTCACACTTTTTCAGACTCTTCATATTTTTCAACACCACTTCATGCTTCTCCTATTTTTCAGACCGTATCATGCTCCTCATATTTTTGACACCTTTTGAAGCTCTTCATAATTCTCACATCTTTTCAGGCTCTTCATGTTTTTCAACACCGCTTCATGCTCCTCCTATTTTTCAGACCGTTTCATGTTCCTCATATATTTCACACCTTTTGAAGCTCTTAATATTTTACACACCTTTTCAGGCTCTTCATGTTTTTCAACACAGCTTCATGCTCCTCCTATTTTTCAGACCGTTTCATGCTCCTCATATATTTGACACATTTTCAAGCTCTTCAAATTTTCCACACCTTTTTAGGGACTTCATATTTTTCAACACCACTTCATGCTCCTCCTATGTTTCAGACCGTTTCATGCTCCTCATATTTTTGACACCTTTTGAAGCTCTTTATATTTTTCACACCTTTTCAGGCTCTTCATGTTTTTCAACACCGCTTCAAGCTCCTCCTATTTTTCAGACCGTTTCGTGCTCCTCAGATTTTTGACACCTTTTGAAGCTCTTCATATATTTCACACATTTTCAGGCTCTTCCTGTTTTTCAATGCTACTTCATGCCCCTCTATTTTTCAGACCGTTTCATCCTCATCTCATTTTGACCACTTTAGAAGCTCTTCATATTTTTCACACCTTTTGATACTCTTCATATATTTCACAGGTTTTCAGGCTCTTCATGTTTTTCAACACTGCTTCTTGCTCCTCCTATTTTTCAGACAGTTTCATGCTCCTCATATTTTTCACACCTTTTGAAGCTCTTCATATATTTCACAACTTTTCAGGGTCTTCGTGTTTTTCAACAACACTTCATGCTCCTCCTATATTTCAGACCGCTTCATGCTCATCTCATTTTTCACACCTTTTGAAGATGTTCATATTTTTCACAGCTTTTGAAGCTCTTTATATTTTTCACACTTGGTCAGGTTCTTCATGTTTTTCAACACCGCTTCATGCTCCTCCTATTTTTTAGACAGTTTCATGCTCCTCATATTTTTGACACGTTTTGAAACTCTTCTTATTTTTCACACCTTTTCAGGCTCTTCATGTATTTCAACACCGTTTCATGCTCCTCCTATTTTTCAGACTATTTCATGCTCCACATATTTTGACACCTTTTGAAGCTCTTCATATTTTTCACACCTTTTCAGGCTCTAAATGTTTTTGAACACCGCTTCATGCTGCTCCTATTTTTCAGACCGTTTCATGCTTCTCATATTTTTCACACATTTTGAAGCTCTTCATATTTTTCACACCTTTTCAGGCTCTTCATGTGTTTCAACACCACTTCATGCTCCTCCTATATTTCTGACCCTTTCATGCTCCTCATATTTTTGACAGCTTTTGAAGTTCTTCATACTTTTCACACGTTTTCAGGCTCTTCATGTTGTTGAACACCGCTTCATGCTCCTCCTATTTTTCAGAGAGTTTCATGCTCCTCATATATTTCACACCTTTTGAAACTATTCATATTTTTCACACCTTTTTAGGCTCTTCATGTTTTCCACACCACTTCATGCTTCTCCTATTTTTCAGACTGTTTCATGCTCCTCATGTATTTCACACCTTTTGAAGTTCTTCATATTTTTCACACCTTTTCAGGCTCTCCATGTTTTTGATCACCGTTTCATGCTCCTCCTATTTTTCAGACCGTTCCATGCTCCTCATATTTTTGACACCTTTTGAAGTTCTTCATATTTTTCACACATTTGCAGGCTCTTCATGTTTTTCAACACCGATTCATGCTCCTCATATTTTTCAGACCGTCATGCTCCTCATATTTTTGACACCTTTTGAAGCTATTCATATTTTTCACACCTTTTCAGGCTCTTCATGTTTTTCAACACCGCTTCTTGCTCCTCCTATTTTTCAGACCGTTTCATGCTCCTCATATTTTTCACACCTTTTGAAGCTCTTCATATTTTTCACAGCTTTTCAGTCTCTTCATGTTTTTCAAAACCGCTTCATGCTCCTCCTATTTTTAAGACCGTTTCATGCTCCTCATGTATTTCACACCTTTTGAAGCTCTTCATATTTGTCACACCTTTTCAGGATTTTCATGTTTTTCAACACCGCTTCATGCTCCTTCTATTTTTCAGACCGTTTCATGCTTCTCATATTTTTGACACCTTTTGAAGCTCTTCATATTTTTCACACCTTTTCAGTCTCTTCAAGTTTTTCAAAACCGCTTCATGCTCATCCTATTTTTCAGACCGTTTCATGCTCCTCATGTATTTCACACCTTTTGAAGCTCTTCATATTTGTCACACCTTTTCAGGCTTTTCATGTTTTTCAACAACGCTTCATTTTCCTCCTATTTTTAAGACCGGTTCATGCTCCTCATGCATTTCAAACCTTTTGAAGCTCTTTATATTTTTCACACCTTTTCAGGCTCTTCAAGTTTTTGAACACCGTTTCATGCTCCTCCTAATTTTCAGATTTTTCATGCTCCTCATATTTTTCACACCTTTTTAGGCTCTTCATATTTTTCACACCTTTTCAGGCTCTTCATGTTTTTGAACACCGTTTCATGCTTCTCCTATTTTTCAGACCTTTTCATGTGCCTCATATTTTTCACACCTTTTGGAGCTCTTCATATTTTTCACACCTTTTCAGGTTCTTCATATTTTTGAACACCGTTTCCTGCTCCTCTCATTTTTGACACCTTTTGAAGCCCTTTATATTTTACACACCTTTTGAAGCTCTTCATATTTTTCACACCTTTTTAGGCTCTTCATGTTTTGACCACCGCTTCATGCTCCTCTTATTAATCAGACCGTTTCATGCTCCTCATATTTTTGACACCTTTTCAGGCTCTTCGGCATTTCCAACACGGCTTCATGCTCCTCCTATTTTTCACACTGTTTCATGCTCATCTCATTTTTGACTCCTTTTGAAGCTCCTCATATTTTTGACAGCTTTTGAAGCTCTTCATATTTTTCACAAATTTTCAGGCTCTTCATGTTTTTCAACACCTCTTCATGCTCCTCATAATTTTCAGACCGTTTCGTGCTCCTCATATTTTTGACACCTTTTGAAGCTCTTCATATTTTTCACACCTTTTGAAGGTCTTCATATTTTTGACACGTTTTCAGATTCTTCATGTTTTTCAACACCGTTCCATGCTCCTGCTATTTTTCAGACCGTTTCATGCTCCTCATATTTTTGACACCTTTGAAAATCTTCATATTTTTGAAACATTTTCAGGCTCTTCCTGTTTTTGAACACTGTTTCATGCTCCTCCTATTTTTCAGACCGTTTCATGCTCCTCATGTATTTCACAGGTTTTGAAGCTCTTCATATTTTTCACACCTTTTCAGGCTCTTCATGTTTTTCAACACCGCTTCATGATCCTCCCATTTTTCAGACCATTTCATGCTCCTCATATTTTTGACACCTTTAGAAGCTCTTCATATTTTTCCCACCTTTTCAGGCTCTTCATGTTTTTCATCAACGCTTCATGCTCCTCCCATTTTTCAGACCGTTTCATGCTCCTCATATTTTGACACCTTTTGAAACTCTTCATATTTTTCACACCTTTTCAGTCTCTTCATATTTTTCAACACCGCTTCATGCTCCTCCTGTTTTTCAGACCGTTTCATGCTCTTCCTATTTTTGACACCTTTTGAAGCTCTTCATATTTCTCACACCTTTCAGGCTCTTATTGTTTTTGAACACCGCTTCATGCTCCTCCTATTTTTTAGACCGTTTCTTGCTCCTCATATTTTTGACACCTTTTGAAGCTCTTCATATTTTTCACAACTTTTGAAGCTCTTCATATATTTCACACCTTTTCAGGCTCTTCATGTTTTTGAACACCGCTTCATGCTCCTCCTATTTTTCAGACCGCTTCATACACCTCATATTTTTGACACCTTTTGAAAGTCTTCGTATTCTTCACACTTTTTCATACTCTTCATATTTTTCAACACCACTTCATGCTCCTCCTATTTTTCAGACCGTATCATGCTCCTCATATTTTTGACACCTTTTGAAGCTCTTCATAATTCTCACACCTTTTCAGGCTCTTCATGTTTTTGAACACCACTTCATGCTCCTCCTATTTTTCAGAGAGTTTCATGCTCCTCATATATTTCACACCTTTTGAAACTCTTCATATTTTTCACAACTTTTTAGGCTCTTCATGTTTTCCACACCACTTCATGCTTCTCCTATTTTTCAGACCGTTTCATGCTCCTCATGTATTTCACTCCTTTTGAAGTTCTTCATATTTTTCACACCTTTTCAGGCTCTCCATGTTTTTGATCACCGTTTCATGCTCCTCCTATTTTTCAGACCGTTCCATGCTCCTCATATTTTTGACACCTTTTGAAGCTCTTCATATTTTTCACACCTTTTCAGGCTCTTCATGTTTTTCAACACCGCTTCATGCTCCTCATATTTTTCAGACTGTCATGCTCCTCATATTTTTGACACGTTTTGAAACTCTTAATATTTTTGACACCTTTTCAGGCTCTTCATGTTTTTCAACACCGCTTCATGCTCCTCCAATTTTTCAGACCGTTTCATGCTCCTCATATTTTTCACACCTTTTGAAGCTCTTCATATTTTTCACAGCTTTTCAGTCTCTTCATGTTTTTCAAAACCGCTTCATGCTCCTCCTATTTTTAAGACCGTTTCATGCTCCTCATATTTTTGACACCTTTCGAAGCTCTTCATATTTTTCAGACATTTTCAGGCTGTTTATGTTTTCAACACCGCCTCATGCTCCTCTGATTTATCTGTCCGTTTTATACTGCTCATATTTTTGACACATTTTGAATCTCTTCATATTTTTCACACCTTTTCAGGCTCTTCATGTTTTTGAACATCTTTTCAGGCTCTTCATGTTTTTCAACACCGCTTCTTGCTCCTCCTATTTTTCAGAGAGTTTCATGCTCCTCATATTTTTGACACCTTTTGAAGCTCTTCATATATTTCACACCTTTTCATGCTCTTCATGATTTTCAACAACACTTCATGCTCCTCCTATTTTTCAAACCGTTTCATTCTCCTCATATATTTGATACTTTTTGAGGCTCTTCATATTTTTCACACCTTTTCAGGCTCTTCATGTTTTTCAACACCGCTTCATGCTCCTCCTAATTTTCAGACCGATTCATGGTCCTCATAATTTTGACACCTTTTGATGCTCTTCATATTTTTCACATCTTTTCAGGCTCCTGATGTTGTTGAACACCGCTTCATGCTCCTCCTATTTTTCAGATCGTTTCCGGCTCCTCATATTTTCGACACCTTTTGAAGCTCTTCATATTTTTCACACCCTTCAGGCTCTTCATGTTTTTCAACACCGCTTCATGCTCCTCCTATTTTTCAGACCGTTTCAAGCTCCTCATATATTTCACACCTTTTGAAGCTCTTCATATTTTTCACAACATTTCAGGCTCTTCATGTTTTTCAACACCATTTCATGCTCCGCCTATTTTTCAGACCGTTTCATGCTCCTCATATTTTTGACACCTTTTGTAGCTCTTCATATATTTCACACCTTTTCAGGCTCTTCATGTCTTTCAACACCGTTTCATGCTCCTCCTAATTTTCAGACCATTTCATACTCCTCATATTTTTGACACCTTTTGAAGCTCTTCATATTTTTCACACATTTTGAACCTGTTCATATTTTTCACACCTTTTGAAGCTTTTCATATTTTTCACACGTTTTCAGGTTCTTCATGTTTTTCAACACCGTTTCATGCTCCTCCTATTTTTCAGAGTGTTTCATGCTCCTCATAATTTTGACACCTTTGGAAGCTCTTCATACTTTTCACACCTTTTCAGGCTCTTCATGTTTTTGAAGACCGCTTCTTGCTCCTCCTATTTTTCAGGCCGTTTCATGCTCCTCATATCTTTTACACCTTTTGAAGCTCTTCATATTTTTGACACCTTTTCAGGCTCTTCATGTTTTTCAACACCGCTTCTTTCTCCTCCTATTTTTCAGACCGTTTCATGCTCCTCATATTTTTGACATGTTTTGACGCTCTTCATATTTTTCACACATTTTCAGGCTCTTCAAGTTTTTCAACACCGCTTCATGCTCCTCCTATTTTTCAGACCATTTCTTGCTACTCATATTTTTGACACCTTTTGAAGCTCTTCATATATTTCACACCTTTCAGGCTCTTCATGTTTTTCAACAACACTTCATGCTCCTACCATTTTTCAGACCATTTCATGCTCCTCATATTTTTCACACCTTTTGAAGCTCTTCATATTTTTCATACTTTTTCAGGCTCTTCATGTTTTTCAACACCGCTTCATGCTCCTCGTATTTTTCAGACCGTTTCATGCTGCTCACATTTTTGACACCTTTTGAAGCTCTTCATATATTTCACACCTTTTCATGCTCTTCATTTTTTCAAAACCGTTTCATTCTCATCCTATTTTTCAGACTGTTTCATGCTCCTCATATTTTTGACACCTTTAGAAGCTCTTCATATTTTTCACACCTTTTCAGGCTCTTCGGGTTTTACAACAATTTGTCATGCTCCTCCTATTTTTCAGAGCATTTCATGCTCCTCATATTTTGACACCTTTTGAAGCTCCTCATAAGTTCCACTTCTTTTGAAGCTCTTCATATTTTTCACAGCTTTTCAGGCTCTTCATGTTTTTGAACATCGCGTCATGCTCCTCCTATTTTTCAGACCGTTTCATGCTCCTCATGTCTTTCACACCTTTTGAAGCTCTTCATATATTTCACACCTTTTCAGGCTCTTCATGCTTTTGACCACCGCTTCATGCTCCTCCTATTTTTCAGACCGTTTCATGCTCCTCCTGTATTTCACACCTTTTGAAGCTCTTCATATTTTTCACACCCTTTCAGGCTCTCATGTTTTTCAATACCGCTTCATGATCCTCCTACTTTTCAGACCGTTTCATGCTCCTCATATTTTTGACACCTATTGAAGCTTCTTATATTTTTCACACCTTTTGAAGCTCTTCATATTTTTCACACCTTTTCAGCCTCTTCATGTTTTTGAACACCGCTTCATGCTCCTCCTATTTTTCAGAGCGTTTCCTGCTCCTCATGTATTTCACACGTTTTGAAGCTCTTCATATATTTCACACCTTTTCATATTCTTCATGTTTTTGAACACCGCTTCATGCTCCACTTAATTTTCAGACCATTACATGCTCTTCTAGTTTTTGACACCTTTTGAAGCTCTTCATATATTTCACACATTTGCAGGCTCTTCATGTTTTTGATCACTACTTCATGCTCCTCGTATTTTTTAGACCGTTTCATGCTTCTCATATTTTTGACACTTTTGAAGCTCTTCATATTTTTCCCACCTTTTCAGGCTCTTCATGTTTTTTAACCCCACTTCATTCTCCTCTTATTTTTCAGACCGTTTCATGCTCCTCATATTTTTGACACCTTTTGAAGCTCTTCATAATTTACACACCTTTTGAAGCTCTTCATATTTTTCACACGTTTTCACGCTCTTATTGTTTTCCAACTCTGCTTCAAGCTCGTCCTATTTTTCATACCGATTCCTGCTCCTCATATTTTTGACACCTTTTGAAGCTCTTCACATTTTTCACACCTTTTCAGGCTCTTTATATTTTTGAACACCGCTTCATGCTCCTCCTATTTTTCAGATATTTTCTTGCTCCTCTTATATTTGAAACATTTTGAAACTCTTCATATATTTCACACCTTTTCAGGCTCTTCATGTTTTTCAACCCCACTTCATGCTTCTCCTATTTTTCAGACCGTTTCATGCTCCTCTCATTTTTGACACCTTTTAAGCTCTTCATAATTTACACACCTTTTGAAGGTCTTCATATTTTTCACACATTTGCAGGCTCTTCATGTTTTTGATCACTGCTTCATGCTCCTCGTATTTTTTAGATCGTTTCATGCTGCTCATATTTTTGACATCTTTTGAAGCTCCTCATAATTTTCACAGCTTTTCAGGCTCTTCATGTTTTTCAACACTGCTTCATGCTCCTCGTATTTTTCAGATCGTTTCATGCTCCTCATATTTTTGACACCTTTTGAAGCTCTTCATATATTTCAAACCTTTTCAGGCTCTTCATGTTTTTCAACACCGCTTCATGCTCCTCGTATTTTTCTGACCGTTTCATGTTTCTGATATTTTTGATACCTTTTGCAGCTCTTCATATTTTTCACACCTTTTCATGCTCTTCATCTTTTTCAAAACCGTTTCATTCTCATCCTATTTTTCAGACTGTTTCATGCTCCTCATATTTTTGACACATTTTGAAGCTCTTCATAATTTTCACACCTTTTCAGGCTCTTCATGTTTTTCAACCCCACTTCATTCTCCTTCTATTTTTCAGACCGTTTCATGCTCCTCGTATTTTGACACCTTTTGAAGCTCTTCATATTTTACACACCTTTTGAAGCTCTTCATCATTTTCACTCCTTTTCAGGCTTTTCATGTTTTGCAACACCGCTTCATGATCCTCCTATTTTTCAGACCGTTTCATGCTCCTCATATTTTTGACACCTTTGAAGCTCTTCATATATTTCACACCTTTTCAGGCTCTTCATGTTTTTAAACACCGGTTCATGTTCCTCCTGTTTTTGAGTCGTTTCATGATTCTCATATTTTTGACACCTTTTGAAGTTCTTCATATATTTCACACCTTTTCAGGCTCTTCATGTTTTTCAACACGGCTTCATATTCCTCCTATTTTTCAGTCGTTTCATGCTTCTCATATTTTTTACACCTTTTGAAGCTCTTCATATATTTCACACCTTTTCAGGCTCTTCATGTTTTTGACTACCGCTTCATGCTCCTCCTATTTTTCAGACCGTTTTATGCTCCTCATATTTTTGACACATTTAAAAGCTCTTCATATTTTTCACACTTTTCATGCTCTTCATCTTTTTCAAAACCGTTTCGTGCGCATCCTATTTACAGGCTGTTTCATGCTCCTCATATTTTTGACACCTTTTGAAGCTCTTCATATTTTTCACTCCTTTTCATGCTTTTCATGTTTTTGTGGAGCGCTTCATGCTCCTCCTATTTTTCAGACCATTTCATGGTCCTCATATTTTTGACTCTTTTTGAAGTTCTTCATATTTTTCACAGATGTTCAGGCTCTTCATGTTTTTCATCGCCATTTCATGCTCCTCCTGTTTTTCAGACCTCTTCATGCTCCTCATGTTTTTGACACCTTTTGAAGCTCTTCATATATTTCACACCTTTTCAGGCTCATCCTGTTTTTCAACACCGCTTCATGCTCCTCCGCATTTTTCAGACCGTTTCATGCTCCTAACATTTTTGACACCTTTTGAAGCTCTTCATATTTTTCACACCTTTTGAACCTCTTCATATTTTTCACACCTTTTGAGGATCTTCATGTTTTTAAACACCGCTTCATTCTTCTCCTATTTTTCACACCGTTTCATGCTCCTCATATTTTTGACACCTTTTGAAGCTCTTCAAATTTTTCACAGCTTTTCAGCCTCTTTATGTGTTTGACGACCGCTTCATGCTCCTCCTATTTTTCAGACCGTTTCAAGCACCTCATATTTATGACACGTTTTGAAGCTCTTAATATTTTTCACACCTTTTCATGCACTTCATCTTTCTCAAAACCGTTTCAGTCTCATCCTATTTTTAAGACTGTTTCATTCTCCTCATATTTTTGACACCTTTTGAAGCTCTTCATATTTTTCACACCTTTTCAGGCTCTTCATGTTTTTGAACACCGTTTCATGCACCTCCTATTTTTCAGACCGTTTCATGCTCCTCATATTATTCCCACCTTTTGAAGTTCTTCATATTTTTCACACCATTCCAGGCTCTTATTGTTTTTCAACACCGCTTCATGCTCCTCCTATTTTTCAGACCATTACATGCTCCTCAAATTTTTGACACCTTTTGAAGCTCTTCATATTTTTCACACCTTTTCAGGCCCTTCATGTTTTTGAGCAGCGCTTCATCCTCCTCCTATTTTTCAGACCGTTTAATGCTCATCTCATTTTTTACACCTTTTGAAGCTCTTCATATTTTTCACACCTTTTAAAGCTCTTCATATTTTACACACGTTTTCAGGCTCTTCATGTTTTTGAACACCGTTTCATGCACCTCCTATTTTTCAGACCGTTTCATGCTCCTCATGTATTTCACACCTTTTGAAGCTCTTCATATTTTTCACACCTTTTCAGGCTCTTCATGTTTTTAAACACCGTTTCATGCTGCTCCTATATTTTAGACCGTTTCATTCTCCTCATATTTTTGACACCTTTTGAAGCTCTTCATATTTTTCACACCTTTTCAGGCTCTTCATGTTTTTGAACACCGTTTCATGTCGCTCCGATTTTTGACCGTTTCATGCTCCTCATATTTTTGACACCTTTTGAAGCTCTTTATATTTGGCACACCTTTTCAGGTTCCTCATATTTTTCAACACCGCTTCATGCTCCTCCTATTTTTCAGATCGTTTCATGCTCCTCATATTTTTCACAGCTTTTGAAGCTCTTCATATTTTCCACACATTTTCAGGCCCTTCATGTTTTTGAACACTGCTTCATGCTCCTCCTATTTTTCAGACCGTTTGATGCTCCACATATTTTTGACATCTTTTGAGGCTCTTCATATTTTTCAATCATTTTCAGGCTCTTCATGTTTTTCAACACCGCTTCCTGCTCCTCCTATTTTTCACACCGTTTCATGCTCCTCATGTTTTTCAACAACACTTAATGCTCCTTCTCTTTTTCAGGAAGTTTCATGCTCCCCATATTTTTGATACCTTTTGAATTTCTTCATATTTTTCACACATTTTGAAGCTCTTCACATTTTGCACACCTTTTTAGACTCTTCATGTTTTTCAACACGGCTTGATGCTCCTCCTATTTTTCAGAAAGTTTCCTGCTCCTCATATTTTTGACACCTTTTGAAGCTCTTCATGTTTTTCACACCATATCAGGCTCTTCAAGTTTTTGAACACCGCTTAATATCCTCCTCTTTTTCAGACAGATTCATGCTCCTCATATTTTTGACACCTTTTGAAGCTCTTCATATTTTTCACACATTTTCAGGGTCTTCATGTTTTTGAACACCGATCTGGCTCCTCCTATTTTTCAGACCGTTTAATGTTCCTCATATTTTTGACACCTTTTGAAGCTCTTCATATTTTTCACACGTTTTCAGGCTCTTCATGTTTTTGAACACCCCTTCATGCTGCTCCTATTATTCAGACCGTTTCCTGCTCCTCATATTTTTCACACCTTTTGAAGCTCTTCATAATTTTCACACCTTTTCATGCTCTTCACCTTTCTCCAAACAGTTTCATGCTCATCCTATTTTTCAGACTGTTTCATCCTCCTCATATTTTTGACAACTTTTGAAGCTCTTCATAATTTTCACACTTTTTCAGGCTCTTCATGTTTTTCAACACCGCTTCATGCTCCTCCTATTTTTCAGAACGTTTCATGCTCCTCATATTTTGGACACCTTTTGAAGCTCTTCATATTTTTCACACCTTTTCAGGCTCTTGATGTTTTTGAACACCGCTTCATGCTCCTCCTATATTTCAGACCGTTTCCTGCTAATCATATTTTTCACACCTTTTGAAGCTCTTCATATTTTTCGCACCTTTTCAGGCTCTTCATGTTTTTCAACACCGCTTCATGCTCCTCCTATTTTTCAGACCGTTTCATGCTTCTCATATTTTTGACACCTTTTGAAGCTCTTCATATTTTTCACACCTCTTCAGGATCTTCATATTTTTCAACACCCCTTCATGCTGCTCCTATTTTTCAGACCGTTTCATGCTCCTCATATTTTTGATAACTTTTGAAACTCTTCATTTTTTTCACACCTTTTCAGGCTCTTCATGTTTTTGAACACTGCTTCATGCTCTTCCTATGTTTCAGACATTTCCATCCTCCTCATATTTTTGACACCTTTTGAAGCTCTTCATATAATTCACACCTTTTCAGGCTCTTCATGTTTTTGAACACTGCTTCATGCTCCTCCTATGTTTCAGACAGTTTCATTCTCCTCATATTTTTGACACCTTTTGAAGCTCTTCATATAATTCACACCTTTTCAGGCTCTTCATGTTTTTCAACACCGCTTCATGCTCCTCCTATTTTTCAGACCGTTTCATGCTTCTCATATTTTGACACCTTTTGAAGCTCTTCATATTTTAAACACTTTTTCATGCTCTTCATATTTTTCAATACCGTTTCATGCTCATGCTATTTTTCAGACTGTTTCATGCTCCTCATATTTTTGACACCTTTAGAAGCTCTTCATGTTTTTCACACCTTTTCAGGCTCTTCATGTTTTTCAACTCAGTTTCATGCACCTCCTATTTTCAGACCGTTTCTGGCTCCTCATATTTTTGACGCCTTTAGAAGCTCTTTATATTTTTCACACCTTTTCAAGCTCTTCAGGTTTTTCAACACCGCTTCATTCTCCTCCTATTTTTCAGACCGTTTCATGCTCCTCATATTTTTGACACCTTTTCAAGCTCTTCATATATTTCACACCTTTTCAGGCTCTTCATGTTTTTCAACTCAGTTTCATGCACCTCCTATTTTCAGACCGTTTCTTGCTCCTCATATTTTTCAACACCATTTCATGCTCCTCCTATTTTTCAGATCGTTTCATGCTCCTCATATTTTTCACACCTTTTGAAGCTCGTCATGTTTTTCACACCTTTTTAGGCTCTTCATGTTTTTGAACACCGCTTCATGCTCCTCCTTTTTCAGAAAGTTTCTTGCTCCCTATATTTTTGACACCTTTTGAAGCTTTCATATTTTTCACACCTTTTGTAGCTCTTCATATTTTTCACACCTTTTCAGACTCTTCATGTTTTTCAACACCGCTTCATGCTCCTCCTATTTTTCAGACCGTTTCATGCTCCTCATATTGTGACGCCTTTTGAAGCTCTTCATGTTTTTCACACCTTTTCAGGCTCTTCATGGTTTTGAACACCGCTTCAAGCTCCTCCTCTTTTTCAGACCGTTTCATGCTCCTCATATTTTTCACACCTTTTGAAGCTCTTCATAAATTTCACACCTTTGCAGGCTCTTCATGTTTTTCAACACCATTTCATGCTCCTCCTATATTTCAAACCGTTTCATGCTCCTCATATTTTTGACACCCTTTGAAGCTCTTCATATTTTTCACACCTTTTCAGACTCTTCATGTTTTTCAACACCGCTTCATACTCCTCCTATTTTGCAGACTGATTCAGGCTCCGCATATTTTTGACACCGTTTGAAGCTCTTCATATTTTTCACACGTTTTCAAGCTCTTCAGGTTTTTCGACACCGCTTCATTCTCCTCCTATTTTTCGGACTGTTTCATGCTCCTCATAATTCTGACACCTTTTTAAGCTCTTCATATTTTTCACACCTTTTCAGGCTCTTCATGTTTTTCAGCACCCTTTCATGCTCCTCCTATTTTTCAGACAGTTTAATGCTCCTCATATATTTGACACTTTTTGAAGCTCTTCATATTTTTTCACACCTGTCAGTCTCTTCATTTTTTTGAACACCGCTTCATGCTCCACCTATTTTTCAGACTGTATAATGCTCCTCATATTTTTCACATCTTTTCAGGCTCTTCATGTTTTTGAACACGGCTTCATGCTCCTCCTATTTTTCAGACCGTTTCATACTCCTCATATTTTTGACCCCTTTTGAAGCTCTTCATATTTTTTTTACCCCTTTTCAGGCTCTTCATGTTTTTCAACACCATTTCATGCTCCTCCCATATTTCAGACCGTTTCATGCTCCTCATATTTTTGACACCCTTTGAAGCTCTTGATATATTTCACACCTTTTCAGGCTCTTCATGTTTTTCAACACTGATTCATGCTCCTACTATTTTTCAGACCGTTTCATGCTCCTCATATATTTCAAACCTTTTGAAGCTCTTCATATTTTTCACACCTTTTCATGCTCTTCATGTTTTTGAACACCGTTTCATGCTCCTCCTCTTTTTCAGACCGTTTCATTCTCCTCATATTTTTCACACCTTTTGAAGCTCTTCATATTTTTCACAGCTTTTCATGCTCTTCATATTTTTGAACACCTTTTCAAGCTCCTCCTATTTTTCAGACCATTTCATGCTCTGCACTTTTTTGACACCTTTTGAAGCTCTTCATATTTTTGAAACCTTTTCATGCTCTTCATGTTTTTCAACACCGATTCATGCTCCTCTTATTTTTCAGACTGTTTCATGTTCCTCATATTTTTGACACCTTTTGAAGCTCTTGATATTTTTCACACCTTTTCCGGCTCTTCATGCTTTTCAACACTGTTTCATGCTCCTCCTATTTTCAGACTGTTTCATGCTCCTCATATTTTTCACACCTTTTGAAGCTCTTCGTATTTTTCACACATTTTCAGGCTCTTCATGTTTTTGAACACCGTTTAATGCTCCTCCTATTTTTCAGACCATTTCATGCTCCCCATATTTTTCACACCTTTTGAAGCTCTTCATATATTTCTCACCTTTTCCTGTTCTTCAGGTTTTTCAACACCTTTTCTTCCCCCCCTATTTTTCAGACCGTTTCATGCTCCTCATATTTCTGACACCTTTTGAAGCTCTTCATATTTTTCACACCTTTTCAGACTATTCATGTTTTTCAACACCGCCTTCATACTCCTCCTATTTTGCAGACCGATTCATGCTCTTCATACTTTTGACACCTTCTGAAGCCCTTCATATATTTCACACGATTTGAAGCTCTTCTTATTTTTCACACCTTTTCAGGCTCTTCATATTTTAAACACCGCTTCATGCTCCTATTTTTCAGAACGTTTCATGCTCTTCATATTTTAGACACCTTTTGAGGCTCTTCATATTTTTCACACCTTTTCAGGCTCTTCATGTTTTTAAACATCGCTTCATGCTTCTCCTATTTTTCAGACCGTTTCATGCTCCTCATAATTTTGACACCTTTTGAAGCTCTTTATATTTTTCACACCTTTTGAATCTCTTCATATTTTTCACATCTTTTCAGGCTGTTCATGTTTTTCAACACCTTTTCATGCTCCTCCTATTTTTCGGACCGTTTCATGCTCCTCATATTTTTGACATTTTTTGAAGCTCTACATATTTTTCACACCTTTTGAAGCTCGTCATATTTTTCACACCTTTTCAGGCTCTCCATGTTTTTCTACATCGTTTCATGCTCCTCCTATTTTTCAGATCGTTTCATGCTTCTCATATATTTGACAACTTTTGAAACTCTTCCTTTTTTTCACACCTTTTGAGGCTCTTCATGTTTTTGAACACTGGTTCATGCTCCTCCTATGTTTTAGACAGTTTCATCCTCCTCATATTTTTGACACCTTTTGAAGCTCTTCATATAATTCACACCTTTTCAGGCTCTTCATGTTTTTCAACACCGCTTCATGCTCCTCCTATTTTTCAGACCATTTCATTCTCCTCATATTTTTCTCACTTTTTGAAGCTCTTCATATTTTTCACACCTGTCAGTCTCTTCATTTTTTGAACACCGCTTCATGCTCCACCTATTTTTCAGACCGTATCATGCTCCTCATATTTTTCACACCTTTTCAGGCTCTTCATGTTTTTGAACACGGCTTCATGCTCCTCATATTTTTCACACCTTTTGAGGCTCTTCATATATTTCACACCTTTTCAGGCTCTTCATATTTTTACCACCGCTTCATGCTCCTCATATTTTTCAGGCCTTTTCATGCTCCTCATATTTTTGACACCTTTTGAAGCTCTTCATGTTTTTCACACCTTTTCAGGCTCTTCATGGTTTTGAACACCGCTTCATGCTACTCCTCTTTTTCAGACTGTTTCATGCTCCTCATATTTTTCACACCTTCTGAAGCTCTTCATATTTTTCACACCTTTGCAGTCTCTTCATGTTTTTCAACACCATTTCATGCTCCTCCTAATTTCAGACCGTTTCATGCTCCTCATATTTTTGACAACTTTTGAAGCTCTTCATATTTTTCACACCTTTTGAAGCTCTTCATATTTTTCACACCTTTGCAGGCTCTTCATGTTTTTCAACACCATTTCATGCTCCTCCTATATTTCAGACCGTTTCATGCTCCTCATATTTTTGACACCCTTTGAAGCTCTTCATATATTTCACACCTTTTCAGGCTTCTCATGTTTTCAACACCGTTTCATGGACCCCCTATTTTTCAGACCGTTTCATGCTCCTCATATTTCTGACACCTTTTGAAGCTCTTCTTATTTCTCACACTTTTCAGACTCTTCATTTTTCACCACCGCATCATACTCCTCCTATTTTGGAGAACGATTCAGGCTCCGCATATTTTTGACACCGTTTGAAGCTCTTCATATTTTTCACACGTTTTCAAGCTCTTCAGGTTTTTGAACACCGCTTCATTCTCCCCCTATTTTTCGGACTGTTTCATACTCCTCATATTTCTGACACCTTTTTAAGCTCTTCATATTTTTCACTGCTTTTCAGGCTCTTCATGTTTTTGAACACCGTTTCATGCTCCTCCTATTTTTCAGACCGTTTCATGCTCCTCATATTTTTGACACCTTTTGAAGCTCTTCATATTTTTCACACCTTTTGAATCTCTTCATATTTTTCACACCTTTTCAGGCTGTTCATGTTTTTCAACACCTTTTCATGCTCCTCCTATTTTTCAGACCGTTTCATGCTCCTCATATTTTTGACACCTTTTGAAGCTCTTCATGTTTTTCACACCTTTTCAGGCTTTTCATGTTTTTCAACACCCTTTTATGCTCCTCCTATTTTTCAGACAGTTTCATGCTCCTCATATTTTTCAACACAATTTCATGCTCCTCCTATTTTTCAGCCTGTTTCATGCTCGTCATATTTTGGACACCTTTTGAAGCTCTTCATATTTTTCACACCTTTTCAATCTCTTCATGTTTTTCAACACCGCTTCATGCTTCTCCTATTTTTCATACCGTTGCCTACTGCTCATATATTTGACACCTCTTGAAGCTGTTCATATACTTCATAACTATTCAGGTTCTTCATGTTTTTCAACTACGTTTCATGCTCTTCCTATTTTTCAGACCGTTTCCTGCTCCTCATTTTTTTTAACACGATTTCATGCTCCTCCTATTTTTCAGACCGTTACATGCTCCTCATATTATTCACACGTTTTGAAGCTCTTCATATTTTTCACACCTTTTAAGGCTCTTCACGTTTTTCAACACCATTTCATGCTCCTCCTATTTTTCAGAAAGTTTCATGCTCCTCATATTTTTAACACCTTTTTAAGCTCTTCATTTTTTTCACACCTTTTAAGGCTCTTCATGTTTTTGAACAACGTTTCATTCTCCTCCTATTTTTCAGACCATTTCATGCTCCTCATATTTTTGACACCTTTTGAAACTCTTCATATTTTTCACACCTTTTGAAGCTCTTTATATTTTTCACACCTTTTGAGGCTCTTCATGGTTTTCAACACCGCTTCATGCTCCTCCTATTTTTCAGATTGTTTCATGCTCCTCATGTTTTTCAACCCCGTTTCATGCTCCTCCTATTTTCAGTCCATTTTAAGCTACTCATATTTTTCACACCTTTTGAAGCTCTTCATATTTTCCACACCTTTTGAGGCTCTTCATGTTTTTCAACACCGCTTCATGCTCCTCCTATTTTTCAGACTGTTTCATGCTCCTCATATTTTTCAACACCGTATCATGCTCCTCCTATTTTTCAGACCGTTTCATGCTCCTCATATTTTTGACACTTTTGAAGCTCTTCATATTTTTCACACCTTTTCAGACTCTGCATGCTTTTCAACACCGTTTCATGCTCCTCCTATTTTTCAGACCTTTTCATGCTCCTCATATTTTTGTCACTTTTGAAGCTCTTCATATTTTTCACACGTTTTCAGGCTCTTCATGTTTTTGAACACCACTTCATGCTCCTCCTATTTTTCAGACCGTTTCATGCACCATATATTTTTGACACCTTTTGAAGCTCTTCATATTTTTCAGACATTTTAAGGCTCTTCATGTTTTTGAACACCATTTCATGGTCCTCCTATTTTTCAGACCGTTTAAAGCTCTTCATGTTTTTCAAAACCGTTTCATGCTCCTCCTATTTTTCAGACAGTTTCATGCTCCTAATATTTTTCACACCTTTTGAAGCTCTTCAAGTTTTTCAACACCTTTTCAGGCTTTTCATGTTTTTCAACACCCTTTCATGCTCCTCCTATTTTTCAGACAGTTTCATGCTCCTCATATTTTTCTACACAATTTCATGCTCCTCCTATTTTTCAGACCGTTTCATGCTCCTCATATTTTTGACACCTTTTGAAGCTCTTCATGTTTTTCACACCTTTTCAGGCTTTTCATGCTTTTCAACACCGCTTCATGCTCCTCCTATTTTTCAGACCGTTTTTTGCTGCTCATATTTGTCACACATTTTGACGCTCTACATATATTTCACACCTTTTCAGGCTCTTCATGTTTTTGAACACCATTTCATTCTCCTCCTATTTTCAGACCGTTTCTTGCTCCTCATATATTTGACACCTTTTGAAGCTCTTCATATTTTTCACACCTTTTCATGCTCTTCATGTTTTTCAACACCGCGTCATGCTCCTCCTATTTGTCAGACCGTTTCACGCTCCTCATGTTTTTGAACACGTTTTCATGCTCCTCCTATTTTTTAGACCGTTTCATGCTCCTCATATTTTTGACACCTTTTGAAGCTCTTCATATTTTTCACATCTTTTGAATCTCTTCATATTTTTCACACCTTTTCAGGCTGTTCAAGTTTTTCAACAACTTTTCATGCTCCTCCTATTTTTCAGACCGTATCATGGTCCTCATATTTTTGACACCTTTTGAAGCTCTACATATTTTTCACACCTTTTGAAGCTCTTCTTATTTTTCACACCTTTTCAGGCTCTCCATGTTTTTCAACATCGTTTCATGCTCCTCCTATTTTTCAGATCGTTTCATGCTCCTCATATTTTTGACAACTTTTGAAACTCTTCCTTTTTTTCACACTTTTTGAGGCTCTTCATGTTTTTGAACACTGTTTCATGCTCCTCCTATGTTTCAGACAGTTTCATCCTCCTAATATTTTTGACACCTTTTGAAGCTCTTCATAAAATTCACACCTTTTCAGGCTCTTCATTTTTTTCAACACCGCTTCATGCTCCTTATATTTTTCAGACCTTTTCATGCTCCTCATATTTTTCACACTTTTTGAAGCTCTTCAAATTTTTCACACCTCTCAGTCTCTTCATTTTTTGAACACCGCTTCATGCTCCAAGTATTTTTAAGACCGTATCATGCTCTTCATATTTTTCACAACTTTTCAGGCTCTTCATGTTTTAGAACACGCCTTCATGCTCCTCCAATTTTTCAGACCGTTTCATGCTCCTCATATTTTTCACAACTTTTGAAGCTCTTCATATATTTCATACCTTTTCAGGCTCTTTATATTTTTAGCACCGCTTCATGCTTCTCCTATTTTTCAGGCCCTTTCATGTTCCTCATATTTTTGTCACCTTTTGAAGCTCTTCATGTTTTTCACACCTTTTCAGGCTCTTCATATTTTTACCACCGCTTCTGCACCTCCTATTTCACAGACAGATTCATGCACTGAATATTTTTGACACCTTTTGAGGCTCTTCATGGTTTTCAACACCGCTTCATGCTCCTCCTATTTTTCAGACTGTTTCATGCTCCTCATGTTTTTCAAAACCGTTTCATGCTCCTCCTATTTTCAGACCATTTTAAGCTACTCATATTTTTTACACCTTTTGAAGCTCTTCATATTTTCCACACCTTTTGAGGCTCTTCATGTATTTCAACACCGCTTCATGCTCCTCCTGTTTTTCAGACTGTTTCATGCTCCTCATGTTTTTCAACACCGTTTCATGCTCCTCCTATTTTCAGACCGTTTTAAGCTCCTCATATTTTTCACACCCTTTGAAGCTCTTCATATTTTCCACACCTTTTGAGGCTCTTCATGTTTTTCAACACCGCTTCATGCTCCTCCTATTTTTCAGACTGTTTCATGCTCCTCATATTTTTCAACACCGTTTCATGCTCCTCCTATTTTTCAGACCGTTTCATGCTCCTCATATTTTTGACACTTTTGAAGCTCTTCATATTTTTCACACCTTTTCAGACTCTGCATGGTTTTCAACACCGCTTCCTGCTCCTCCTATTTTTCAGACCGTTTCATACTCCTCATATTTTTGTCACTTTTGAAGCTCTTCATATTTTTCACACGTTTTCAGGCTCTTCATGTTTTTGAACAACACTTCATGCTCCTCCTATTTTTCAGACCGTTTCATGCACCATATATTTTTGACACCTTTTGAAGCTCTTCATATTTTTCAAACATTTTCAGGCTCTTCATGTTTTTGAACACCATTTCATGGTCCTCCTATTTTTCAGACCGTTTAAAGCTCTTCATGTTTTTCAAAACCGTTTCATGCTCCTCCTATTTTTCAGACCGTTTCATGCTCCTCATATTTGTCACACGTTTTGAAGCTCTTCATATTTTTCACACCTTTTCAAGCTCTTCATGTTTTTCAACACCGTTTCATGCTCCACCTATTTTTCAGACCTTTTCATGCTCCTCATTTTTTGATGCCTTTTGAAGCTCTTCATGTTTTTCGACACCACTTCATGCTCCTCCTATTTTTCAGACCGTTTCATGCTCCTCATATTTTTCACACCTTTTGAAGCTCTTCATATTTTTCACACCTTTTGAAGCTCTTCATATATTTCACACCTTTTCAGGCTCTTCATGTTTTTGAACACCGTTTCATGCTCCTCCTATTTTTCAGACCGTTTCATGCTCCTCATATTTTTCACACCTTTTGAAGCTCTTCATATTTTTCACACCTTTTGAATCTCTTCACATATTTCATACCTTTTCAGGCTCTTCATGTCTTTGAACACCGTTTCATGCTCCTCCTATTTTTCAGACCGTTTCCTGCTCCTAATATTTTTGACACCTTTTGAAGCTATTCATATTTGTCACACCTTTTCATGCTCTTCATGTTTTTCAACACCATTTCATGCTCCTCCTATTTCTCAGAACGTTTCATGCTCCTCCTATTTTTCAGACCATTTCATGCTCCTCATATTTTTCACACCGTATGAAGCTCTTCATATTTTTCACACCTTTTCAGGCGCTTCATGTTTATCAACACCGTTTCATGCTCCTCCTATTTTTCAGACCGTTTCCTCCTCCTCATATTTTTGACGCCTTTTGAAGCTCTTCATGTTTTTCACACCTTTTCAGGCTTCTCATGTTTTTGAACAATGCTTCATGCTCCTCCTCTTTTTCAGACCTTTTCTTGCTCCTCATATTTTTGACACGTTTCGAAGCTCTTCATATTCTTCACACCTTTTCAGGCTCTTCATGTTTTTCAACACCGTTTCATGCTCCTCATATTTTTCAGACCATTTCATGCTTCTCATGTTTTTCATCACCATTTCATGTTCCTTCTATTTTTGAGAACTTTTGATGCTCCTCATATTTTTGACACGATTTGAAGCTCTTCATATTTTTCACGCCTTTTCAGGCTCTTCAAGTATTTGAACAACGTATTATGCTCCTCCTATTTTTCAGACCGTTTCATGTTCCACATATTTTTCACACCTTTTGAAGCTCTTCATATTTTTCACACCTTTTCAGGCTCTTCATATTTTTTCACACCATTTCATGCTCCTACTATTTTTCAGACCGTTTCATGCTCCTCATGTTTTTCAACACCATTTCATGCTCCTCCTATTTATCAGATCGTTTCATGCTCCTCAAATTTTTCAACACCGTTTCATGCTCCTCCTATTTTTCAGACCGTTTCATGCTCCTCATATTTTTGACACTTTTGAAGCTCTTCATATTTTTCACACCTTTTCAGACTCTGCATGGTTTTCAACACTGATTCATGCTCCTCCTATTTTTCAGACAGTTTCATGCTCCTCATATTTTTGTCACTTTTGAAGCTCTTCATATTTTTCACACGTTTTCAGGCTCTTCATGTTTTTGAACACCACTTCATGCTCCTCCTATTTTTCAGACCGTTTCATGCACCATATATTTTTGACACCTTTTGAAGCTCTTCATATTTTTCAAACATTTTCAGGCTCTTCATGTTTTTGAACACCATTTCATGGTCCTCCTATTTTTCAGACCGTTTAAAGCTCTTCATGTTTTTCAAAACCGTTTCATGCTCCTCCTATTTTTCAGACCGTTTCATGCTCCTCCAATTTTTCAGACCGTTTCATGCTCCTCATATTTTTGACACCTTTTGAACTCTTTAGATTTTTCACTCCTTTTCAGGTTCTCCATGGTTTTGAACACCACTTCATGCTCCTCCTATTTTTCAGACCGTTTCATGCTCCTCATATTTTTGACAACTTTTGAAGCTGTTCATATTTTTCTCACCTTTTCAAGCTCTTCAGATTTTTGAACACGGCTTCATGCTCCTCCTATTTTTCAGACCGTTTCATGCTCCTCATGTATTTCACACCTTTTGAAGCTCTTCATATTTTTCACACCTTTTCAGGCTCTTCATGTTTTTGAACACCGATTCATGCTACTCCTAATTTTCAGATCATTTCATGCTCCTAATATTTTTCACACCTTTTGAAACTCTTCATATAATTCACACCTTATCAGTCTCATCAACTTTTTCAACAACCGCTTCATGCTCCTCCGATTTTTCAGACCGTTTCATGCTCCTCATGTATTTCAGACCTTTTGAAGCTCTTCATATTTTTCACACATTTTCAGTCTCTTCATGTTTTAAATACCGCTTTATGCTCCTTCTATTCTTCAGACTGTTTCATGCTCTTCATATTTTTGACACCTTTTGAAGCTCTTGATATTTTTCACACCTTTTCAGGCTTTTTTTTTTTTCAACACCACTTCATACACCTCCTATTTTTCATACCGTTGCATGCTCCTCGTATTTTTGACACCTTTTTAAGCTCTTCATATTTTTCACACCTTTTCAGGCTGTTCATGTTTTTCAACACAGCTTCATGCTCCTACTATTTTTCAGACCGTTTCATGCTCCCAATTTTTGATACCTTTTGAAGTTCTTCATATTTTTCACAACTTTTCATACTCTTCATGTTTTTCAACACTGCTTCATGCTCCTCCTATTTTTCAGACCCTTTCAGGCTCCTCATATTTTTGACACCTTTTAAACCTGTTCATATTTTTCACACCTTTTCATGCTTTTCATGTTTTTGTGGACCGCTTCATGCTCCTCCTATTTTTCAGAACTTTTCATGCTCTTTTCATTTTTCACACCTTTTGAAGCTCTTCATATTTTTCACACGTTTTCAGGCTCTTCATGTTTTTCAACACTGCTTCATGCTCCTCCTATTTTTCAGACCGTTTTATGCTCCTCATATTTTTGACAAGTTTTGAAGCTCTTCATATTTTTCACAACTTTTCAGGCTCTTCATGTTTTTAAACACCGCTTCATTCTTCTCCTATTTTTCAGACCGTTTTATGCTCCTCATATTTGACAAGTTTTGAAGTTCTTCATATTTTTCACACCTTTTCAGGCTCTTCATGTTTTTAAACACCGTTTCATTCTCCTCCTATTTTTCAGACTTTTTCATGCTCCTCATATTTTTGACACCTTTTGAAGCTCTTCATATTTTTCTCACCTTTTCATGCTCTTCATCTTTTTCAAAACCGTTTCATTCGGATCCTATTTTTCAGACCGTTTTATGCTCCTCATATTTTTGACAAGTTTTGCAGCTCTTCATATTTTTCACATCTTTTCAGGCTCTTCATGTTTTTCAACACCTCTTCATGATCCTCCTATTTTTCAGACCGTTTCATGCTCCTCATATTTTTGACACCTTTTGAAGCTCTTCATATATTTCACACCTTTCCAGGCTCTTCATGTTTTTAACACCGGTTCATGATACTCCTATTTTTCAGACCTTTTCATGCTCCCCATATTTTTGACACCTTTTGAAGCTCCTCTATTTTTCACAACTTTTCGGGCTCTTCTTGTTTTTCAGCACAGCTTCATGCTCCTCCTATTTTTCAGACCGTTTCGTGCTCCTCATGTATTTCTAACCTTTTAAAGCTCTTCATATTTTTCAAACCTTTTCTGGCTCTTCACCTTTTTGATCACCATTTCATGATGCTCCTATTTTTCAGACCGTTTCAGGCTCCTCATACTTTTGACACCTTTAGAAGCTCTTCATATTTTTCACACCTTTTCTGCCTCTTCATGTTTTTCAACACCGCTTCATGCTCCTCCTATTTTTCAGACCGTTTCATGCTCCTCATATTATTGACACCTTTTGCAGCTCTTCATATTTTTCACACCTTTTCAGGCTCTTCATGTATGTGAACCCCATTTCATGCTCCTCGTATTTTTCAGACCTTTTCATGCTCCTCATATTTTTGACACCTTTTGAAGCTCTTCCTGTTTTCGCACCTTTTCAGGCTCTTCATCTTTTTCAACACCGTTTCATGCTACTCCTATTTTCAGACGATTTCATTCTCCTCCTATTTTTCATACCGTTTCATGCTCCTCCTTTTTTGAGACCGTTTCATGCTCCTCATATTTTTGACACCTTTGTAAGCTTTTCATATTTTTCACACCTTTTCATGCTCTTCGTATTTTTGAACACCGCCTAAGGCTCCTCCAATTTTTCAGACCGTTTCATGCTCTTCCTATTTTTCAGACCGTGTCATGCTCCTCATGTTTTTCAACACCGTTTCATTCTCTTCCTATATTTCAGACCATTTCATTCTCCTCACATTTTTCTCACGTTTTGAATCTGTTCATATTTTTCTCACCGTTTCAGGCTCTTCATGATTTTCAACACTGTTTCATGCTCCTCATATTTTTCAGACCGTTTCATGCTCCTCATGTTTTTGAACACCAATTCATGCTCCACGTAGTTTTCACACCGTTTCATGCTCATCATATTTTTCACACGTTTTGAAGCTCTTCATAATTTTCACACCTGTCAGTCTCTTCATTTTTTGAACACTGCTTCATGCTCCACCTATTTTTCAGACCGTTTCATGCACCTCATATTTTTGACACCTTTTGAACCTCTTCATATTTTTCACACCTTTTAAGGCTCTTCTTGTTTTTCAACACTGCTTCATGCTCCTCTTATTTTTCAGACCATTTCATGCTTCTCATATTTTTGACACCTTTTGAAGCTCTTCATATTTTCCACACCTTTTGAGGCTCTTCATGTATTTCAACACCGCTTCATGCTCCTCCTGTTTTTCAGACTGTTTCATGCTCCTCATGTTTTTCAACACCGTTTCATGCTCCTCCTATTTTCAGACCGTTTTAAGCTCCTCATATTTTTCACACCCTTTGAAGCTCTTCATATTTTCCACACCTTTTGAGGCTCTTCATGTTTTTCAACACCGCTTCATGCTCCTCCTATTTTTCAGACTGTTTCATGCTCCTCATATTTTTCAACACCGTTTCATGCTCCTCCTATTTTTCAGACCGTTTCATGCTCCTCATATTTTTGACACTTTTGAAGCTCTTCATATTTTTCACACCTTTTCAGACTCTGCATGGTTTTCAACACCGCTTCCTGCTCCTCCTATTTTTCAGACCGTTTCATACTCCTCATATTTTTGTCACTTTTGAAGCTCTTCATATTTTTCACACGTTTTCAGGCTCTTCATGTTTTTGAACAACACTTCATGCTCCTCCTATTTTTCAGACCGTTTCATGCACCATATATTTTTGACACCTTTTGAAGCTCTTCATATTTTTCAAACATTTTCAGGCTCTTCATGTTTTTGAACACCATTTCATGGTCCTCCTATTTTTCAGACCGTTTAAAGCTCTTCATGTTTTTCAAAACCGTTTCATGCTCCTCCTATTTTTCAGACCGTTTCATGCTCCTCATATTTGTCACACGTTTTGAAGCTCTTCATATTTTTCACACCTTTTCAAGCTCTTCATGTTTTTCAACACCGTTTCATGCTCCACCTATTTTTCAGACCTTTTCATGCTCCTCATTTTTTGATGCCTTTTGAAGCTCTTCATGTTTTTCGACACCACTTCATGCTCCTCCTATTTTTCAGACCGTTTCATGCTCCTCATATTTTTCACACCTTTTGAAGCTCTTCATATTTTTCACACCTTTTGAAGCTCTTCATATATTTCACACCTTTTCAGGCTCTTCATGTTTTTGAACACCGTTTCATGCTCCTCCTATTTTTCAGACCGTTTCATGCTCCTCATATTTTTCACACCTTTTGAAGCTCTTCATATTTTTCACACCTTTTGAATCTCTTCACATATTTCATACCTTTTCAGGCTCTTCATGTCTTTGAACACCGTTTCATGCTCCTCCTATTTTTCAGACCGTTTCCTGCTCCTAATATTTTTGACACCTTTTGAAGCTATTCATATTTGTCACACCTTTTCATGCTCTTCATGTTTTTCAACACCATTTCATGCTCCTCCTATTTCTCAGAACGTTTCATGCTCCTCCTATTTTTCAGACCATTTCATGCTCCTCATATTTTTCACACCGTATGAAGCTCTTCATATTTTTCACACCTTTTCAGGCGCTTCATGTTTATCAACACCGTTTCATGCTCCTCCTATTTTTCAGACCGTTTCCTCCTCCTCATATTTTTGACGCCTTTTGAAGCTCTTCATGTTTTTCACACCTTTTCAGGCTTCTCATGTTTTTGAACAATGCTTCATGCTCCTCCTCTTTTTCAGACCTTTTCTTGCTCCTCATATTTTTGACACGTTTCGAAGCTCTTCATATTCTTCACACCTTTTCAGGCTCTTCATGTTTTTCAACACCGTTTCATGCTCCTCATATTTTTCAGACCATTTCATGCTTCTCATGTTTTTCATCACCGTTTCATGTTCCTTCTATTTTTGAGAACTTTTGATGCTCCTCATATTTTTGACACGATTTGAAGCTCTTCATATTTTTCACGCCTTTTCAGGCTCTTCAAGTATTTGAACAACGTATTATGCTCCTCCTATTTTTCAGACCGTTTCATGTTCCACATATTTTTCACACCTTTTGAAGCTCTTCATATTTTTCACACCTTTTCAGGCTCTTCATATTTTTTCACACCATTTCATGCTCCTACTATTTTTCAGACCGTTTCATGCTCCTCATGTTTTTCAACACCATTTCATGCTCCTCCTATTTATCAGATCGTTTCATGCTCCTCAAATTTTTCAACACCGTTTCATGCTCCTCCTATTTTTCAGACCGTTTCATGCTCCTCATATTTTTGACACTTTTGAAGCTCTTCATATTTTTCACACCTTTTCAGACTCTGCATGGTTTTCAACACCGATTCATGCTCCTCCTATTTTTCAGACCGTTTCATGCTCCTCATATTTTTGTCACTTTTGAAGCTCTTCATATTTTTCACACGTTTTCAGGCTCTTCATGTTTTTGAACACCACTTCATGCTCCTCCTATTTTTCAGACCGTTTCATGCACCATATATTTTTGACACCTTTTGAAGCTCTTCATATTTTTCAAACATT
This sequence comes from Dama dama, assembly GCF_033118175.1. Classification (NCBI taxonomy): domain Eukaryota; kingdom Metazoa; phylum Chordata; class Mammalia; order Artiodactyla; family Cervidae; genus Dama; species Dama dama. The sequence continues at coordinate 2,390,634 of NW_026870874.1, forward strand.
TTCAGGCTCTTCATGTTTTTGAACACCATTTCATGGTCCTCCTATTTTTCAGACCGTTTCATGCTCCTCATGTTTTTCAACACCATTTCATGCTCCTCCTATTTATCAGATCGTTTCATGCTCCTCAAATTTTTCAACACCGTTTCATGCTCCTCCTATTTTTCAGACCGTTTCATGCTCCTCATATTTTTGACACTTTTGAAGCTCTTCATATTTTTCACACCTTTTCAGACTCTGCATGGTTTTCAACACCGATTCATGCTCCTCCTATTTTTCAGACCGTTTCATGCTCCTCATATTTTTGTCACTTTTGAAGCTCTTCATATTTTTCACACGTTTTCAGGCTCTTCATGTTTTTGAACACCATTTCATGCTCCTCCTATTTTTCAGACCGTTTCATGCACCATATATTTTTGACACCTTTTGAAGCTCTTCATATTTTTCAAACATTTTCAGGCTCTTCATGTTTTTGAACACCATTTCATGGTCCTCCTATTTTTCAGACCGTTTAAAGCTCTTCATGTTTTTCAAAACCGTTTCATGCTCCTCCTATTTTTCAGACCGTTTCATGCTCCTCATATTTGTCACACGTTTTGAAGCTCTTCATATTTTTCACACCTTTTCAAGCTCTTCATGTTTTTCAACACCGTTTCATGCTGCACCTATTTTTCAGACCTTTTCATGCTCCTCATTTTTTGATGCCTTTTGAAGCTCTTCATGTTTTTCGACACCACTTCATGCTCCTCCTATTTTTCAGACCGTTTCATGCTCCTCATATTTTTCACACCTTTTGAAGCTCTTCATATTTTTCACACCTTTTGAAGCTCTTCATATATTTCACACCTTTTCAGGCTCTTCATGTTTTTGAACACCGTTTCATGCTCCTCCTATTTTTCAGACCGTTTCATGCTCCTCATATTTTTCACACCTTTTGAAGCTCTTCATATTTTTCACACCTTTTGAATCTCTTCACATATTTCATACCTTTTCAGGCTCTTCATGTCTTTGAACACCGTTTCATGCTCCTCCTATTTTTCAGACCGTTTCCTGCTCCTAATATTTTTGACACCTTTTGAAGCTATTCATATTTGTCACACCTTTTCATGCTCTTCATGTTTTTCAACACCATTTCATGCTCCTCCTATTTCTCAGAACGTTTCATGCTCCTCCTATTTTTCAGACCATTTCATGCTCCTCATATTTTTCACACCGTATGAAGCTCTTCATATTTTTCACACCTTTTCAGGCGCTTCATGTTTATCAACACCGTTTCATGCTCCTCCTATTTTTCAGACCGTTTCCTCCTCCTCATATTTTTGACGCCTTTTGAAGCTCTTCATGTTTTTCACACCTTTTCAGGCTTCTCATGTTTTTGAACAATGCTTCATGCTCCTCCACTTTTTCAGACCTTTTCTTGCTCCTCATATTTTTGACACGTTTCGAAGCTCTTCATATTCTTCACACCTTTTCAGGCTCTTCATGTTTTTCAACACCGTTTCATGCTCCTCATATTTTTCAGACCATTTCATGCTTCTCATGTTTTTCATCACCGTTTCATGTTCCTTCTATTTTTGAGAACTTTTGATGCTCCTCATATTTTTGACACGATTTGAAGCTCTTCATATTTTTCACGCCTTTTCAGGCTCTTCAAGTATTTGAACAACGTATTATGCTCCTCCTATTTTTCAGACCGTTTCATGTTCCACATATTTTTCACACCTTTTGAAGCTCTTCATATTTTTCACACCTTTTCAGGCTCTTCATATTTTTTCACACCATTTCATGCTCCTACTATTTTTCAGACCGTTTCATGCTCCTCATGTTTTTCAACACCATTTCATGCTCCTCCTATTTATCAGATCGTTTCATGCTCCTCAAATTTTTCAACACCGTTTCATGCTCCTCCTATTTTTCAGACCGTTTCATGCTCCTCATATTTTTGACACTTTTGAAGCTCTTCATATTTTTCACACCTTTTCAGACTCTGCATGGTTTTCAACACCGATTCATGCTCCTCCTATTTTTCAGACCGTTTCATGCTCCTCATATTTTTGTCACTTTTGAAGCTCTTCATATTTTTCACACGTTTTCAGGCTCTTCATGTTTTTGAACACCACTTCATGCTCCTCCTATTTTTCAGACCGTTTCATGCACCATATATTTTTGACACCTTTTGAAGCTCTTCATATTTTTCAAACATTTTCAGGCTCTTCATGTTTTTGAACACCATTTCATGGTCCTCCTATTTTTCAGACCGTTTAAAGCTCTTCATGTTTTTCAAAACCGTTTCATGCTCCTCCTATTTTTCAGACCGTTTCATGCTCCTCCAATTTTTCAGACCGTTTCATGCTCCTCATATTTTTGACACCTTTTGAACTCTTCAGATTTTTCACTCCTTTTCAGGTTCTCCATGGTTTTGAACACCACTTCATGCTCCTCCTATTTTTCAGACCGTTTCATGCTCCTCATATTTTTGACAACTTTTGAAGCTGTTCATATTTTTCTCACCTTTTCAAGCTCTTCAGATTTTTGAACACGGCTTCATGCTCCTCCTATTTTTCAGACCGTTTCATGCTCCTCATGTATTTCACACCTTTTGAAGCTCTTCATATTTTTCACACCTTTTCAGGCTCTTCATGTTTTTGAACACCGATTCATGCTACTCCTAATTTTCAGATCATTTCATGCTCCTAATATTTTTCACACCTTTTGAAACTCTTCATATAATTCACACCTTATCAGTCTCATCAACTTTTTCAACAACCGCTTCATGCTCCTCCGATTTTTCAGACCGTTTCATGCTCCTCATGTATTTCAGACCTTTTGAAGCTCTTCATATTTTTCACACATTTTCAGTCTCTTCATGTTTTAAATACCGCTTTATGCTCCTTCTATTCTTCAGACTGTTTCATGCTCTTCATATTTTTGACACCTTTTGAAGCTCTTGATATTTTTCACACCTTTTCAGGCTTTTTTTTTTTTCAACACCACTTCATACACCTCCTATTTTTCATACCGTTGCATGCTCCTCGTATTTTTGACACCTTTTTAAGCTCTTCATATTTTTCACACCTTTTCAGGCTGTTCATGTTTTTCAACACAGCTTCATGCTCCTACTATTTTTCAGACCGTTTCATGCTCCCAATTTTTGATACCTTTTGAAGTTCTTCATATTTTTCACAACTTTTCATGCTCTTCATGTTTTTCAACACTGCTTCATGCTCCTCCTATTTTTCAGACCCTTTCAGGCTCCTCATATTTTTGACACCTTTTAAACCTGTTCATATTTTTCACACCTTTTCATGCTTTTCATGTTTTTGTGGACCGCTTCATGCTCCTCCTATTTTTCAGAACTTTTCATGCTCTTTTCATTTTTCACACCTTTTGAAGCTCTTCATATTTTTCACACGTTTTCAGGCTCTTCATGTTTTTCAACACTGCTTCATGCTCCTCCTATTTTTCAGACCGTTTTATGCTCCTCATATTTTTGACAAGTTTTGAAGCTCTTCATATTTTTCACAACTTTTCAGGCTCTTCATGTTTTTAAACACCGCTTCATTCTTCTCCTATTTTTCAGACCGTTTTATGCTCCTCATATTTTTGACAAGTTTTGAAGTTCTTCATATTTTTCACACCTTTTCAGGCTCTTCATGTTTTTAAACACCACTTCATGCTCCTCCTATTTTTCAGACCGTTTCATGCTCCTCATATTTTTGACACCTTTTGAAGCTCTTCATATTTTTCTCACCTTTTCATGCTCTTCATCTTTTTCAAAACCGTTTCATTTTGATCCTATTTTTCAGACCGTTTTATGCTCCTCATATTTTTGACAAGTTTTGAAGCTCTTCATATTTTTCACACCTTTTCAGGCTCTTCATGTTTTTCAACACCTCTTCATGATCCTCCTATTTTTCAGACCGTTTCATGCTCCTCATATTTTTGACACCTTTTGAAGCTCTTCATATATTTCACACCTTTCCAGGCTCTTCATGTTTTTAACACCGGTTCATGATACTCCTATTTTTCAGACCTTTTCATGCTCCCCATATTTTTGACACCTTTTGAAGCTCCTCTATTTTTCACAACTTTTCGGGCTCTTCTTGTTTTTCAGCACAGCTTCATGCTCCTCCTATTTTTCAGACCGTTTCGTGCTCCTCATGTATTTCTAACCTTTTAAAGCTCTTCATATTTTTCAAACCTTTTCTGGCTCTTCACCTTTTTGATCACCATTTCATGATGCTCCTATTTTTCAGACCGTTTCAGGCTCCTCATACTTTTGACACCTTTAGAAGCTCTTCATATTTTTCACACCTTTTCTGCCTCTTCATGTTTTTCAACACCGCTTCATGCTCCTCCTATTTTTCAGACCGTTTCATGCTCCTCATATTATTGACACCTTTTGCAGCTCTTCATATTTTTCACACCTTTTCAGGCTCTTCATGTATGTGAACCCCATTTCATGCTCCTCGTATTTTTCAGACCTTTTCATGCTCCTCATATTTTTGACACCTTTTGAAGCTCTTCCTGTTTTCGCACCTTTTCAGGCTCTTCATCTTTTTCAACACCGTTTCATGCTACTCCTATTTTCAGACGATTTCATTCTCCTCCTATTTTTCATACCGTTTCATGCTCCTCCTTTTTTGAGACCGTTTCATGCTCCTCATATTTTTGACACCTTTGTAAGCTTTTCATATTTTTCACACCTTTTCATGCTCTTCGTATTTTTGAACACCGCCTAAGGCTCCTCCAATTTTTCAGACCGTTTCATGCTCTTCCTATTTTTCAGACCGTGTCATGCTCCTCATGTTTTTCAACACCGTTTCATTCTCTTCCTATATTTCAGACCATTTCATTCTCCTCACATTTTTCTCACGTTTTGAATCTGTTCATATTTTTCTCACCGTTTCAGGCTCTTCATGATTTTCAACACTGTTTCATGCTCCTCATATTTTTCAGACCGTTTCATGCTCCTCATGTTTTTGAACACCAATTCATGCTCCACGTAGTTTTCACACCGTTTCATGCTCATCATATTTTTCACACGTTTTGAAGCTCTTCATAATTTTCACACCTGTCAGTCTCTTCATTTTTTGAACACTGCTTCATGCTCCACCTATTTTTCAGACCGTTTCATGCACCTCATATTTTTGACACCTTTTGAACCTCTTCATATTTTTCACACCTTTTAAGGCTCTTCTTGTTTTTCAACACTGCTTCATGCTCCTCTTATTTTTCAGACCATTTCATGCTTCTCATATTTTTGACACCTTTTGAAGCTTTTCTTAATTTTCACACCTTCTCAGGCTCTTCATGTTTTTGAACACCATTTCATGCTCCTCCTATTTTTCAGAAGGTTTCAAGGTCGTCATATTTTTGAAAGCTTTTCAAGCTCTTCATATTTTTCACACCATTTCATGCTCTTCAAGTTTTCAACAACGTTTCAACAACTCCTATTTTTCAGACCGTTTCATCCTCCTCATATTTTGGACACCTTTTGAAGCTGTTCATATTTTTCACATTTTCAGGCTCTTCATGTTTTTCAACACCTCTTCATACTCCTCCTATTTGTCAGACCGTTTCATGCTACTCATGTATTTGAACACCGTTTCATGCTCCTCCTATTTTTCAGACCATTTCATGCTCCTCTTATTTTTCACACGTTTTGAAGCTCTTCATATTTTTCACACCTTTTCAGGCTCTTCATGTTTTTGAAAATCACTTTACGCTCTTCCTATTTTTCAGACCATTTCATGCTCCTCATATTTTCCACACCTTTTGAAGCTCTTCTTATTTTTCACACATTTTCAGGCTCTTCATGTTTTTGAACACTGCTTCATGTTCCTCCTATTTTTCATACCGTTTCATGCTCCTAATATTTTTGACACCTTTTGAAGCTCTTCTTATATTTCACACCTTTTCAGGCTCTTCATATTTTTCACACCTTTTCAGGCTCTTCATGTTTTTCAACAACGTTTCATGCTCTTCCTATTTTTCAGACCGTTTCATGCTCCTCATGTTTTTCAACATGATTTCATGCTCCTCCTATTTTTCAGACCGTTACATGCTCCTTATATTTTTCACACGTTTTGAAGGTCTTCATATTTTTCACACATTTTCAGGCTCTTCACGTTTTTCAACACCGTTTCATGCTCCTCCTATTTTTCAGAAAGTTTCATGCTCCTCATATTTTTAACACCTTTTGAAGCTCTTCATTTTTTTACATCTTTTAAGGCTCTTCATGTTTTTGAACAACGTTTCATTCTTCTCCTATTTTTCAAACCATTTCATGCTCCTCATATTTTTGACACCTTTTGAAGCTCTTCATATTTTTCACACCTTTTCAGGCTCTTCATGTTTTTCATCACCGTTTCATGCTCCTCCTATTTTTCAGACCGTTTCATGCTCCTCCTATTTTTCAGACCTTTTCATGCTCCTCATATTTTTGACAGCTTTGTAAGCTCTTCATATTTTTCACACCTTCTCAGGCTCTTCATGTTTTTGAACACCACTTCATGCTCCTCCTATTTTTCAGACCGTTTCATGCTCATCTCATTTTTGACACCTTTTGAAACTCTTCATATATTTTACACCTTTTCAGGCTCTTCATATTATTGAACAATGCTTCATGCTCCTCCTATTTTTCCAACCGTTTCATGCTCCTCATATTTTTCACACCATGTGAAGCTCTTCATATTTTTCACGCCTTCTCAGGCTCTTCATATATTGAGCACAGCTTCATGCTCCTCCTATTTTTCAGACAGTTTCATGCTCCTCATGGATTTCACACCTTTTGAAACTCTTCATATTTTTACACCGTTTCAGGCTCTTCATGTTTTTCAACACCGCTTCATGCTCCTCCTATTTTTCAGACCGTTTCATGCTCCACATATTTTTGACACATTTTTAAAGCTCTTCATATATTTCACACCTTTTCAGTCTCTTCATCTTTTTCAACACCACTTCATGCTCCTCCTATTTTTCAGACCGTTTCATGCTCATCTCATTTTTGACACCTTTTGTAGCTCTTCATATTTTTCACACCTTTTGAAGCTCTTCTTATTTTTCACACTTTTTCAGGCTCTTCATGTTTTTCAACACCGGTTCATGCTCCTCCTATTTTTCAGATCGTTTCATGCTCCTCATATTTTTGACACGTTTTGAGGCTCTTCCTAATTTTCACACATTTCCAGGCTCTTCATGTTTTTGAACACCGTTTCATGCTTCTCCTATTTTTCAGACCGTTTCATGCTCCTCATATTTTTGACACCTTTTGAATCTCTTCATATTTTTCATACCTTTTCAGGCTCTCCATGTTTTTGAACACCGCTTCCTGCTCCTCCTATTTTTGAGACCGTTTCATGCTCCTCATATTTTTGACACCTTTGAAGCTCTTCATATTTTTCACACATTTCCAGGCTCTTCATGTCTTTGAACACCGTTTATTCTCCTCCTATTTTTCAGACCGCCTCACGCTCCTCCTATTTTTGAGACCGTCTCATGCTCCTCATATTTTTGACAACTTTTGGAGCTCTTCATATTTTTCACACCTTTTAAGGCTCTCCACGTTTTTGAACACCGCTTCATGCTCCTTCTAATTTTGAGACCGTTTCATGCTCCTCATATTTATCTGACCGTTTCATGCTCCTCATATTTTTGAAACCTTTGTAAGCTCTTGATATGGTTTACACCTTTTCAGGCTCTTCATGTTTTTCAACACCGCTTCAGGATCCTCCTATTTTTCAGACCTTTTCATGCTCCCCATATTTTTGACACCTTTTGAAGCTCCTCTATTTTTCACAACTTTTCGGGCTCTTCTTGTTTTTGAGAACAGCTTCATGCTCCTCCTATTTTTCAGACCGTTTCGTGCTCCTCATGTATTTCTAACCTTTTAAAGCTCTTCATATTTTTCAAACCTTTTCTGCCTCTTCATGTTTTTCAACACCGCTTCATGCTCCTTCTATTTTTCAGACCGTTTCATGCTCCTCATATTATTGACACCTTTTGAATATCTTCATATTTTTCAAACATTTTCAGGCTCTTCATGTTTTTGAACACCGCTTCATGCTCCTCCTATTTTTCAGACCATTTCACGCTCCACATATTTTTGACACATTTTTGAAGCTCTTCATATATTTCACATCATTTCAGGCTCTTCAGGTTTTTCAACACCGCTTCTTGCTCCACCTATTTTTCAGACCGTTTCATGCTCCTCATAATTTTGACACCTCTTTGAAGCTCTTCGTATTTTTCACACCTTTTCAGGCTCTTAATGTTTTTCAACACCACTTGATGCTCCTCCTATTTTTCAGACCATTTCATGTTCCTCATATTTTTCACACCTTTTGAAGCTCTTCATATATTTCACACCTTTTCAGGGTCTTCATGTCTTTCAAGACCGCTTCATGCTCCTCCAATTATTCAGAACGTTGCATGCTCCTCATATATTTGACACCTTTTAAAGCTCTTCATATATTTCACACCTTTGCAGGCTCTTCATGTTTTTCAACACCGCTTCATGCTCCTCGTATTTTTCAGACCGTTTCATGCTTTTCAAATTTTTAACACCTTTTGAAGCGCTTCATATTTTTCACACCTTTTCAGGCTCTTCATGTTTTTCAACAAAGCTTCATGCTCATCCTATTTTTCAGACCGTTTCCTGCTCCTCATATTTTACACACATGTTGAAGCTCTTCATATTTTTGACACCATTCAGGCTCTTCATGTTTTTCAACACCATTTCATGCTCCTCCTATTTTTCAGACTGTTTCATGCTCCTCATATTTTGGACACTTTTTGAAGCTCTTCATATTTTTCACACCTTTTAAGCTCTTCATATTTTTCACAACTTTTGAGGCTCTTCATGTTTTTGAACACCATTTCATGCTCCTCCTAATTTTCAGACCGTTTCATGCTCCTCATATTTTTGACACCTTTTGCAGCTCTTCATATTTTTCACACCTTTTCAGGCTCTTCATGTTTTTGAACACCATTTCATGCTCCTCGTATTTTTCAGACCTTTTCATGCTCCTCATATTTTTGACACCTTTTGAAGCTCTTCCTGTTTTTCGCACCTTTTCAGGCTCTTCATGTTTTTCAACACCGTTTCATGCTACTCCTATTTTTCAGACTATTTCATTCTCCTCCTATTTTTCAGACCGTTTCATGCTCCTCCTATTTTTGAGACCGTTTCATGCTCCTCATATTTTTGACACCTTTAGAAGCTCTTCATATTTTTCACACCTTTTCATGCTCTTCATATTTTTGAACACCGCCTAAGGCTCCTCCAATTTTTCAGACCTTTTCATGCTCCTCATATTTTTGACACCTTTTGAAGCTCCTCCTATTTTTCACACCTTTCCGGCTCTTCATGTTTTTCATCACCGTTTCATGCTCCTCCTGTTTTTCAGACCGTTTTATGCTCCTCCTATTTTTCAGACCTTTTCATGCTCCTCATATTTTTGACAGCTTTGTAAGCTCTTCATATTTTTCACACCTTTCCAGGCTCTTCATGTTTTTGAACACCACTTCATGCTCCTCCTATTTTTCAGACCGTTTCATGCTCATCTCAATTTTGACACCTTTTGAAACTCTTCATATATTTTACACCTTTTCAGGCTCTTCATATTATTGAACAATGCTTCATGCTCCTCCTATTTTTCCAACCGTTTCATGCTCCTCATATTTTTCACACCATGTGAAGCTCTTCATATTTTTTACGCCTTCTCAGGCTCTTCATATTTTGAGCACAGCTTCATGCTCCTCCTATTTTTCAGACAGTTTCATGCTCCTCATGGATTTCACACCTTTTGAAACTCTTCATATTTTTCACACCGTTTCAGGCTCTTCATGTTTTTCAACACCACTTCATGCTCCTCCTATTTTTCAGACCGTTTCACGCTCCACATATTTTTGACACATTTTTGAAGCTCTTCATATATTTCACACCTTTTCAGTCTCTTCATGTTTTTCAACAAAGATTCATGCTCCTCCTATTTTTCAGACCGTTTCCTGCTCCTCATATTTTACACACATGTTGAAGCTCTTCATATTTTTGACACCATTCAGGCTCTTCATGTTTTTCAACACCATTTCATGCTCCTCCTATTTTTCAGACTGTTCCATGCTCCTCATATTTTGGACACTTTTTGAAGCTCTTCATATTTTTCACACCTTTTAAGCTCTTCATATTTTTCACACCTTTTCAGGCTCTTCATGTTTTTGAACACCATTTCATGCTCCTCCTAATTTTCAGACCGTTTCATGCTCCTCATATTTTTGACACCTTTGTAAGCTCTTCATGTTTTTCACACCTTTTCAGACACTTCATGTTTTTCAACACGGCTTCATGCTCCTCCTATTTTTGAGACCGTTTCATTCTCCTAATATTTTTGACACATTTTGCAGCTCTTCATATTTTTCACACCTTTTCAGGCTCTTCATGTTTTTGAACACCATTTCATGCTCCTCGTATTTTTCAGACCTTTTCATGCTCCTCATATTTTTGACACCTTTTGAAGCTCTTCCTGTTTTTCGCACCTTTTCAGGCTCTTCATGTTTTTCAACACCGTTTCGTGCTACTCCTGTTTTTCAGACGATTTCATTTTCCTCCTATTTTTCAGACCATTTCATGCTCCTCCTATTTTTGAGACCGTTTCATGCTCCTCATATTTTTGACACCTTTAGAAGCTCTTCATATTTTTCACACCTTTTCTGCCTCTTCATGTTTTTCAACACCGCTTCATGCTCCTCCTATTTTTCAGAACATTTCATTCTCCTCATATTTTTGACACCTTTTGAAGCTCTTCATATATTTCACATCATTTCAGGCTCTTCAGGTTTTTCAACACCGCTTCTTGCTCCACCTATTTTTCAGACCGTTTCATGCTCCTCATAATTTTGACACCTCTTTGAAGCTCTTCATATTTTTCACACCTTTTCAGGCTCTTAATGTTTTTCAACACCACTTGATGCTCCTCCTATTTTTCAGACCATTTCATGTTCCTCATATTTTTCACAACTTTTGAAGCTCTTCATATATTTCACACCTTTTCATGGACTTCATGTCTTTCAAGACCGCTTCATGCTCCTCCAATTTTTCAGAACTTTGCACGCTCCTCATATATTTGACACCTTTTAAAGCTCTTCATATATTTCACACCATTTCAGGCTCTTCATGCTTTTCAACTCCGCTTCAGGCTCCTTCTATTTTTCAGACTGCTTCATGCTCCTAAATTATTTGACATCTTTTGAAGCTCTTCATATATTTCACACCTTTTCAGTCTCTTCATGTTTTTCAACATCGCTTCATGCTCCTCCTATTTTTCAGACCGTTTCATGCTTTTCAAATTTTTAACACCTTTTGAAGCGCTTCATATTTTTCACACCTTTTCAGGCTCTTCATGTTTTTCAACACCATTTCATGCTCCTCCTATTTTTCAGACCGTTTCCTGCTCCTCATATTTTACACACATGTTGAAGCTCTTCATATTTTTGACACCATTCAGGCTCTTCATGTTTTTCAACACCATTTCATGCTCCTCCTATTTTTCAGACTGTTTCATGCTCCTCATATTTTGGACCCTTTTTGAAGCTCTTCATATTTTTCACACCTTTTAAGCTCTTCATATTTTTCACACCTTTTCAGGCTCTTCATGTTTTTGAACACCATTTCATGCTCCTCCTAATTTTCAGACCGTTTCATGCTCCTCATATTTTTGACACCTTTGTAAGCTCTTCATGTTTTTCACACCTTTTCAGACACTTCATGTTTTTCTACACGGCTTCATGCTCCTCCTATTTTTGAGACCGTTTCATTCTCCTCATATTTTTGACACCTTTTGCAGCTCTTCATATTTTTCACACCTTTTCAGGCTCTTCATGTTTTTGAACACCATTTCATCCTCCTCGTATTTTTCAGACCTTTTCATGCTCCTCATATTTTTGACACCTTTTGAAGCTCTTCCTGTTTTTCGCACCTTTTCAGGCTCTTCATGTTTTTCAACACCGTTTCATGCTACTCCTATTTTTCAGACGATTTCATTCTCCTCCTATTTTTCAGACCGTTTCATGCTCCTCCTATTTTTGAGACCGTTTCATGCTCCTCATATTTTTGACACCTTTAGAAGCTCTTCATATTTTTCACACCTTTTCATGCTCTTCATATTTTTGAACACCGCCTAAGGCTCCTCCAATTTTTCAGACCGTTTCATGCTCCTCCTATTTTTCAGACCTTTTCATGCTCCTCATATTTTTGACACCTTTCGAAGCTCCTCCTATTTTTCACACCTTTCCGGCTCTTCATGTTTTTCATCACCGTTTCATGCTCCTCCTAATTTTCAGACCGTTTCATGCTCCTCCTATTTTTCAGACCTTTTCATGCTCCTCATATTTTTGACAGCTTTGTAAGCTCTTCATATTTTTCACACCTTTCCAGGCTCTTCATGTTTTTGAACACCACTTCATGCTCCTCCTATTTTTCAGACCGTTTCATGCTCATCTCATTTTTGACACCTTTTGAAACTCTTCATATATTTTACACCTTTTCAGGCTCTTCATATTATTGAACAATGCTTCATGCTCCTCCTATTTTTCCAACCGTTTCATGCTCCTCATTTTTTCACACCATGTGAAGCTCTTCATATTTTTCACGCCTTCTCAGGCTCTTCATATTTTGAGCACAGCTTCATGCTCCTCTTATTTTTCAGACAGTTTCATGCTCCTCATGGATTTTACACCTTTTGAAACTCTTCATATTTTTCACACCGTTTCAGGCTCTTCATGTTTTTCAACACCGCTTCATGCTCCTCCTATTTTTCAGACCGTTTCACGCTCCTCATATTTTTGACACATTTGTAAGCTCTTCATATTTTTGACACCTTTTGCAGCTCTTCATATTTTTGAACACCGCCTAATGCTCCTCCAATTTTTCAGAACGTTTCATGCTCCTCCTATTTTTCAGACCGTTTCATGCTCCTCATATTCTTGACAACTTTTGAAGCTCTTCATAATTTTCACAACTTTTCAGGCTCTTCATGTTTTTGAACACGGCTTCATGCTCCTCCTATTTTTCAGACCGTTTCATGCTCCTCATATTTTTCACAGCTTTTGAAGCTCTTCATGTTTTTCACACCTTTTCAAGCTCTTTATATTTTTGAACACTGCTTCATGCTCCTCCTATTTTTCAGTCTGTTTCAAGCTCCTCATATTTTTCACACCTTTTGAAGCTCTTCATATTTTTCACACATTTTCAGGCTCTTCATGTTTTTGAACACCGCTACATGCTCCTCCTTTTTTTTCAGACCGTTTCATGTTCCTCATATATTTGACACCTTTTGAAGCCCCTCCTATTTTTCACACCTTTTCAAGCTCTTCATGTTTTTCAACACCGTTTCGTGCTCCTCCTATTTTTCAGACCGTTTCATGATCCTCCTATTTTTCAGACCGTTTCATTCTCCTCATATTTTTGACACCTTTTGAATCTGTTCATATTTTTCACACCTTTTCAGGCTCTTCATGTTTTTGAACACCGCTTCATGCTCCTCATATTTTTCAGACCGTTTCATGCTCCTCATATTTTTTACACATTTTGAGGCTCTTCATATTTTTCACACCATTCCAGGCTCTTCAAGTTTTTGAGCACCGTTTCATGCTCCTTCTACTTTTCAGACCATTTCATGCTCCTCATATTTTTGACACCTTTTGAAGCTCTTTATATTTTTCATATCTTTTCATGCTCTTCATGTTTTTCAACACCGTTTCATCCTGCTTCTATTTTTCAGACCGTTTCATGCTCCTCATATTATTGACAGCTTTTTAAGCTCTTTATATTTGTCACACCTTTTCAGGCTCTTCATGTTTTCAACACCGCTTCATGCTCCTCCTATTTTTCTGACCGTTTCATTCTCCTCATAATTTTCACAAGTTTTGAAGCTCTTCATATTTTTCTCACCTTTTCAGGCTCTTCATGTTTTTGAACACCATTTCATGCTCCTCGTATTTTTCAGACCTTTTCATGCTCCTCATATTTTTGACACCTTTTGAAACTCTTCCTATTTTTCGCACCTTTTCAGGCTCTTCATGTTTTTCAACACCGTTTCATGCTACTCCTATTTTTCAGACGATTTCATTCTCTTCCTATTTTTCAGACCGTTTCATGCTCCTCCTATTTTTGAGACCGTTTCATGCTCCTCATATTTTTGACACATTTGTAAGCTCTTCATATTTTTCACACCTTTTCATGCTCTTCATATTTTTGAACACCGCCTAATGCTCCTCCAATTTTTCAGAACGTTTCATGCTCCTCCTATTTTTCAGACCGTTTCATGCTCCTCATATTCTTGACAACTTTTGAAGCTCTTCATAATTTTCACAACTTTTCAGGCTCTTCATGTTTTTGAACACGGCTTCATGCTCCTCCTATTTTTCAGACCGTTTCATGCTCCTCATATTTTTCACAGCTTTTGAAGCTCTTCATGTTTTTCACACCTTTTCAAGCTCTTTATATTTTTGAACACCGCTTCATGCTCCTCCTATTTTTCAGACCGTTTCATGCTCCTCATATTTTTCACTCCTTTTGAAGCTCTTCATATTTTTCACACATTTTCAGGCTCTTCATGTTTTTGAACACCGCTACATGCTCCTCCTTTTTTTTCAGACCGTTTCATGTTCCTCATATATTTGACACCTTTTGAAGCCCCTCCTATTTTTCACACCTTTTCAAGCTTTTCATGTTTTTCAACACCGTTTCGTGCTCCTCCTATTTTTCAGAACGTTTCATGCTCCTCCTATTTTTCAGACCGTTTCATTCTCCTCATATATTTGACACCTTTTGAATCTCTTCATATTTTTCACACCTTTTCAGGCTCTTCATGTTTTTGAACACCGCTTCATGCTCCTCATATTTTTCAGACCGTTTCATGCTCCTCCTATTTTTCAGACCGTTTCATTCTCCTCATATATTTGACACCTTTTGAAGCTCTTCATATTTTTCACACCATTCCAGGCTCTTCAAGTTTTTGAGCACCGTTTCATGCTCCTTCTCCTTTTCAGACCGTTTCATGCTCCTCATATTTTTGACAACTTTTGAAGCTCTTTATATTTTTCATATCTTTTCATGCTCTTCATGTTTTTCAACACCGTTTCATGCTGCTTCTATTTTTCAGACCGTTTCATGCTCCTCATATTATTGACAGCTTTTTAAGCTCTTTATATTTGTCACACCTTTTCAGGCTCTTCATGTTTTCAACACCGCTTCATGCTCCTCCTATTTTTCTGACCGTTTCATGCTCCTCATAATTTTCACAAGTTTTGGAGCTCTTCATATTTTTCTCACCTTTTCAGGCTCTTCATGTTTTTGAACACCACTTCATGCTCAACGTATTTTTCAGACCTTTTCATGCTCCTCATAATTTTGACACCTTTTGAAGCTCTTCATATTTTTCACACCTTTTCAGGCTCTTCATGTTTTTGAACACCGCTTCATGCTCCTCCTATTTTTCAGACCGTTTCATGCTCCTCATTTTTTTGACACCTTTTGAAGCTCCTTCTATTTTTCACACTTTTTCAGGCTCTTCATATTTTTCAACACCTTTTCATGCTGCTCCTATTTTTCAGACCGATTCATGCTCCTCCTATTTTTCAGACCGTTTCATGCTCCTCATATTTTTGACACCTTTAAGCTCTTAATATTTTTCACACTTTTTCAGGCTCTTCATATTTTTGAACACCGATTCATGCTCCTCCTATTTTTCAAACCGTTTCATGCTCCTCATATTTTTCACACCTTTTGAAGCTCTTCATTTTTTTCACAACTTTTGAGGCTCTTCATGTTTTTGAACACCGCTTCATGCTCCTATTTTTCAGACCGTTTCATGCTCCTCATATTTTTGACACCTTTTGAAGCTCCTCTTATTTTTCACAGCTTTTCAGGCTCTTCATGTTTTTCAACAGCGTTTCATGCTCCTCCTATTTTTCAGACCGTTTCATGCTACTCCTATTTTTCAGACCGTTTCATGCTCCACATATTTTTGACACCTTTGTAAACTCTTCATGGTTTTCACACTTTTTCACGCTCTTCATGTTTTTGAACACCGTTTCATGCTCCTCCTATTTTTCAGACCTTTTCATGCTCCTCATATTTTTCAGACCGTTTCATGCTCCACATATTTTTGACACCTTTGTAAGCTCTTCATATTTTCCACACCTTTTCAGGCTCTTCATGTTTTTGAACACCGCTTCATGCTCCTCCTATTTTTCAGACCGTTTCATGCTCCTCATATTTTTGATACCTTTTGAAGATCTTCATATTTTTCACACCTTTTCAGGCTCTTCATATTTTTGAACACCGCTTCATGCTCCTCCTATTTATCACACCGTTTTATGCTCCTCATATTTTTCACACCTTTTGAAGCACTTCATATTTTTCACACCTTCTCAGCCTCTTCATGCTTTTGAGCACAGCTTCATGCTCCTCCTATTTTTCAGACCGTTTCATGCTCCTCCTGTATTTCACACCTTTTGAAGCTCTTCATATTTTTCACACCTTTTCAAGCTCTTAATGTTTTGGAACACCATTTCATGCTGCTCCCTTTTTTCAGACCGTTTCATGCTCCTCATATTTTTGACACATTTTGAAGCTCTTCATATTTTTCACACCTTTTCAGGCTCTTCATATTATTGAACAACGCTTCATGCTCCTCCTATTTTTCAGACAGTTACATACTCCTCATATTTTTCACACCTTTTGAAGCTCTTCATATTTTTCACACATTTTCAGGATCTTCATATTTTTGAACACTGCTACATGCTCCTCCTTTTTTTTCCAGACCGTTTCATGTTCCTCATATATTTGACACCTTTTGAAGCCCCTCCTATTTTTCACACCTTTTCAAGCTCTTCATGTTTTTCAACACCGTTTCATGCTCCTCCTATTTTTCAGACCGTTTCATGCTCCTCCTATTTTTCAGACCGTTTCATTCTCCTCATATTTTTGACACCTTTTGAATCTCTTCATATTTTTCACACCTTTTCAGGCTCTTCATGTTTTTGAACACCGCTTCATGCTCCTCATATTTTTCAGACCGTTTCATGCTCCTCATGTATTTCACACCTTTTGAAGCTCTTCATATTTTTCACACATTTTCAGGCTCTTTATATTTTTGAACAGCATTTCATGCTCCTCCTATTTTTCAGACCGTTTCATGCTCCTCATATTTTTACACATTTTGAGGCTCTTCATATTTTTCACACCATTCCAGGCTCTTCAAGATTTTGAGCATCGTTTCATGCTCCTTCTATTTTTCAGACCGTTTCATGCTCCTCATATTTTTCACACCTTTTGAAGCTCTTCATATTTTTCACACCTTCTCAGGTTTTTCATGTTTATGAACACAGCTTCATGCTCCTCCTATTTTTCAGACCGTTTCATGCTCCTCCTATTTTTCAGACTGTTTCATGCACCTCTTATTATTGACACCTTTTGAAGCTCTTCAGATTTTTCACACGTTTTCAGGCTCTTCATGTTATTCAACACCGCTTCATGCTCCTCCTATTTTTGAGACCGATTCATGCTCATCATATTTTTGACACCTTTTGAAGCTCTTCATTTTTTTCACACTTTTTCAGGCTCTTCATCTTTTTGCACACCGCTTCATGCTCCTCCTATTTTTCAGACCGTTTCATGCTCCTCATATTTTTCACACCTTTTGACGCCCTTCATATTTTTCACACCTTCTCAGGCTCTTCATGTATTTGAGCACAGCTTCATGCTCCTCCTATTTTTCAGACCATTTCATGCTCCTCATATTTTTGAAACGTTTTGAGGCTCTTCATATTTTTCACACCATTCCAGGCTCTTCATGTTTTTGAACACCGTTTCATGTTCCTCCTGTTTTTCAGACCGTTTCATGCCTCTCATATTTTTCACACCTTTTGAAGCTCTTCATATTTTTCACACCTTTTCCAGCTCTTTATATTTTTGAACACCGCTTCATGCTCCTCCTATTTTTCAGGCCATTTCATGCTCCTCATGTATTTCACACCTTTTGAAGCTCTTCATATTTTTCACACCTTTTCAGGCTCTTCATATTTTTGAACAGCATTTCATGCTCCTCCTATTTTTCAGACCGTTTCATGCTCCTCATATTTTTTACACATTTTGAGGCTCTTCATATTTTTCACACCATTCCAGGCTCTTCAAGTTTTTGAGCACCGTTTCATGCTCCTTCTACTTTTCAGACCGTTTCATGCTCCTCATATTTTTGACACCTTTTGAAGCTCTTTATATTTTTCATATCTTTTCATGCTCTTCATGTTTTTCAACACCGTTTCATGCTGCTTCTCTTTTTCAGACCGTTTCATGCTCCTCATATTATTGACAGCTTTTTAAGCTCTTTATATTTGTCACACCTGTTCAGGCTCTTCATGTTTTCAACACCGCTTCTTGCTCCTCCTATTTTTCTGACCGTTTCATGCTCCTCATAATTTTCACATGTTTTGAAGCTCTTCATATTTTTCTCACCTTTTCAGGCTCTTCATGTTTTTGAACACCACTTCATGCTCAACGTATTTTTCAGACCTTTTCATGCTCCTCATAATTTTGACACCTTTTGAAGCTCTTCATATTTTTCACACTTTTTCAGGCTCTTCATGTTTTTGAACACCGCTTCATGCTCCTCCTATTTTTCAAACCGTTTCATGCTCCTCATTTTTTTGACACCTTTTGAAGCTCCTTCTATTTTTCACACCTTTTCAGGCTCTTCATATTTTTCAACACCTTTTCATGCTCCTCCTGTTTTTCAGACCTTTTCATTCTCCTCATATTTTTCAGACCGTTTCATGCTCCTCATATTTTTGACACCTTTGTAAGCTCTTCATATTTTCCACACGTTTTCAGGCTCTTCATGTTTTTGAACACCGCTTCATGCTCCTCGTATATTTCAGACCTTTTCTTGCTCCTCATATTTTTGATACCTTTTGAAGATCTTCATATTTTTCACACCTTTTCAGGCTCTTCATATTTTTGAACACTGCTTCATTCTCCTCCTATTTTTCAGACCGTTTCATGCTCCTCATATTTTTCACACCTTTTGAAGCTCTTCATATTTTTCACACCTTCTCAGCCTCTTCATGCTTTTGAGCACAGCTTCATGCTCCTTCTATTTTTCAGACCGTTTCATGCTCCTCCTGTATTTCACACCTTTTGAAGCTCTTCATATTTTTCACACCTTTTCAGGCTCTTCATGTTTTCGAACACTATTTCATGCTGCTCCCTTTTTTCAGACCGTTTCATGCTCCCCATATTTTTGACACCTTTAGAAGCTCTTCATTTTTTTCACACCTTTTCACGCTCTTCATATTTTTCAACACCGCTTCCTGATCCTCATATTTTTCAGACCGTTTCATGCTCCTCATACTTTTCACACCTTTTGAAGCTCTTCATATTTTTCACACCTTCTCAGCCTCTTCATGCTTTTGAGCACAGCTCATGCTCCTCCTATTTTTCAGACCTTTCATGCTCCTCCTGTAGTTCACACCTTTTGAAGCTCTTCATATTTTTCACACCTTTTCAGGCTCTTCATGTTTTTCAACACCATTTCATGCTGCTCTCCTTTTTCAGACCGTTTCATGCTCCTCATATTTTTGCCACATTTAGGAGCTCTTCATATTTTTCACACCTTTTCACGCTCTTATTGTTTTTCCACACCACTTCCTGATCCTCCTATTTATCAGAAAATTTCATGCTCCTCATATTTTTGACACATTTTGAAGCTCTTCATATTTTTCACACCTTTTCAGGCTCTTCATATTATTTAGCAACGCTTCATGCTCCTCGTATTTTTCAGACCGTTTCATGCTCGTCATATTTTTCACAATATTTGAAGCTCTTCATATTTTTCACACCTTCTCAGTTTCTTCATGTTTTTGAACACAGCTTCATGCTCCTCCTAATTTTCAGACCCTTTCATGCCCCTTCTATTTTTCAGACTGTTTCATGCCTCTCATATTTTTCACACCTTTTGAAGCTCTTCATATTTTTCACACCATTCCAGGCTCTTCATGTTTTTGAACACCGTTTCATGCTCCTCCTGTTTTTCAGACCGTTTCATGCCTCTCATATTTTTCACACCTTTTGAAGCTCTTCATATTTTTCACACCTTTTCCAGCTCTTTATATTTTTGAACACCGCTTCATGCTCCTCCTATTTTTCAAACTATTTCATGCTCCTCATATTTTTCACGCCTTTTGAAGCTCTTCATATTTTCCCACATTTTCAGGCTCTTCATGTTCTTGAACACCGCTACATCCTCCTCCTATTTTTCAGACCGTTTCATGTTCCTCATATTCTTGACACCTTTTGAAGCTCTTTATATTTGTCACACCTTTTCAGGCTCTTCATGTTCTCAACACCGCTTCATGCTCCTCCTATTTTTCAGACCATTTCATGCTCCTCCTATTTTTCAGACTGTTTCATGCACCTCTTAGTATTGACACCTTTTGAAGCTCTTCATATTTTTCACACCTTTTCAGGCTCTTCATATTTTTGAACACCGCTTCATGCTCCTCCTATTTTTCAGACCGTTTCATGCTCCTCATATTTTTGACACCTTTTGAAGCTCTTCATATTTTTCAAACCTTTTCAGGCTCTCCATGTATTTGAAACCAGCTTCATGCTCCTCCTATTTTTGAGACCGATTCATGATCCTCATATTTTTGACACGTTTTGAACCTCTTCATATTTTTCACATCTTTTCAGGCTCTTCATATTTTTGAAGACCGCTTCATGCTCCTCCTATTTTTCAGACGGTTTCATGCTCCTCATATTTTCACACCTTTGGAAGCTCTTCATATTTTTCACACCTTTTCAAGCTCTTCATATTTTTGAACACCGCTTCATGCTCCTCCTATTTTTCAGACCGTTTCATGCTCCTCATATTTTTCACACCTTTTGAAGCTCTTCATATTTTTCACACCTTTTCAGGCTCTTCAGGTTTTTGAACACCGCTTCATGCTCCTCCTATTTTACAGAACTTTTCATGCTCCTCATATTTTTGACACCTTTTGTAGCTCTTCATATTTTTCACACCTTTCGAAGCTCTTCTTATTTTTCACACGTTTCCAGGCTCTTCATGTTTTTCCACACCGCTTCATGCTCCTCCTATTTTTCAGACCGTTTCATGCTCCTCATATTTTTGACACGTTTTGAGGCTCTTCATAATTTTCACACCTTTCCAGGCTCTTCATATTTTTGAACACCGTTTCATGCTTCTCGTATTTTTCAGACCGATTCATGCTCCTCATATTTTTGACACGTTTTGACGCTCTTCATATTTTTCATACCTTTTCAGGCTCTCCATGTTTTTGAACACCGCTTCCTGCTCCTCCTATTTTTGAGACCGTTTCATGCTCCTCATATTTTTGACACCTTTGAAGCTCTTCATATTTTTCACACCTTTCCAGGCTCTTCATGTTTTTGAACACCGTTTCATGCTTCTCCAATTTTTCAGATCTTTTCATGCTCCTCATATTTTTGACACCTTTGTAAGCTCTTCATATTTTTCACACCTTTTCAGGCTCTTCATGTTTTTGAACAGCGCTTCATGCACCTCCTAATTTTCAGACGGTTTCATGCTCCTCATATTTTTGATACCTTTTGAAACTCCTCCTATTTTTCACACCTTTTCCGGCTCTTCATGTTTTTCAACACCGCTTCCTGATCCTCCTATTTATAAGAAAGTTTCATGCTCCTCATATTTTTGACACATTTTGAAGCTCTTCATATATTTTACACCTTTTCAGGCTCTTCATATTATTGAACAACGCTTCATGCTCCTGTTATTTTTCAGACCGTTTCATGTTCCTCATATTTTTGACAGCTTTTGAAGCTCCTCCCATTTTTCACACCTTTTCAGGCTCTTCATGTTTTTCAACAACGTTTCATGCTCCTCCTATTTTTCAGACCGTTTCATGCTCCTCATATTTTTGACACATTTTGAAGCTCTTCATATTTTTCACACCTTTTCAGGCTCTTCATATTATTGAACAACGCTTCATGCTCCTCCTATTTTTCAGACAGTTACATACTCCTCATATTTTTCACACCTTTTGAAGCTCTTCATATTTTTCACACATTTTCAGGATCTTCATGTTTTTGAACACTGCTACATGCTCCTCCTTTTTTTTCCAGACCGTTTCATGTTCCTCATATATTTGACACCTTTTGAAGCCCCTCCTATTTTTCACACCTTTTCAAGCTCTTCATGTTTTTCAACACCGTTTCATGCTCCTCCTATTTTTCAGACCGTTTCATGCTCCTCCTATTTTTCAGACCGTTTCATTCTCCTCATATTTTTGACACCTTTTGAATCTCTTCATATTTTTCACACCTTTTCAGGCTCTTCATGTTTTTGAACACCGCTTCATGCTCCTCATATTTTTCAGACCGTTTCATGCTCCTCATGTATTTCACACCTTTTGAAGCTCTTCATATTTTTCACACATTTTCAGGCTCTTTATATTTTTGAACAGCATTTCATGCTCCTCCTATTTTTCAGACCGTTTCATGCTCCTCATATTTTTACACATTTTGAGGCTCTTCATATTTTTCACACCATTCCAGGCTCTTCAAGATTTTGAGCATCGTTTCATGCTCCTTCTATTTTTCAGACCGTTTCATGCTCCTCATATTTTTCACACCTTTTGAAGCTCTTCATATTTTTCACACCTTCTCAGGTTTTTCATGTTTATGAACACAGCTTCATGCTCCTCCTATTTTTCAGACCGTTTCATGCTCCTCCTATTTTTCAGACTGTTTCATGCACCTCTTATTATTGACACCTTTTGAAGCTCTTCAGATTTTTCACACGTTTTCAGGCTCTTCATGTTATTCAACACCGCTTCATGCTCCTCCTATTTTTGAGACCGATTCATGCTCATCATATTTTTGACACCTTTTGAAGCTCTTCATTTTTTTCACACTTTTTCAGGCTCTTCATCTTTTTGCACACCGCTTCATGCTCCTCCTATTTTTCAGACCGTTTCATGCTCCTCATATTTTTCACACCTTTTGACGCCCTTCATATTTTTCACACCTTCTCAGGCTCTTCATGTATTTGAGCACAGCTTCATGCTCCTCCTATTTTTCAGACCATTTCATGCTCCTCATATTTTTGAAACGTTTTGAGGCTCTTCATATTTTTCACACCATTCCAGGCTCTTCATGTTTTTGAACACCGTTTCATGTTCCTCCTGTTTTTCAGACCGTTTCATGCCTCTCATATTTTTCACACCTTTTGAAGCTCTTCATATTTTTCACACCTTTTCCAGCTCTTTATATTTTTGAACACCGCTTCATGCTCCTCCTATTTTTCAGGCCATTTCATGCTCCTCATGTATTTCACAGCTTTTGAAGCTCTTCATATTTTTCACACCTTTTCAGGCTCTTCATATTTTTGAACAGCATTTCATGCTCCTCCTATTTTTCAGACCGTTTCATGCTCCTCATATTTTTTACACATTTTGAGGCTCTTCATATTTTTCACACCATTCCAGGCTCTTCAAGTTTTTGAGCACCGTTTCATGCTCCTTCTACTTTTCAGACCGTTTCATGCTCCTCATATTTTTGACACCTTTTGAAGCTCTTTATATTTTTCATATCTTTTCATGCTCTTCATGTTTTTCAACACCGTTTCATGCTGCTTCTCTTTTTCAGACCGTTTCATGCTCCTCATATTATTGACAGCTTTTTAAGCTCTTTATATTTGTCACACCTGTTCAGGCTCTTCATGTTTTCAACACCGCTTCTTGCTCCTCCTATTTTTCTGACCGTTTCATGCTCCTCATAATTTTCACATGTTTTGAAGCTCTTCATATTTTTCTCACCTTTTCAGGCTCTTCATGTTTTTGAACACCACTTCATGCTCAACGTATTTTTCAGACCTTTTCATGCTCCTCATAATTTTGACACCTTTTGAAGCTCTTCATATTTTTCACACTTTTTCAGGCTCTTCATGTTTTTGAACACCGCTTCATGCTCCTCCTATTTTTCAAACCGTTTCATGCTCCTCATTTTTTTGACACCTTTCGAAGCTCCTTCTATTTTTCACACCTTTTCAGGCTCTTCATATTTTTCAACACCTTTTCATGCTCCTCCTTTTTTTCAGACCTTTTCATTCTCCTCATATTTTTCAGACCGTTTCATGCTCCTCATATTTTTGACACCTTTGTAAGCTCTTCATATTTTCCACACGTTTTCAGGCTCTTCATGTTTTTGAACACCGCTTCATGCTCCTCGTATATTTCAGACCTTTTCTTGCTCCTCATATTTTTGATACCTTTTGAAGATCTTCATATTTTTCACACCTTTTCAGGCTCTTCATATTTTTGAACACTGCTTCATTCTCCTCCTATTTTTCAGACCGTTTCATGCTCCTCATATTTTTCACACCTTTTGAAGCTCTTCATATTTTTCACACCTTCTCAGCCTCTTCATGCTTTTGAGCACAGCTTCATGCTCCTTCTATTTTTCAGACCGTTTCATGCTCCTCCTGTATTTCACACCTTTTGAAGCTCTTCATATTTTTCACACCTTTTCAGGCTCTTCATGTTTTCGAACACTATTTCATGCTGCTCCCTTTTTTCAGACCGTTTCATGCTCCCCATATTTTTGACACCTTTAGAAGCTCTTCATTTTTTTCACACCTTTTCACGCTCTTCATATTTTTCAACACCGCTTCCTGATCCTCATATTTTTCAGACCGTTTCATGCTCCTCATACTTTTCACACCTTTTGAAGCTCTTCATATTTTTCACACCTTCTCAGCCTCTTCATGCTTTTGAGCACAGCTCATGCTCCTCCTATTTTTCAGACCTTTCATGCTCCTCCTGTAGTTCACACCTTTTGAAGCTCTTCATATTTTTCACACCTTTTCAGGCTCTTCATGTTTTTCAACACCATTTCATGCTGCTCTCCTTTTTCAGACCGTTTCATGCTCCTCATATTTTTGCCACATTTAGGAGCTCTTCATATTTTTCACACCTTTTCACGCTCTTATTGTTTTTCCACACCACTTCCTGATCCTCCTATTTATCAGAAAATTTCATGCTCCTCATATTTTTGACACATTTTGAAGCTCTTCATATTTTTCACACCTTTTCAGGCTCTTCATATTATTTAGCAACGCTTCATGCTCCTCGTATTTTTCAGACCGTTTCATGCTCGTCATATTTTTCACAATATTTGAAGCTCTTCATATTTTTCACACCTTCTCAGTTTCTTCATGTTTTTGAACACAGCTTCATGCTCCTCCTAATTTTCAGACCCTTTCATGCCCCTTCTATTTTTCAGACTGTTTCATGCCTCTCATATTTTTCACACCTTTTGAAGCTCTTCATATTTTTCACACCATTCCAGGCTCTTCATGTTTTTGAACACCGTTTCATGCTCCTCCTGTTTTTCAGACCGTTTCATGCCTCTCATATTTTTCACACCTTTTGAAGCTCTTCATATTTTTCACACCTTTTCCAGCTCTTTATATTTTTGAACACCGCTTCATGCTCCTCCTATTTTTCAAACTATTTCATGCTCCTCATATTTTTCACGCCTTTTGAAGCTCTTCATATTTTCCCACATTTTCAGGCTCTTCATGTTCTTGAACACCGCTACATCCTCCTCCTATTTTTCAGACCGTTTCATGTTCCTCATATTCTTGACACCTTTTGAAGCTCTTTATATTTGTCACACCTTTTCAGGCTCTTCATGTTCTCAACACCGCTTCATGCTCCTCCTATTTTTCAGACCATTTCATGCTCCTCCTATTTTTCAGACTGTTTCATGCACCTCTTAGTATTGACACCTTTTGAAGCTCTTCATATTTTTCACACCTTTTCAGGCTCTTCATATTTTTGAACACCGCTTCATGCTCCTCCTATTTTTCAGACCGTTTCATGCTCCTCATATTTTTGACACCTTTTGAAGCTCTTCATATTTTTCAAACCTTTTCAGGCTCTCCATGTATTTGAAACCAGCTTCATGCTCCTCCTATTTTTGAGACCGATTCATGATCCTCATATTTTTGACACGTTTTGAACCTCTTCATATTTTTCACATCTTTTCAGGCTCTTCATATTTTTGAAGACCGCTTCATGCTCCTCCTATTTTTCAGACGGTTTCATGCTCCTCATATTTTCACACCTTTGGAAGCTCTTCATATTTTTCACACCTTTTCAAGCTCTTCATATTTTTGAACACCGCTTCATGCTCCTCCTATTTTTCAGACCGTTTCATGCTCCTCATATTTTTCACACCTTTTGAAGCTCTTCATATTTTTCACACCTTTTCAGGCTCTTCAGGTTTTTGAACACCGCTTCATGCTCCTCCTATTTTACAGAACTTTTCATGCTCCTCATATTTTTGACACCTTTTGTAGCTCTTCATATTTTTCACACCTTTCGAAGCTCTTCTTATTTTTCACACGTTTCCAGGCTCTTCATGTTTTTCCACACCGCTTCATGCTCCTCCTATTTTTCAGACCGTTTCATGCTCCTCATATTTTTGACACGTTTTGAGGCTCTTCATAATTTTCACACCTTTCCAGGCTCTTCATATTTTTGAACACCGTTTCATGCTTCTCGTATTTTTCAGACCGATTCATGCTCCTCATATTTTTGACACCTTTTGACGCTCTTCATATTTTTCATACCTTTTCAGGCTCTCCATGTTTTTGAACACCGCTTCCTGCTCCTCCTATTTTTGAGACCGTTTCATGCTCCTCATATTTTTGACACCTTTGAAGCTCTTCATATTTTTCACACCTTTCCAGGCTCTTCATGTTTTTGAACACCGTTTCATGCTTCTCCAATTTTTCAGATCTTTTCATGCTCCTCATATTTTTGACACCTTTGTAAGCTCTTCATATTTTTCACACCTTTTCAGGCTCTTCATGTTTTTGAACAGCGCTTCATGCACCTCCTAATTTTCAGACGGTTTCATGCTCCTCATATTTTTGATAACTTTTGAAACTCCTCCTATTTTTCACACCTTTTCCGGCTCTTCATGTTTTTCAACACCGCTTCCTGATCCTCCTATTTATAAGAAAGTTTCATGCTCCTCATATTTTTGACACATTTTGAAGCTCTTCATATATTTTACACCTTTTCAGGCTCTTCATATTATTGAACAACGCTTCATGCTCCTGTTATTTTTCAGACCGTTTCATGTTCCTCATATTTTTGACAGCTTTTGAAGCTCCTCCCATTTTTCACACCTTTTCAGGCTCTTCATGTTTTTCAACAACGTTTCATGCTCCTCCTATTTTTCAGACCGTTTCATGCTCCTCATATTTTTGACACATTTTGAAGCTCTTCATATTTTTCACACCTTTTCAGGCTCTTCATATTATTGAACAACGCTTCATGCTCCTCCTATTTTTCAGACAGTTACATACTCCTCATATTTTTCACACCTTTTGAAGCTCTTCATATTTTTCACACATTTTCAGGATCTTCATGTTTTTGAACACTGCTACATGCTCCTCCTTTTTTTTCCAGACCGTTTCATGTTCCTCATATATTTGACACCTTTTGAAGCCCCTCCTATTTTTCACACCTTTTCAAGCTCTTCATGTTTTTGAACACCGCTTCATGCTCCTCATATTTTTCAGACCGTTTCATGCTCCTCATGTATTTCACACCTTTTGAAGCTCTTCATATTTTTCACACATTTTCAGGCTCTTTATATTTTTGAACAGCATTTCATGCTCCTCCTATTTTTCAGACCGTTTCATGCTCCTCATATTTTTACACATTTTGAGGCTCTTCATATTTTTCACACCATTCCAGGCTCTTCAAGATTTTGAGCATCGTTTCATGCTCCTTCTATTTTTCAGACCGTTTCATGCTCCTCATATTTTTCACACCTTTTGAAGCTCTTCATATTTTTCACACCTTCTCAGGTTTTTCATGTTTATGAACACAGCTTCATGCTCCTCCTATTTTTCAGACCGTTTCATGCTCCTCCTATTTTTCAGACTGTTTCATGCACCTCTTATTATTGACACCTTTTGAAGCTCTTCAGATTTTTCACACGTTTTCAGGCTCTTCATGTTATTCAACACCGCTTCATGCTCCTCCTATTTTTGAGACCGATTCATGCTCATCATATTTTTGACACCTTTTGAAGCTCTTCATTTTTTTCACACTTTTTCAGGCTCTTCATCTTTTTGCACACCGCTTCATGCTCCTCCTATTTTTCAGACCGTTTCATGCTCCTCATATTTTTCACACCTTTTGACGCCCTTCATATTTTTCACACCTTCTCAGGCTCTTCATGTATTTGAGCACAGCTTCATGCTCCTCCTATTTTTCAGACCATTTCATGCTCCTCATATTTTTGAAACGTTTTGAGGCTCTTCATATTTTTCACACCATTCCAGGCTCTTCATGTTTTTGAACACCGTTTCATGTTCCTCCTGTTTTTCAGACCGTTTCATGCCTCTCATATTTTTCACACCTTTTGAAGCTCTTCATATTTTTCACACCTTTTCCAGCTCTTTATATTTTTGAACACCGCTTCATGCTCCTCCTATTTTTCAGGCCATTTCATGCTCCTCATGTATTTCACACCTTTTGAAGCTCTTCATATTTTTCACACCTTTTCAGGCTCTTCATATTTTTGAACAGCATTTCATGCTCCTCCTATTTTTCAGACCGTTTCATGCTCCTCATATTTTTTACACATTTTGAGGCTCTTCATATTTTTCACACCATTCCAGGCTCTTCAAGTTTTTGAGCACCGTTTCATGCTCCTTCTACTTTTCAGACCGTTTCATGCTCCTCATATTTTTGACACCTTTTGAAGCTCTTTATATTTTTCATATCTTTTCATGCTCTTCATGTTTTTCAACACCGTTTCATGCTGCTTCTCTTTTTCAGACCGTTTCATGCTCCTCATATTATTGACAGCTTTTTAAGCTCTTTATATTTGTCACACCTGTTCAGGCTCTTCATGTTTTCAACACCGCTTCTTGCTCCTCCTATTTTTCTGACCGTTTCATGCTCCTCATAATTTTCACATGTTTTGAAGCTCTTCATATTTTTCTCACCTTTTCAGGCTCTTCATGTTTTTGAACACCACTTCATGCTCAACGTATTTTTCAGACCTTTTCATGCTCCTCATAATTTTGACACCTTTTGAAGCTCTTCATATTTTTCACACTTTTTCAGGCTCTTCATGTTTTTGAACACCGCTTCATGCTCCTCCTATTTTTCAAACCGTTTCATGCTCCTCATTTTTTTGACACCTTTTGAAGCTCCTTCTATTTTTCACACCTTTTCAGGCTCTTCATATTTTTCAACACCTTTTCATGCTCCTCCTTTTTTTCAGACCTTTTCATTCTCCTCATATTTTTCAGACCGTTTCATGCTCCTCATATTTTTGACACCTTTGTAAGCTCTTCATATTTTCCACACGTTTTCAGGCTCTTCATGTTTTTGAACACCGCTTCATGCTCCTCGTATATTTCAGACCTTTTCTTGCTCCTCATATTTTTGATACCTTTTGAAGATCTTCATATTTTTCACACCTTTTCAGGCTCTTCATATTTTTGAACACTGCTTCATTCTCCTCCTATTTTTCAGACCGTTTCATGCTCCTCATATTTTTCACACCTTTTGAAGCTCTTCATATTTTTCACACCTTCTCAGCCTCTTCATGCTTTTGAGCACAGCTTCATGCTCCTTCTATTTTTCAGACCGTTTCATGCTCCTCCTGTATTTCACACCTTTTGAAGCTCTTCATATTTTTCACACCTTTTCAGGCTCTTCATGTTTTCGAACACTATTTCATGCTGCTCCCTTTTTTCAGACCGTTTCATGCTCCCCATATTTTTGACACCTTTAGAAGCTCTTCATTTTTTTCACACCTTTTCACGCTCTTCATATTTTTCAACACCGCTTCCTGATCCTCATATTTTTCAGACCGTTTCATGCTCCTCATACTTTTCACACCTTTTGAAGCTCTTCATATTTTTCACACCTTCTCAGCCTCTTCATGCTTTTGAGCACAGCTCATGCTCCTCCTATTTTTCAGACCTTTCATGCTCCTCCTGTAGTTCACACCTTTTGAAGCTCTTCATATTTTTCACACCTTTTCAGGCTCTTCATGTTTTTCAACACCATTTCATGCTGCTCTCCTTTTTCAGACCGTTTCATGCTCCTCATATTTTTGCCACATTTAGGAGCTCTTCATATTTTTCACACCTTTTCACGCTCTTATTGTTTTTCCACACCACTTCCTGATCC
This sequence comes from Dama dama, assembly GCF_033118175.1. Lineage (NCBI taxonomy): Eukaryota > Metazoa > Chordata > Mammalia > Artiodactyla > Cervidae > Dama > Dama dama. Next base: position 2,420,928 of record NW_026870874.1, read on the forward strand.
TCCTATTTATCAGAAAATTTCATGCTCCTCATATTTTTGACACATTTTGAAGCTCTTCATATTTTCCCACATTTTCAGGCTCTTCATGTTCTTGAACACCGCTACATCCTCCTCCTATTTTTCAGACCGTTTCATGTTCCTCATATTCTTGACACCTTTTGAAGCTCTTTATATTTGTCACACCTTTTCAGGCTCTTCATGTTCTCAACACCGCTTCATGCTCCTCCTATTTTTCAGACCATTTCATGCTCCTCCTATTTTTCAGACTGTTTCATGCACCTCTTAGTATTGACACCTTTTGAAGCTCTTCATATTTTTCACACCTTTTCAGGCTCTTCATATTTTTGAACACCGCTTCATGCTCCTCCTATTTTTCAGACCGTTTCATGCTCCTCATATTTTTGACACCTTTTGAAGCTCTTCATATTTTTCAAACCTTTTCAGGCTCTCCATGTATTTGAAACCAGCTTCATGCTCCTCCTATTTTTGAGACCGATTCATGATCCTCATATTTTTGACACGTTTTGAACCTCTTCATATTTTTCACATCTTTTCAGGCTCTTCATATTTTTGAAGACCGCTTCATGCTCCTCCTATTTTTCAGACGGTTTCATGCTCCTCATATTTTCACACCTTTGGAAGCTCTTCATATTTTTCACACCTTTTCAAGCTCTTCATATTTTTGAACACCGCTTCATGCTCCTCCTATTTTTCAGACCGTTTCATGCTCCTCATATTTTTCACACCTTTTGAAGCTCTTCATATTTTTCACACCTTTTCAGGCTCTTCAGGTTTTTGAACACCGCTTCATGCTCCTCCTATTTTACAGAACTTTTCATGCTCCTCATATTTTTGACACCTTTTGTAGCTCTTCATATTTTTCACACCTTTCGAAGCTCTTCTTATTTTTCACACGTTTCCAGGCTCTTCATGTTTTTCCACACCGCTTCATGCTCCTCCTATTTTTCAGACCGTTTCATGCTCCTCATATTTTTGACACGTTTTGAGGCTCTTCATAATTTTCACACCTTTCCAGGCTCTTCATATTTTTGAACACCGTTTCATGCTTCTCGTATTTTTCAGACCGATTCATGCTCCTCATATTTTTGACACCTTTTGACGCTCTTCATATTTTTCATACCTTTTCAGGCTCTCCATGTTTTTGAACACCGCTTCCTGCTCCTCCTATTTTTGAGACCGTTTCATGCTCCTCATATTTTTGACACCTTTGAAGCTCTTCATATTTTTCACACCTTTCCAGGCTCTTCATGTTTTTGAACACCGTTTCATGCTTCTCCAATTTTTCAGATCTTTTCATGCTCCTCATATTTTTGACACCTTTGTAAGCTCTTCATATTTTTCACACCTTTTCAGGCTCTTCATGTTTTTGAACAGCGCTTCATGCACCTCCTAATTTTCAGACGGTTTCATGCTCCTCATATTTTTGATAACTTTTGAAACTCCTCCTATTTTTCACACCTTTTCCGGCTCTTCATGTTTTTCAACACCGCTTCCTGATCCTCCTATTTATAAGAAAGTTTCATGCTCCTCATATTTTTGACACATTTTGAAGCTCTTCATATATTTTACACCTTTTCAGGCTCTTCATATTATTGAACAACGCTTCATGCTCCTGTTATTTTTCAGACCGTTTCATGTTCCTCATATTTTTGACAGCTTTTGAAGCTCCTCCCATTTTTCACACCTTTTCAGGCTCTTCATGTTTTTCAACAACGTTTCATGCTCCTCCTATTTTTCAGACCGTTTCATGCTCCTCATATTTTTGACACATTTTGAAGCTCTTCATATTTTTCACACCTTTTCAGGCTCTTCATATTATTGAACAACGCTTCATGCTCCTCCTATTTTTCAGACAGTTACATACTCCTCATATTTTTCACACCTTTTGAAGCTCTTCATATTTTTCACACATTTTCAGGATCTTCATGTTTTTGAACACTGCTACATGCTCCTCCTTTTTTTTCCAGACCGTTTCATGTTCCTCATATATTTGACACCTTTTGAAGCCCCTCCTATTTTTCACACCTTTTCAAGCTCTTCATGTTTTTCAACACCGTTTCATGCTCCTCCTATTTTTCAGACCGTTTCATGCTCCTCCTATTTTTCAGACCGTTTCATTCTCCTCATATTTTTGACACCTTTTGAATCTCTTCATATTTTTCACACCTTTTCAGGCTCTTCATGTTTTTGAACACCGCTTCATGCTCCTCATATTTTTCAGACCGTTTCATGCTCCTCATGTATTTCACACCTTTTGAAGCTCTTCATATTTTTCACACATTTTCAGGCTCTTTATATTTTTGAACAGCATTTCATGCTCCTCCTATTTTTCAGACCGTTTCATGCTCCTCATATTTTTACACATTTTGAGGCTCTTCATATTTTTCACACCATTCCAGGCTCTTCAAGATTTTGAGCATCGTTTCATGCTCCTTCTATTTTTCAGACCGTTTCATGCTCCTCATATTTTTCACACCTTTTGAAGCTCTTCATATTTTTCACACCTTCTCAGGTTTTTCATGTTTATGAACACAGCTTCATGCTCCTCCTATTTTTCAGACCGTTTCATGCTCCTCCTATTTTTCAGACTGTTTCATGCACCTCTTATTATTGACACCTTTTGAAGCTCTTCAGATTTTTCACACGTTTTCAGGCTCTTCATGTTATTCAACACCGCTTCATGCTCCTCCTATTTTTGAGACCGATTCATGCTCATCATATTTTTGACACCTTTTGAAGCTCTTCATTTTTTTCACACTTTTTCAGGCTCTTCATCTTTTTGCACACCGCTTCATGCTCCTCCTATTTTTCAGACCGTTTCATGCTCCTCATATTTTTCACACCTTTTGACGCCCTTCATATTTTTCACACCTTCTCAGGCTCTTCATGTATTTGAGCACAGCTTCATGCTCCTCCTATTTTTCAGACCATTTCATGCTCCTCATATTTTTGAAACGTTTTGAGGCTCTTCATATTTTTCACACCATTCCAGGCTCTTCATGTTTTTGAACACCGTTTCATGTTCCTCCTGTTTTTCAGACCGTTTCATGCCTCTCATATTTTTCACACCTTTTGAAGCTCTTCATATTTTTCACACCTTTTCCAGCTCTTTATATTTTTGAACACCGCTTCATGCTCCTCCTATTTTTCAGGCCATTTCATGCTCCTCATGTATTTCACACCTTTTGAAGCTCTTCATATTTTTCACACCTTTTCAGGCTCTTCATATTTTTGAACAGCATTTCATGCTCCTCCTATTTTTCAGACCGTTTCATGCTCCTCATATTTTTTACACATTTTGAGGCTCTTCATATTTTTCACACCATTCCAGGCTCTTCAAGTTTTTGAGCACCGTTTCATGCTCCTTCTACTTTTCAGACCGTTTCATGCTCCTCATATTTTTGACACCTTTTGAAGCTCTTTATATTTTTCATATCTTTTCATGCTCTTCATGTTTTTCAACACCGTTTCATGCTGCTTCTCTTTTTCAGACCGTTTCATGCTCCTCATATTATTGACAGCTTTTTAAGCTCTTTATATTTGTCACACCTGTTCAGGCTCTTCATGTTTTCAACACCGCTTCTTGCTCCTCCTATTTTTCTGACCGTTTCATGCTCCTCATAATTTTCACATGTTTTGAAGCTCTTCATATTTTTCTCACCTTTTCAGGCTCTTCATGTTTTTGAACACCACTTCATGCTCAACGTATTTTTCAGACCTTTTCATGCTCCTCATAATTTTGACACCTTTTGAAGCTCTTCATATTTTTCACACTTTTTCAGGCTCTTCATGTTTTTGAACACCGCTTCATGCTCCTCCTATTTTTCAAACCGTTTCATGCTCCTCATTTTTTTGACACCTTTTGAAGCTCCTTCTATTTTTCACACCTTTTCAGGCTCTTCATATTTTTCAACACCTTTTCATGCTCCTCCTGTTTTTCAGACCTTTTCATTCTCCTCATATTTTTCAGACCGTTTCATGCTCCTCATATTTTTGACACCTTTGTAAGCTCTTCATATTTTCCACACGTTTTCAGGCTCTTCATGTTTTTGAACACCGCTTCATGCTCCTCGTATATTTCAGACCTTTTCTTGCTCCTCATATTTTTGATACCTTTTGAAGATCTTCATATTTTTCACACCTTTTCAGGCTCTTCATATTTTTGAACACTGCTTCATTCTCCTCCTATTTTTCAGACCGTTTCATGCTCCTCATATTTTTCACACCTTTTGAAGCTCTTCATATTTTTCACACCTTCTCAGCCTCTTCATGCTTTTGAGCACAGCTTCATGCTCCTTCTATTTTTCAGACCGTTTCATGCTCCTCCTGTATTTCACACCTTTTGAAGCTCTTCATATTTTTCACACCTTTTCAGGCTCTTCATGTTTTCGAACACTATTTCATGCTGCTCCCTTTTTTCAGACCGTTTCATGCTCCCCATATTTTTGACACCTTTAGAAGCTCTTCATTTTTTTCACACCTTTTCACGCTCTTCATATTTTTCAACACCGCTTCCTGATCCTCATATTTTTCAGACCGTTTCATGCTCCTCATACTTTTCACACCTTTTGAAGCTCTTCATATTTTTCACACCTTCTCAGCCTCTTCATGCTTTTGAGCACAGCTCATGCTCCTCCTATTTTTCAGACCTTTCATGCTCCTCCTGTAGTTCACACCTTTTGAAGCTCTTCATATTTTTCACACCTTTTCAGGCTCTTCATGTTTTTCAACACCATTTCATGCTGCTCTCCTTTTTCAGACCGTTTCATGCTCCTCATATTTTTGCCACATTTAGGAGCTCTTCATATTTTTCACACCTTTTCACGCTCTTATTGTTTTTCCACACCACTTCCTGATCCTCCTATTTATCAGAAAATTTCATGCTCCTCATATTTTTGACACATTTTGAAGCTCTTCATATTTTTCACACCTTTTCAGGCTCTTCATATTATTTAGCAACGCTTCATGCTCCTCGTATTTTTCAGACCGTTTCATGCTCGTCATATTTTTCACAATATTTGAAGCTCTTCATATTTTTCACACCTTCTCAGTTTCTTCATGTTTTTGAACACAGCTTCATGCTCCTCCTAATTTTCAGACCCTTTCATGCCCCTTCTATTTTTCAGACTGTTTCATGCCTCTCATATTTTTCACACCTTTTGAAGCTCTTCATATTTTTCACACCATTCCAGGCTCTTCATGTTTTTGAACACCGTTTCATGCTCCTCCTGTTTTTCAGACCGTTTCATGCCTCTCATATTTTTCACACCTTTTGAAGCTCTTCATATTTTTCACACCTTTTCCAGCTCTTTATATTTTTGAACACCGCTTCATGCTCCTCCTATTTTTCAAACTATTTCATGCTCCTCATATTTTTCACGCCTTTTGAAGCTCTTCATATTTTCCCACATTTTCAGGCTCTTCATGTTCTTGAACACCGCTACATCCTCCTCCTATTTTTCAGACCGTTTCATGTTCCTCATATTCATGACACCTTTTGAAGCTCTTTATATTTGTCACACCTTTTCAGGCTCTTCATGTTCTCAACACCGCTTCATGCTCCTCCTATTTTTCAGACCATTTCATGCTCCTCCTATTTTTCAGACTGTTTCATGCACCTCTTAGTATTGACACCTTTTGAAGCTCTTCATATTTTTCACACCTTTTCAGGCTCTTCATATTTTTGAACACCGCTTCATGCTCCTCCTATTTTTCAGACCGTTTCATGCTCCTCATATTTTTGACACCTTTTGAAGCTCTTCATATTTTTCAAACCTTTTCAGGCTCTCCATGTATTTGAAACCAGCTTCATGCTCCTCCTATTTTTGAGACCGATTCATGATCCTCATATTTTTGACACGTTTTGAACCTCTTCATATTTTTCACATCTTTTCAGGCTCTTCATATTTTTGAAGACCGCTTCATGCTCCTCCTATTTTTCAGACGGTTTCATGCTCCTCATATTTTCACACCTTTGGAAGCTCTTCATATTTTTCACACCTTTTCAAGCTCTTCATATTTTTGAACACCGCTTCATGCTCCTCCTATTTTTCAGACCGTTTCATGCTCCTCATATTTTTCACACCTTTTGAAGCTCTTCATATTTTTCACACCTTTTCAGGCTCTTCAGGTTTTTGAACACCGCTTCATGCTCCTCCTATTTTACAGAACTTTTCATGCTCCTCATATTTTTGACACCTTTTGTAGCTCTTCATATTTTTCACACCTTTCGAAGCTCTTCTTATTTTTCACACGTTTCCAGGCTCTTCATGTTTTTCCACACCGCTTCATGCTCCTCCTATTTTTCAGACCGTTTCATGCTCCTCATATTTTTGACACGTTTTGAGGCTCTTCATAATTTTCACACCTTTCCAGGCTCTTCATATTTTTGAACACCGTTTCATGCTTCTCGTATTTTTCAGACCGATTCATGCTCCTCATATTTTTGACACCTTTTGACGCTCTTCATATTTTTCATACCTTTTCAGGCTCTCCATGTTTTTGAACACCGCTTCCTGCTCCTCCTATTTTTGAGACCGTTTCATGCTCCTCATATTTTTGACACCTTTGAAGCTCTTCATATTTTTCACACCTTTCCAGGCTCTTCATGTTTTTGAACACCGTTTCATGCTTCTCCAATTTTTCAGATCTTTTCATGCTCCTCATATTTTTGACACCTTTGTAAGCTCTTCATATTTTTCACACCTTTTCAGGCTCTTCATGTTTTTGAACAGCGCTTCATGCACCTCCTAATTTTCAGACTGTTTCATGCTCCTCATATTTTTGATACCTTTTGAAACTCCTCCTATTTTTCACACCTTTTCCGGCTCTTCATGTTTTTCAACACCGCTTCCTGATCCTCCTATTTATAAGAAAGTTTCATGCTCCTCATATTTTTGACACATTTTGAAGCTCTTCATATATTTTACACCTTTTCAGGCTCTTCATATTATTGAACAACGCTTCATGCTCCTGTTATATTTCAGACCGTTTCATGTTCCTCATATTTTTGACAGCTTTTGAAGCTCCTCCCATTTTTCACACCTTTTCAGGCTCTTCATGTTTTTCAACAACGTTTCATGCTCCTCCTATTTTTCAGACCGTTTCATGCTACTCCTATTTTTCAGACCGTTTCATGCTCCTCATATTTTTGACACCTTTGTAAACTCTTCATGTTTTTCACACCTTTTCAGGCTCTTCATGTTTTTGAACACCGTTTCATGCTCCTCCTGTTTTTCAGACCTTTTCATTCTCCTCATATTTTTCAGACCGTTTCATGCTCCTCATATTTTTGACACCTTTGTAAGCTCTTCATATTTTCCACACGTTTTCAGGCTCTTCATGTTTTTGAACACCGCTTCATGCTCCTCGTATATTTCAGACCTTTTCTTGCTCCTCATATTTTTGATACCTTTTGAAGATCTTCATATTTTTCACACCTTTTCAGGCTCTTCATATTTTTGAACACCGCTACATGCTCCTCCTATTTTTCAGACCGTTTCATGCTCCTCATATTTTTCACACCTTTTGAAGCTCTTCATATTTTTCACACCTTCTCAGCCTCTTCATGCTTTTGAGCACAGCTTCATGCTCCTCCTATTTTTCAGACCGTTTCATGCTCCTCCTGTATTTCACACCTTTTGAAGCTCTTCATATTTTTCACACCTTTTCAGGCTCTTCATGTTTTTGAACACTATTTCATGCTGCTCCCTTTTTTCAGACCGTTTCATGGTCCTCATATTTTTGACACTTTAGAAGCTCTTCATTTTTTTCACACCTTTTCACGCTCTTCATGTTTTTCAACACCGCTTCCTGATCCTCATATTTATCAGAAAGTTTCATGCTCCTCATATTTTTGACACATTTTGAAGCTCTTCATATTTTTCACAACTTTTCAGGCTCTTCATATTTTTGAGCACCTCTTCATGCTCCTCATATTTTTCAGACCGTTTCATGCTCCTCATATTTTTCACACCTTTTGAAGCTCTTCATATTTTTCACACCTTCTCAGCCTCTTCATGCTTTTGAGCACAGCTTCATGCTCCTCCTATTTTTCAGACCGTTTCATGCTCCTCCTATTTTTCAGACCGTTTCATGCTCGTCATATTTTTCACAATATTTGAAGCTCTTCATATTTTTCACACCTTCTCAGTTTCTTCATGTTTTTGAACACAGCTTCATGCTCCTCCTATTTTTCAGACCCTTTCATGCTCCTCCTATTTTTCAGACTGTTTCATGCCTCTCATATTTTTCACACCTTTTGAAGCTCTTCATATTTTTCACACCACTCCAGGCTCTTCATGTTTTTGAACACCGTTTCATGCTCCTCCGGTTTTTCAGACCGTTTCATGCCTCTCATATTTTTCACACCTTTTGAAGCTCTTCATATTTTTCACACCTTTTCCAGCTCTTTATATTTTTGAACACCGCTTCTTGCTCCTCCTATTTTTCAGTCCGTTTCATGCTCCTCATATTCTTGACACCTTTTGAAGCTCTTTATATTTGTCACACCTTTTCATGCTCTTCATGTTTTTCAACACTGTTTCATGCTCCTCCTATTTTTCAGACTGTTTCATGCTCCTCCTATATTTCAGACCGATTCATGCTCCTCATGTTTTTGACACCTTTGTAAGCTCTTCATATTTTTCACACCTTTTCAGCCTCTTCATGTTTTTCAACACCGCTTCATGCTCCTCCTATTTTTCAGACCGTTTCATGCTCCACACATTTTTGACACCTTTTGAAGCTCTTCATATTTTTCACACCTTTTCAGGCTCTTCATCTTTTTGAACACCACTTAATGCTCCTCGTATTTTTCAGACCATTTCATGCTCCTCATATTTTTGACACCTTTTGAAGCTCTTCATATTTTTCACGCCTTTTCAGGCTCTTCATGTTTTTCAACACCACTTCATGCTCCTCCTATTTTTCAGACCGTTTCATGCTCCTCATATTTTTGACACCGTTTGAAGCTGCTTCTATTTTTCACACCTTTTCAGACTCTTCATGTTTTTCAACACGTTTTCATGCTCCTCCTATTTTTCAGACCGTTTCATGCTCCTCTTATTTTTCAGACCGTTTCATGCTCCTCATATTTTTGACAGCTTTGTAAGCTCTTCGTGTTTTTCAAACCTTTTCAGGCTCTTCATGTTTTTAAACACCGCTTCATGCTCCTCCTATTTTTCATACCGTTTCATGATCCTCATATTTTTGACACCTTTTGAAGCTCTTTATTTTTTTCACACCTTTTCATGCTCTTCATGTTTTTCAACACCGTTTCATGCTCCTTCTATTTTTCAGACCGTTTCATGCTCCTCATATTTTTCACACCTTATGAAGCTCTTCATATTTTTCACACCTTTTCAAGCTCTTCATATTTTTGAATACCGCTTCATGCTCCTCCTATTTTTCAGACCGTTTCATGCTCCTCATATTTTCCACACCTTTTGAAGCTCTTCATATTTTTCACACCTTTTCAGGCTCTTCATGTTTTTGAACACCACTTCATGCTCCACGTATTTTTCAGACCTTTTCATGCTCCTCATATTTTTGAAACCTTTTGTAGCTCTTCATATTTTTCACACCTTTCGAAGCTCTTCTTATTTTTCACACGTTTTCAGGCTCTTCATCTTTTTCAACACCGCTTCATGCTCCTCCTATTTTTCAGACCGTTTCATGCTCCTCATATTTTTGACACGTTTTGAGGCTCTTCATAATTTTCACACCATTCCAGGCTCTTCATATTTTTGAACACCGTTTCATGCTTCTCCTATTTTTCAGACCGATTCATGCTCCTCATATTTTTGACACCTTTTGAAGCTCTTCATATTTTTCATACCTTTTCAGGCTCTCCATGTTTTTGAACACCGCTTCCTGCTCCTCCTATTTTTGAGACCGTTTCATGCTCCTCATATTTTTGACACCTTTGAAGCTCTTCATATTTTTCACACCTTTCCAGGCTCTTCATGTTTTTGAACAGCGTTTCATGCTTCTCCAATTTTTCAGATCTTTTCATGCTCCTCATATTTTTGACACCTTTGTAAGCTCTTCATGTTTTTCATGCCTTTTCAGGCTCTTCATGTTTTTGAACAGCGCTTCATGCACCTCCTATTTTTCAGACCGTTTCATGCTCCTCATATTTTTGATACCTTTTGAAACTCCTCCTATTTTTCACACCTTTTCCGGCTCTTCATGTTTTTCAACACCGCTTCCTGATCCTCCTATTTATAAGAAAGTTTCATGCTCCTCATATTTTTGACACATTTTGAAGCTCTTCATATATTTTACACCTTTTCAGGCTCTTCATATTATTGAACAACGCTTCATGCTCCTGTTATTTTTCAGACCGTTTCATGTTCCTCATATTTTTGACAGCTTTTGAAGCTCCTCCCATTTTTCACACCTTTTCAGGCTCTTCATGTTTTTCAACAGCGTTTCATGCTCCTCCTATTTTTCAGACCGTTTCATGCTACTCCTATTTTTCAGACCGTTTCATGCTCCTCATATTTTTGACACCTTTGTAAACTCTTCATGTTTTTCACACCTTTTCAGGCTCTTCATGTTTTTGAACACCGTTTCATGCTCCTCCTGTTTTTCAGACCTTTTCATTATCCTCATATTTTTCAGACCGTTTCATGCTCCTCATATTTTTGACACCTTTGTAAGCTCTTCATATTTTCCACACGTTTTCTGGCTCTTCATGTTTTTGAACACCGCTTCATGCTCCTCGTATATTTCAGACCTTTTCTTGCTCCTCATTTTTTTGATACCTTTTGAAGATCTTCATATTTTTCACACCTTTTCAGGCTCTTCATATTTTGAACACCGCTTCATGCTCCTCCTATTTTTCAGACCGTTTCATGCTCCTCATATTTTTCACACCTTTTGAAGCTCTTCATATTTTTCACACCTTCTCAGCCTCTTCATGCTTTTGAGCACAGCTTCATGCTCCTCCTATTTTTCAGACCGTTTCATGCTCCTCCTGTATTTCACACCTTTTGAAGCTCTTCATATTTTTCACACCTTTTCAGGCTCTTCATGTTTTTGAACACTATTTCATGCTGCTCCCTTTTTTCAGACCGTTTCATGGTCCTCATATTTTTGACACCTTTAGAAGCTCTTCATTTTTTTCACACCTTTTCACGCTCTTCATGTTTTTCAACACCGCTTCCTGATCCTCATATTTATCAGAAAGTTTCATGCTCCTCATATTTTTGACACATTTTGAAGCTCTTCATATTTTTCACAACTTTTCAGGCTCTTCATATTTTTGAACACCTCTTCATGCTCCTCATATTTTTCAGACCGTTTCATGCTCCTCATATTTTTCACACCTTTTGAAGCTCTTCATAATTTTCACACCTTCTCAGCCTCTTCATGCTTTTGAGCACAGCTTCATGCTCCTCCTATTTTTCAGACCGTTTCATGCTCCTCCTATTTTTCAGACCGTTTCATGCTCGTCATATTTTTCACAATATTTGAAGCTCTTCATATTTTTCACACCTTCTCAGTTTCTTCATGTTTTTGAACACAGCTTCATTCTCCTCCTATTTTTCAGACCCTTTCATGCTCCTCCTATTTTTCAGACTGTTTCATGCCTCTCATATTTTTCACACCTTTTGAAGCTCTTCATATTTTTCACACCATTCCAGGCTCTTCATGTTTTTGAACACCGTTTCATGCTCCTCCTGTTTTTCAGACCGTTTAATGCCTCTCATATTTTTCACACCTTTTGAAGCTCTTCATATTTTTCACACCTTTTCCAGCTCTTTATATTTTTGAACACCGCTTCATGCTCCTCCTTTTTTTCAAACCATTTCATGCTCCTCATATTTTTCACACCTTTTGAAGCTCTTCATATTTTCCCACATTTTCAGGCTCTTCATGTTCTAGAACACCGCTACATCCTCCTCCTATTTTTCAGACCGTTTCATGTTCCTCGTATTTTTGACACCTTTTGAAGCTCCTCCTATTTTTCACACCTTTTCATGCTCTTCATGTTTTTCAACACTGTTTCATGCTCCTCCTATTTTTCAGACCGTTTCATGCTCCTCCTATATTTCAAACCGATTCATGCTCCTCATATTTTTGACACCTTTGTAAGCTCTTCATATTTTTCACACCTTATCAGCCTCTTCATGTTTTTCAACACCGCTTCATGCTCCTCCTATTTTTCAGACCGTTTCATGCTTCACACATTTTTTACACCTTTTGAAGCTCTTCATATTTTTCACACCTTTTCAGGCTCTTCATCTTTTTGAACACCACTTAATGCTCCTCGTATTTTTCAGACCATTTCATGCTCCTCATATTTTTGACACCTTTTGAAGCTCTTCATATTTTTCACGCCTTTTCAGGCTCTTCATGTTTTTCAATACCACTACATGCTCCTCCTATTTTTCAGACCGTTTCATGCTCCTCATATTTTTGACACCGTTTGAAGCTGCTTCTATTTTTCACACCTTTTCAGACTCTTCATGTTTTTCAACACCTTTTCATGCTCCACCTATTTTTCAGACGGTTTCATGCTCCTCTTATTTTTCAGACCGTTTCATGCTCCTCATATTTTTGACAGCTTTGTAAGCTCTTCGTGTTTTTCAAACCTTTTCAGGCTCTTCATGTTTTTAAACACCGCTTCATGCTCCTCCTATTTTTCATACCGTTTCATGATCCTCATATTTTTGACACCTTTTGAAGCTCTTTATTTTTTTCACACCTTTTCATGCTCTTCATGTTTTTCAACACCGTTTCATGCTCCTTCTATTTTTCAGACCGTTTCATGCTCCTCATATTCTTGACACCTTTTGAAGCTCTTTATATTCGTCACACCTTTTCAGGCTCTTCATGTTTTCAACACCGCTTCATGCTCCTCCTATTTTTCAGACCATTTCATGCTCCTCCTATTTTTCAGACTGTTTCATGCACCTCTTAGTATTGACACCTTTTGAAGCTCTTCATATTTTTCACACCTTTTGAGGCTCTTCATATTTTTGAACACCGCTTCATGCTCCTCCTATTTTTCAGAACGTTTCATGCTCCTCATATTTTTGACACCTTTTGAAGCTCTTCATATTTTTCAAACCTTTTCAGGCTCTCCATGTATTTGAAACCAGCTTCATGCTCCTCCTATTTTTGAGACCGATTCATGATCCTCATATTTTTGACACCTTTTGAACCTCTTCATATTTTTCACACCTTTTCAGGCTCTTCATATTTTTGAACACCGCTTCATGCTCCTCCTATTTTTCAGACGGTTTCATGCTCCTCATACTTTCACACCTTTTGAAGCTCTTCATATTTTTCACACCTTTTCAAGCTCTTGATATTTTTGAACACCGCTTCATGCTCCTCCTATTTTTCAGACCGTTTCATGCTCCTCATATTTTTCACACATTTTCAAGCTCTTCATATTTTTCACACCTTTCCAGGCTCTTCATGTTTTTGAACACCGTTTCATGCTTCTCCAATTTTTCAGATCTTTTCATGCTCCTCATATTTTTGACACCTTTGTAAGCTCTTCATGTTTTTCACGCCTTTTCAGGCTCTTCATGTTTTTGAACAGCGCTTCATGCACCTCCTATTTTTCAGACCGTTTCATGCTCCTCATATTTTTGATACCTTTTGAAACTCCTCCTATTTTTCACACCTTTTCCGGCTCTTCATGTTTTTCAACACCGCTTCCTGATCCTCCTATTTATAAGAAAGTTTCATGCTCCTCATATTTTTGACACATTTTGAAGCTCTTCATATATTTTACACCTTTTCAGGCTCTTCATATTATTGAACAACGCTTCATGCTCCTGTTATTTTTCAGACCGTTTCATGTTCCTCATATTTTTGACAGCTTTTGAGCTCCTCCTCTTTTTCACACCTTTTCAGGCTCTTCATGTTTTTGAACACCGTTTCATGCTCCTCCTGTTTTTCAGACCTTTTCATTCTCCTCATATTTTTCAGACCGTTTCATGCTCCTCATATTTTTGACACCTTTGTAAGCTCTTCATATTTTCCACACGTTTTCAGGCTCTTCATGTTTTTGAACACCGCTTCATGCTCCTCGTATATTTCAGACCTTTTCTTGCTCCTCATATTTTTGATACCTTTTGAAGATCTTCATATTTTTCACACCTTTTCAGGCTCTTCATGTTTTTGAACACTATTTCATGCTGCTCCCTTTTTTCAGACCGTTTCATGCTCCGCATATTTTTGACACCTTTAGAAGCTCTTCATTTTTTTCACACCTTTTCACGCTCTTCATGTTTTTCAACACCGCTTTCTGATCCTCATATTTATCAGAAAGTTTCATGCTCCTCATATTTTTGACACATTTTGAAGCTCTTCATATTTTTCACACCTTTTCAGGCTCTTCACATTATTGAGCAACGCTTCATGCTCCTCCTATTTTTCAGACCGTTTCATGCTCGTCATATTTTTCACAATATTTGAAGCTCTTCATATTTTTCACACCTTCTCAGTTTCTTCATGTTTTTGAACACAGCTTCATGCTCCTCCTATTTTTCAGACCCTTTCATGCTCCTCCTATTTTTCAGACTGTTTCATGCCTCTCATATTTTTCACACCTTTTGAAGCTCTTCATATTTTTCACACCACTCCAGGCTCTTCAAGTTTTTGAACACCGTTTCATGCTCCTCCTGTTTTTCAGACCGTTTCATGCCTCTCATATTTTTCACACCTTTTGAAGCTCTTCATATTTTTCACACCTTTTCCAGCTCTTTATATTTTTGAACACCGCTTCATGCTCCTCCTATTTTTCAAACCATTTCATGCTCCTCATATTTTTCACACCTTTTGAAGCTCTTCATATTTTCCCACATTTTCAGGCTCTTCATGTTCTTGAACACCGCTACATCCTCCTCCTATTTTTCAGACCGTTTCATGTTCCTCTTATTTTTGACACCTTTTGAAGCTCCTCCTATTTTTCACACCTTTTCATGCTCTTCATGTTTTTCAACACTGTTTCATGCTCCTCCTATTTTTCAGACTGTTTCATGCTCCTCCTATATTTCAGACTGATTCATGCTCCTCATATTTTTGACACCTTTGTAAGCTCTTCATATTTTTCACACCTTTTCAGCCTCTTCATGTTTTTCAACACCGCTTCATGCTCCTCCTATTTTTCAGACCGTTTCATGCTCCACACTTTTTTGACACCTTTTGAAGCTCTTCATATTTTTCACACCTTTTCAGGCTCTTCATCTTTTTGAACACCACTTAATGCTCCTCGTATTTTTCAGACCATTTCATGCTCCTCATATTTTTGACACCTTTTGAAGCTCTTCATATTTTTCACGCCTTTTCAGGCTCTTCATGTTTTTCAACACCACTTCATGCTCCTTCTATTTTTCAGACCGTTTCATGCTCCTCATATTTTTGACACCGTTTGAAGCTGCTTCTATTTTTCACACCTTTTCAGACTCTTCATGTTTTTCAACACCTTTTCATGCTCCTCCTATTTTTCAGACCGTTTCATGCTCCTCTTATTTTTCAGACCGTTTCATGCTCCTCATATTTTTGACAGCTTTGTAAGCTCTTCGTGTTTTTCAAACCTTTTCAGGCTCTTCATGTTTTTAAACACCGCTTCATGCTCCTCCTATTTTTCATACCGTTTCATGATCCTCATATTTTTGACACCTTTTGAAGCTCTTTATTTTTTTCACACCTTTTCATGCTCTTCATGTTTTTCAACACCGTTTCATGCTCCTTCTATTTTTCAGACCGTTTCATGCTCCTCATATTTTTCACACCTTATGAAGCTCTTCATATTTTTCACACCTTTTCAAGCTCTTCATATTTTTGAATACCGCTTCATGCTCCTCCTATTTTTCAGACCGTTTCATGCTCCTCATATTTTCCACACCTTTTGAAGCTCTTCATATTTTTCACACCTTTTTAGGCTCTTCATGTTTTTGAACACCACTTCATGCTCCACGTATTTTTCAGACCTTTTCATGCTCCTCATATATTTGAAACCTTTTGTAGCTCTTCATATTTTTCACACCTTTCGAAGCTCTTCTTATTTTTCACACGTTTTCAGGCTCTTCATGTTTTTCAACACCGCTTCATGCTCCTCCTATTTTTCAGACCGTTTCATGCTCCTCATATTTTTGACACGTTTTGAGGCTCTTCATAATTTTCACACCATTCCAGGCTCTTCATATTTTTGAACACCGTTTCATGCTTCTCCTATTTTTCAGACCGATTCATGCTCCTCATATTTTTGACACCTTTTGAAGCTCTTCATATTTTTCATACCTTTTCAGGCTCTCCATATTTTTGAACACCGCTTCCTGCTCCTCCTATTTTTGAGACCGTTTCATGCTCCTCATATTTTTGACACCTTCGAAGCTCTTCATATTTTTCACTCCTTTCCAGGCTCTTCATGTTTTTGAACAGCGTTTCATGCTTCTCCAATTTTTCAGATCTTTTCATGCTCCTCATATTTTTGACACCTTTGTAAGCTCTTCATGTTTTTCACACCTTTTCAGGCTCTTCATGTTTTTGAACAGCGCTTCATGCACCTCCTATTTTTCAGACCGTTTCATGCTCCGCATATCTGTGACACCTTTTGACGCCCTTCATATTTTTCACACCATTTCAGGCTCTTCATGTTTTTCAACACCGCTTCATGATCCTCTATTTTTCAGAACGTTTCTTGCTTCCGTATCTTTGACACCTTTTGAAGCTCTTCATATTTTCACACCTTTTCAGGCTTTTCATGTTTTTCAACACCACTTCATGCTCCTCATATTTATCAGACCATTTCATGCTTGCCTGTATTTCACACATTTTGAAGCTCTTCATATTTTTCACACCGTTGCAGGCTCTTCTTGTTTTTTAACACCACATCATGCTTCTCCTATTTTTCTCACCCTTTCTTGCTCCTCATATTTTTAACACCTTTTTAAACACTTCGTATTTTTCACACCTTTTCAGGCTCTTCATGTTTTTGAACACCGCTTCATGCTCCTCCTATTTATCAGACCGTGTCATGGTCCTCATGTATTTCACACCTTTTGAAGCTCTTCATATTTTTCACATCTTTTCAGGCTCCTCATGTTTTGAACTCCGTTTCATGCTCCTCCTATTTTTCAGACCGTTTCATGCTCCTCATATTTTTGACACTTTTTGGAGCTCTTCATATTTGTCACATCTTTTCAGGCTCTTCATATTTTTGAACACCGCTTCAAGCTCTTCCTTTTTTTCCGACCGTTTCATGCTCCTCATATATTTCACAGCTTTTGAAGCTCTTCATATTTTTCACACCTTATCAGCCTCTTCATGTTTTTCAACACCGCTTCATGCTCCTCCTATTTTTCAGACCGTTTCATGCTTCACACATTTTTTACACCTTTTGAAGCTCTTCATATTTTTCACACCTTTTCAGGCTCTTCATCTTTTTGAACACCACTTAATGCTCCTCGTATTTTTCAGACCATTTCATGCTCCTCATATTTTTGACACCTTTTGAAGCTCTTCATATTTTTCACGCCTTTTCAGGCTCTTCATGTTTTTCAACACCACTTCATGCTCCTTCTATTTTTCAGACCGTTTCATGCTCCTCATATTTTTGACACCGTTTGAAGCTGCTTCTATTTTTCACACCTTTTCAGACTCTTCATGTTTTTCAACACCTTTTCATGCTCCTCCTATTTTTCAGACCGTTTCATGCTCCTCTTATTTTTCAGACCGTTTCATGCTCCTCATATTTTTGACAGCTTTGTAAGCTCTTCGTGTTTTTCAAACCTTTTCAGGCTCTTCATGTTTTTAAACACCGCTTCATGCTCCTCCTATTTTTCATACCGTTTCATGATCCTCATATTTTTGACACCTTTTGAAGCTCTTTATTTTTTTCACACCTTTTCATGCTCTTCATGTTTTTCAACACCGTTTCATGCTCCTTCTATTTTTCAGACCGTTTCATGCTCCTCATATTTTTCACACCTTATGAAGCTCTTCATATTTTTCACACCTTTTCAAGCTCTTCATATTTTTGAATACCGCTTCATGCTCCTCCTATTTTTCAGACCGTTTCATGCTCCTCATATTTTCCACACCTTTTGAAGCTCTTCATATTTTTCACACCTTTTTAGGCTCTTCATGTTTTTGAACACCACTTCATGCTCCACGTATTTTTCAGACCTTTTCATGCTCCTCATATATTTGAAACCTTTTGTAGCTCTTCATATTTTTCACACCTTTCGAAGCTCTTCTTATTTTTCACACGTTTTCAGGCTCTTCATGTTTTTCAACACCGCTTCATGCTCCTCCTATTTTTCAGACCGTTTCATGCTCCTCATATTTTTGACACGTTTTGAGGCTCTTCATAATTTTCACACCATTCCAGGCTCTTCATATTTTTGAACACCGTTTCATGCTTCTCCTATTTTTCAGACCGATTCATGCTCCTCATATTTTTGACACCTTTTGAAGCTCTTCATATTTTTCATACCTTTTCAGGCTCTCCATATTTTTGAACACCGCTTCCTGCTCCTCCTATTTTTGAGACCGTTTCATGCTCCTCATATTTTTGACACCTTCGAAGCTCTTCATATTTTTCACTCCTTTCCAGGCTCTTCATGTTTTTGAACAGCGTTTCATGCTTCTCCAATTTTTCAGATCTTTTCATGCTCCTCATATTTTTGACACCTTTGTAAGCTCTTCATGTTTTTCACACCTTTTCAGGCTCTTCATGTTTTTGAACAGCGCTTCATGCACCTCCTATTTTTCAGACCGTTTCATGCTCCGCATATCTGTGACACCTTTTGACGCCCTTCATATTTTTCACACCATTTCAGGCTCTTCATGTTTTTCAACACCGCTTCATGATCCTCTATTTTTCAGAACGTTTCTTGCTTCCGTATCTTTGACACCTTTTGAAGCTCTTCATATTTTCACACCTTTTCAGGCTTTTCATGTTTTTCAACACCACTTCATGCTCCTCATATTTATCAGACCATTTCATGCTTGCCTGTATTTCACACATTTTGAAGCTCTTCATATTTTTCACACCGTTGCAGGCTCTTCTTGTTTTTTAACACCACATCATGCTTCTCCTATTTTTCTCACCCTTTCTTGCTCCTCATATTTTTAACACCTTTTTAAACACTTCGTATTTTTCACACCTTTTCAGGCTCTTCATGTTTTTGAACACCGCTTCATGCTCCTCCTATTTATCAGACCGTGTCATGGTCCTCATGTATTTCACACCTTTTGAAGCTCTTCATATTTTTCACATCTTTTCAGGCTCCTCATGTTTTGAACTCCGTTTCATGCTCCTCCTATTTTTCAGACCGTTTCATGCTCCTCATATTTTTGACACTTTTTGGAGCTCTTCATATTTGTCACATCTTTTCAGGCTCTTCATATTTTTGAACACCGCTTCAAGCTCTTCCTTTTTTTCCGACCGTTTCATGCTCCTCATATATTTCACAGCTTTTGAAGCTCTTCATATTTTTCAAATCTTTTCAGGCTCTTCATGTTTTTCAACACCGCTTCATGCTCCTGCTATTTTTCAGCCCGTTTCATGCTCCTCATGTATTTCACACCTTTTGAAGCTCTTCATATTTTTCACACCTTTTCAGG
Source organism: Dama dama (assembly GCF_033118175.1). NCBI lineage: Eukaryota > Metazoa > Chordata > Mammalia > Artiodactyla > Cervidae > Dama > Dama dama. The sequence goes on from NW_026870874.1 coordinate 2,440,548, forward strand.
TTCTTCATGTTTTTCAACCCCGCTTCATGCTCCTCCTATTTTTCATACCATTTCATGCTCCTCATATTTTTCACACCTTTTGAAGCTTTACATATTTTTCACACCTTTTCAGGCTTTTCATGTTTTTGAACACCGCTTCATGCTCCACCCATTTTTCATACCATTTCAGGCTCCTCATATTTTTCACACCTTTTGAAGCTCTTCATATTTTTCACACCTTTTCAGGCTCTTCATGTTTTTCAACACCGCTTCATGCTCCTCGTATATTTCAGACCTTTTCATGTTCCTCACATTTTTGACACTTTTGAGGCTCTTCATATTTTTCACACTTTTTGAAACTCTTCATATTTTTCACACGTTTTCAGGTTCTTCATGTTTTTCAACACCACTTCATGCTCCTCCTATTTTTCAGACCGTTTCATGTTCATCTCATTTTTGACACCTTTTGAAGCTCTGCATATTTTTCACACCTTTTCAGTCTCTTCATGTTTTTAAACACTGCTTCATGCTCCTCCTATTTTTCAGACCGTTTCATGCTCCTCGTATTTTTGACACCTTTTGAATCTCTTCATATTTTTCACACCTTGTCAGGCTCTTCATGTTTTTCAACACCGCTTCATGCTCCTAATATTTTTCAGACCGTTTCATGCTCCTCATGTATTTCACACCTTTTGAAGCTCTTCGTATTTTTCACAACTTCTCTGGCTCTTCATGTTTTTCAACACCGCTTCATGCTCCTCCTTTTTTTCAGACCACTTCATGTTCATTTCTTTTTTTTTTAATTTTTATTATTATTTTTTTTTCCAGTGGGTTTTGTCATACATTGATATGAATCAACCATGGATTTACAGGTATTCCCAATCCCGATCCCCCCTCCCACCTCCCTCTACACCTGATTCCTCTGGGTCTTCCCAGTGCACCAGGCCGGAGCACTTGTCTCGTGCATCCCACCTAGGCTGGTGATCTGTTTCACCATAGATAGTATACATGCTGTTCTTTTGAAATATCCCACCCTCACATTCTCCCACAAAGTTCAAGTCTGTTCTGTATTTCTGTGTCTCTTTTTCTGTTCTGAATATAGGGTTATCGTTATCACCTTTCTAAATTCCATATACATGTGTCAGTGTGCTGTAATGTTCTTTATCTTTCTGGCTTACTTCACTCTGTATAATGCGCTCCAGCTTCATCCATCTCATTAGCACTGGTTCAAATGAATTCTTTTTCCTGGCTGAGGAATATTCCATGGTGTATATATACCACAGCTTCCTTATCCATTCATCTGCTGATGGGCATCTAGGTTGCTTCCATATCTTGGCTATTATAATCAGTAATGTGATGAACATTGGGGTACAAGTGACTCTTTCAGATCTGGTTTCCTCATTTTTGACACCTTTTGAAGCTCTTCATATTTTTCACACCTTTTGAAGCTCTTCAAATCTTTCACACGTTTTCACGCTCTTCATGTTTTTCAACACCACTTCATGCTCCTCCTATTTTTCAGACCGTTTCATGCTCATCTCATTTTGACACCTTTTGAAGCTCTTCATATTTTTCACACCTTTTGAAACTCTTCATACTTTTCACACCTTTTCAGGCTCTTCTTGTTTTTCAACACCACATCATGCTCCTCCTATTTTTCAGACCGTTTCCTGCTCCTCATATTTTTAACACCTTTTGAAACTCTTCCTATTTTTCACACCTTTTCAGGCTCTTCATGTTTTTGAACACCGATTCATGCTCCTCCTATTTATCAGACCGTTTCATGCTCCTCATATTTTTAACACCTTTTGAAACTCTTCCTATTTTTCACACCTTTTCAGGCTCTTCATGTTTTTGAACACCGCTTCATGCTCCTCTTATTTATCAGTCCGTTTCTTGCTCCTCATGTATTTCACACCTTTTGAAGCTCTTCATATATTTCACAACTTTTCAGAGTCCTCATGATTTTGAATACCGTTTCATGCTCCTCTTATTTTTCAGACCGTTCCATGCTCCTGAGAATTTTAACACTTTTTGAAGCTCTTCATATTTTTCACACATTTTCAGACTTCATGTTTTTAAACACCACTTCATGCTCCTCCTATTTTTCAGACCATTTCTGTTCATTTCATTTTTGACACCTTTTGAAGCTCTTCATATTTTTCACACCTTTGAAGCTCTTCATATTTTTCACACGTTTTCACGCTCTTCATCTTTTTCAACACCACTTCATGCTCCTCCTATTTTTCAGACCGTTTCATGCTCATCTCATTTTTGACACCTTTTGAAGCTCTTCATATTTTTCACACCTTTTAAGGCTCTTCTTGTTTTTCAACACCATATCATGCTCCTCCGAATTTTCAGCCCGTTTCCTGCTCCTCATATTTTTAACACCTTTTGAAGCTCTTCATATTTTTCACACCTCTTCAGGCTCTTCATATTTTTGAACACCGCTTCATACTCCTACTATTTATGAGACCGTTTCATGCTCCTCATGTATTTCACAACTTTTGAAGCTATTCATATTTTTCACACCTTTTCAGGCTCTTCATTTTTTTCATCACCGCTTCATAATCCTCCTATTTTTCAGACCGTTTCATGCTCCTCATGTATTTCACACCTTTTGAAGCTCTTCATATTTTTCACACCTTTTGAGGCTCTTCATATTTATCAACACTGCTTCATGCTCCTCCTATTTTTCAGACCGATTCATGCTCCTCATATTTTTGACACCTTTTGAAGATCTTCATATTTTTCACACCTTTTAAAGCTCTTCATATTTTACAAACATTTTCAGGCTTTTCATGTTTTTAAACAACTTTTCATGCTACCCCGATTTTTTAGACAGTTTCATGCTCCTCATATTTTTCACTGCTTTTGCAGCTCTTCATATTTTTCACACCTTTTCAGGTTATTCATGTTTTTGAACACCGCTTCATGCTCCTGCTATTTTTCAGACCGTTTCATGCTCCTCATATATTTGACACCTTTTGAAGCTCTTCATATTTTTGACACCTTTTTATGCTCTTCATGTCTCTCAACACTGTTTCATGCTCCTCCTATTTTTCAGACCGTTTCATGCTCCTCATATATTTGACACCTTTTGAAGCTCTTCATATTTTTCACACCTTTTCAGCCTCTTCTTGTTTTTCAACACCAGTTCATGCTCCTCCTATTTTTCAGACCGTTTCATGCTCCTCATATTTTTGACACCTTTGAAGCTCTTCTATTTTTACACTTTTTCAAAGTCTTCATGTTTTTCAACACCACTTCATGCTCCTCCTATTTTTCAGACTGTTTCATGCTCCTCATATTTTTGACACCTTTTGAAGCTCTTCATATTTTTGACAACTTTTCACGCTCTTCGTGTTTTTCAACACAACTTCATGCTCCTCCTATTTTTCAGACCGATTCATGCTCCTCATATTTTTGACACCTTTTGAAGCTCTTCATATATTTCACAACTTTTCAGGCTCTTCATGTTTTTCAACATGAATTCATTCTCCTCCTATTTTTCAGAGTGTTTCATGATCCTCATATTTTTGACACGTTTTGAAGCTATTCATATATTTGACACGTTTTCTGGCTCTTCATGTTTTTCAACACCACTTCATGCTCCTCCTGTATTTCAGATCGTTTCATGCTCCTCATATTTTTGACATCATTTAAAGCTCTTCATATTTTTCACACCTTTTGAGGCTCTTCATGTTTTTCACACCTTTTCAGGCTCTTCATGTTTTTCAACACCGTTTCATGCTCCTCCAATTTTTCAAACCGTTTCATACTCCTCCTATTTTTCAGACCTTTTCTTGTTCCTCATATTTTTGACAACTTTTGAAGCTCTTCATATTTTTCACACCTTTTCGGGCTCTTCATGTTTTGCAACACCGCTTCATGCTCCTCCTATTTTTCAGACCGTTTCATGCTCCTCATATTTTTGACAACTTTTGAAGCTCTTCATATTTTTCACACCTTTTCAGGCTCTTCATGTTTTTCAGCACCGCTTCATTCTCCTCCTGTTTTTGAGCCCGTTTCATGCTCCTCATATATTTGACACATTTTGAAGCTCTTCATATTTTTCACACCTTTTCAGGCTCTTCATGTTTTTGAACACCGCTTCATGCTCCTCCTATTTTTCAGACCGATTCGTGCTCCTCATATTTTTCACACCTTTTGAAGCTCTTCATATATTTCACACCTTTTAGGCTCTTCATGTTTTTCAACTCCACTTCATGCTCCTCCTATTTTTCAGACCGTTTCATGCTCCTCATATTTTTCACACCTTTTGAAGCTCTTCATATTTTTCACACCTTTTCAGGCTCTTCCTGTTTTTGAACTACGCTTCATGTTCCTCCTATTTTTCAGACCGTTTCATGCTCCTCATATTTTGACACCTTTTGAAGCTCTTCATATTATACACACCATTTCATGCTCTTCTTGTTTTTCAACACCAATTCATGCTCCTCCTATATTTAAGAGCCTTTCATGATCCTCATATTTTTGACACATTTTGAAGCTCTTCAAATTTTTCACACCTTTTCAGGCTCTTCAAGTTTTTGAACACAGCTTCATGCTCCTCCTATTCTTCAGACCGTTTCATGCTCCTCATATTTTTCACACCTTTTGAAGCTCTTCATATTTTTCAAACCTTTTCAGGCTCTTCATGTTTTTCAACACCGCTTCATGGTCCTCCTATTTTTCAGCCCGTTTCCTGCTCCTCATGTATTTCACACCTTTTGAAGCTCTTCATATTTTTCACACCTTTTCAGGCTATTCATGTTTTTCAACACCGCTTCATGCTCCTCCTATGTTTCAGCCCGTTTCATTCTCCTCTTGTATTTCACACATTTTTAAGCTCTTCATATTTTTCACACCCTTTCAGGCTCTTCATGTTTTTCGACACCACTTCATGCTCCTCCTATTTTTCAGACCTTTTCATGCTCCTCATATTTTTGATACCTTTTGAATCTCTTCATACATTTCTCACTTTTTCAGGCTCTTCATGTTTTTGAACACCGCTTCATGCTGCTCCTATTTTTCCCACCGTTTCATGCTCCTCATATTTTTGACATCTTTTGAAGCTCTTCATATATTTCACAACTTTTCAGGCTCTTCAGGTTTTTGAACACCGCTTCATGCTCCTCCTATTTTTCAGACCGTTTCATGCTCCTCATGTATTACACACATTTTGAAGCTCTTCATATTTTTCACACATTTTCAGGCTCTTCATGTTTCTGAACATTTTTTCTTGCTCCTCTTATTTTTCTGACCGTTTCATGCTCTTCATATATTTTACACCTTTTGAAGCCCTTCATATATTTCACACCTTTTCAGGCTCTTGATGTTTTTTCACCACCACTTCTTGCTCCTCCTATTTTCAGACATTTTCATGCTGCTTTCATTTTTCACACCTTTTGAAGTTCTTCATATTTTTCTCACTTTTTCAGGCTCTTCATGTTTTTCAACACCGCTTCATGCTCCTCCTATTTTTCTGACCGTTTCATGCTCCTCATATTTTTGACAACTTTTGAAGCTCTTCATATATTTCACACCTATCAGGCTCTTCATGTTTTTCAACACCACTTCATGCTCCTCCTATTTTTCAGACCATTTCATTGTCATGTCATTTTTGACACCTTTTGAAGTTCGTCATATTTTTCACACCTTTTGAAACTCTTCATATTTTTCGCACTTTTTCAGGCTCTTCATGTTTTTGAACACCGTTTCATGCTCCTCCTATTTTTCAGAACGTTTCATGCTCCTCATATCTTTGACACCTTTTGAAGCCCTTCATATTTTTCACACCTTTTCCGGCTCTTCATGTTTTTCAACACCGCTTCATGCTCCTCCTATTTTTCTGACCGTTTCATGCTCCTCATATTTTTGACACCTTTTGAAGCTCTTCATATATTTCAAACCTATCAGGCTCTTCATGTTTTTCAACACCACTTCATGCTCCTCCTATTTTTCAGACCATTTCATGCTTCTTTCATTTTTCACACCTTTTGAAGCTCTTCATATTTTTCACACCTTTTCAGGCTCTTCATGTTTTTCAACACCACTTCATGCTACTCCTATTTTTCAGACCATTTCATGCTCCTCATATTTTTTCCACCTTTTGAAGCTCTTCATATTTTTCCACCTTTTCAGGCTCTTCATGTTTTTGAACACCGTTTCATGCTCTTCCTATATATCAGAACGTTTCATGCTCCTCATATTTTTGACACCTTTTGAAGCTCTTCATATTTTTCATACCTTTTCAGGCTCTTCATGGTTTTCAACACCACTTCATGCTCCTCCTATTTTTCAGACCGTTTCATTCTCATGTCATTTTTGACACCTTTTTAAGCTCTTCATATTTTGCACACCTTTTGAAACTCTTCATATTTTTCACACGTTTTCAGGCTCTTCATGTTTTTCAACATCACTTCATGTTCCTGCTATTTTTCAGGCCGTTTCATGCTCCTCATATTTTTGACACCTTTGGAGCTCTTCATATTTTTGACACCTTTTCAGGCTCTTCAGGTTTTTGAACACCGCTTCATGCTCCTCCTATTTTTCAGACCGTTTCATGCTCCTCGTATTTTTGACACCTTTTGAATCTCTTCATATTTTTCACACCTTGTCAGGCTCTTCATGTTTTTCAACACCGCTTCATGCTCCTAATATTTTTCAGACCTTTTCATGCTCCTCATGTATTTCACAACTTTTGAAGCTCTTCAGATTTTTCACAACTTTTCTGGCTCTTCATGTTTTTCAACACCGCTTCATGCTCCTCCTATTTTTCAGACCATTTCATGTTCATTTCATTTTTTTTTTAAATTTTTATTATTTTTTTTTCCAGTGGGTTTTTTCATACATTGATATGAATCAGCCATGGATTTACAGGTATTCCCAATCCCGATCCCCCCTCCCACCTCCCTCTACACCCGATTCCTCTGGGTCTTCCCAGTGCACCAGGCCGGAGCACTTGTCTCGTGCATCCCACCTAGGCTGGTGATCTGTTTCACCATAGATAGTATACATGCTGTTCTTTTGAGATATCCCACCCTCACATTCTCCCACAAAGTTCAAAAGTCTGTTCTGTATTTCTGTGTCTCTTTTTCTGTTCTGCATATAGGGTTATCGTTATCACCTTTCTAAATTCCATATACATGTGTCAGTATGCTGTAATGTTCTTTATCTTTCTGGCTTACTTCACTCTGTATAATGCGCTCCAGCTTCATCCATCTCATTAGCACTGGTTCAAATGAATTCTTTTTCCTGGCTGAGGAATATTCCATGGTGTATATGTACCACAGCTTCCTTATCCATTCATCTGCTGATGGGCATCTAGGTTGCTTCCATATCTTGGCTATTATAATCAGTAATGCGATGAACATTGGGGTAAAGTGACTCTTTCAGATCTGGTTTCCTCATTTTTGACACCTTTTGAAGTTCTTCATATTTTTCACACCTTCTGAAGCTCTTCAAATTTTTCACACGTTTTCACGCTCTTCATGGTTTTCAACACCACTTCATGCTCCTCCTATTTTTCAGACCGTTTCATGCTCATCTCATTTTGACACCTTTTGAAGCTCTTCATATTTTTCACACCTTTTGAAACTCTTCATACTTTTCACAACTTTTCAGGCTCTTCTTGTTTTTCAACACCACATCATGCTCCTCCTATTTTTCAGACTGTTTCCTGCTCCTCATATTTTTAACACCTTTTGAAACTCTTCCTATTTTTCACACCTTTTCAGGCTCTTCATGTTTTTGAACACCGCTTCATGCTCCTCCTATTTATCAGACCGTTTCATGCTCCTCATGTAGTTCACACATTTTGAATCTCTTCATATTTTCAACATCTTTTCAGTCTCTTCATGTTTTTCACCAGCGCTTCATGATCCTCCTATTTTTCAGACTGTTTCATGCCCCTTATGTTTTTGACACCTTTTGAATCTCTTCATATCTTTCACACCTTTTCAGGATCTTCATGTTTTTCAATACCACTTCATGCTCCTCCTATTTTTCAGACCATTTCATGTTCATTTCATTTTTGACATCTTTTGAAGCTCTTCATATTTTTCACACCTTTTGAAGCTCTTCAAATTTTTCACACGTTTTCACGCTCTTCATGTTTTTCAACACCACATCATGCTCCTCCTATTTTTGAGACCATTTCATGTTCATTTCATTTTTGACACCTTTTGAAGCTCCTCATATTTTTCACACCTTTTGAAGCTCTTGATATTTTTCACACCTTTTCAGGTTCTTCATTTTTTCAACACTGCTTCATACACCTCCTATTTTTGAGCCCGTTTCATGCTCCTCATATTTTTGACACCTTTTGAAGCTCTTCATATTTTTCACACCTTTTAGGCTCTTCGTGTTTTTCAACAAGGCTTCATGCTCCTCCTACTTTTCACACCATTTCATGCTCCTCATATTTTTGACACCTTTTGAAGCTCTTCATATTTTTCATACCTTTTCAGGCCCTTCATGTTTTCGAACTCCGCTTCATGCTCCTTCTTTTTTTCAGACCATTTCATGCTCCTCCTATTTTTGACACCTTTTGAAGCTCCTCATGTATTTCACACCTTTTGAAGCTCTTCATATATTTCAAACCTATTCATGCTCTTCATGTTTTTGAACAACGCTCATGCTCCTCCTATTTTTCAGACCATTTCATGCTCCTCTTGTTTTTGACACCTTTTGAAGCTCTTCATATATTTCACAGATTTGCAGGCTCTTCATGATTTTGATCACTGCTTCATGCTCCTCGTAGTTTTCAGACCGTTTCATGCTCCTCATATTTTTGACAAATTTTGAAGCTCTTCATATTATTCACACCTTTTCAGGCTCTTCATGTTTTTCAACCCCACTTCATTCTCCTCCTATTATTCAGACCGTTTCATTCTCCTCATTTATTTGACAACTTTTGAAGCTCTTCATATATTTCACATCTTTCCAGGCTTTTCCTGTTTTTCAACACCACTTCATGATCCTCCTATTTTTCTGTCATTTCATGCTTCTCCTATTTTTGACACCTTTTGAAGCTCTTCATATTTTTGACACCTTTTGAAGCTCTTCATATTTTTGACACCTTTTCAGGCTCTTCATGTTTTTCAACACCGCTTCATGCTCCTCCTATTTTTCATACCATTTCATGCTCCTCATATTTTTGACACCTTTTGAAGCTCTTCGTATATTTCACAGCGTTTCAGGCTCTTCATGTTTTTCAACACCGCTTCATACAACTCCTATTTTTCAGCCCGTTTCATGCTCCTCATGTATTTCACACCTTTTGAAGCTCTTCATATTTTTCACACCTTTTCAGGTTCTTCATGTTTTTCAGCACCGCTTCATGCTCCTCCTATTTTTCAAACCATTTCATGCTCCTCATATTTTTGACACCTTTTAAAGCTCTTAAAATATTTCACAGCGTTTCAGGCTCTTCATGTTTTTCAACACCGCTTCATACAACTCCTATTTTTCAGACCGTTTCATGCTCCTCATATTTTTCACACCTTTTGAAGCTCTTCATATTTTTCACACCTTTTCAGGCTTTTCATGTTTTTGAACAGCGCTTCATGCTCCTCCCATTTTCATACCATTTCAGGCTCCTCATATTTTTCACACCTTTTGAAGCTCTTCATATTTTTCACACCTTTTCAGGCTCTTCATGTTTTTCAACACCGCTTCATGCTCCTCGTATATTTCAGACCTTTTCATGCTCCTCATATTTTTGACACCTTTTGAAGCTCTTCATATTTTTCACAGTTTTTGAATCTCTTCATATTTTTCACACGTTTTCAGGCTCTTCATGTTTTTCAACACCACTTCATGCTCCATCTATTTTTCAGACCGTTTCATGTTCATCTCATTTTTGACACCTTTTGAAGCTCTGCATATTTTTCACACCTTTTCAGTCTCTTCATGCTTTTAAACACTGCTTCATGCTCCTCCTATTTTTCAGACCGTTTCATGCTCCTCGTATTTTTGACACCTTTTGAATCTCTTCATATTTTTCACACCTTGTCAGGCTCTTCATGTTTTTCAACACCGCTTCATGCTCCTAATATTTTTCAGACCGTTTCATGCTCCTCATGTATTTCACACCTTTTGAAGCTCTTCGTATTTTTCACAACTTTTCTGGCTCTTCATGTTTTTCAACACCGCTTCATGCTCCTCCTATTTTTCAGACCATTTCATGTTCATTTCATTTTTTTTTAATTTTTGTTATCATTTTTTTTTCCAGTGGGTTTTGTCATACATTGATATGAATCAGCCATGGATTTACAGGTATTCCCAATCCCGATCCCCCCTCCCACCTCCCTCTACACCCGATTCCTCTGGGTCTTCCCAGTGCACCAGGCCGGAGCACTTGTCTCATGCATCCCACCTAGGCTGGTGATCTGTTTCACCATAGATAGTATACATGCTGTTCTTTTGAAATATCCCACCCTCACATTCTCCCACAAAGTTCAAAACTCTGTTCTGTATTTCTGTGTCTCTTTTTCTGTTCTGCATATAGGGTTATCATTATCACCTTTCTAAATTCCATATACATGTGTCAGTATGCTGTAATGTTCTTTATCTTTCTGGCTTACTTCACTCTGTATAATTCGCTCCAGCTTCATCCATCTCATTAGCACTGGTTCAAATGAATTCTTTTTCCTGGCTGAGGAATATTCCATGGTGTATATGTACCACAGCTTCCTTATCCATTCATCTGCTGATGGGCATCTAGGTTGCTTCCATATCTTGGCTGTTATAATCAGTAATGCGATGAACATTGGGGTACAAGTGACTCTTTCAGATCTGGTTTCCTCAATTTTGACACCTTTTGAAGCTCTTCATATTTTTCACACCTTTTGAAGCTCTTCAAATTTTTCACACGTTTTCACGCTCTTCATGTTTTTCAACACCACTTCATGCTCCTCCTATTTTTCAGACCGTTTCCTGCTCCTCATATTTTTAACACCTTTTGAAACTCTTCCTATTTTTCACACCTTTTCAGGCTCTTCATGTTTTTCAACACCGCTTCATGCTCCTCCTATTTATCAGACAGTTTCATGCTCCTCATATTTTTAACACCTTTTGAAACTCTTCCTATTTTTCACACCGTTTCAGGCTCTTCATGTTTTTGAACACCGCTTCATGCTCCTCCTATTTATCAGACCGTTTCATGCTCCTCATGTAGTTCACACCTTTTGAATCTCTTCATATTTTTCACATATTTTCAGTCTCTTCATGTTTTTCACCAGCGCTTCATGCTCCTCCTATTTATCAGACCGTTTCATGCTCCTCATATTTTTAACACCTTTAGAAACTCTTCATAATTTTCACACCTTTTCAGCCTCTTCATATTTTTCAACACCGCTTCATGCTCCTCCCATTTTTGAGAACGTTTCATGCTCTACATATTTTTCACACTTTTCAAGCTCTTCATATTTTTCACACCTTTTCAGGCTCTTCATATTTTTGACCACCGCTTCATGCTCCTCCTATTTTTCAGACCGTTCATGCACCTCATATTTTTGACACCTTTTGAAGCTCTTCATATTTTTCACACCTTTTCAATCTCTTCATGTTTTTCAACACCGCTTCATGCTTCTCCTATTTTTCACACCGGTTCCTACTCCTCATATTTTTGACATCTCTTGAAGCTGTTCATATATTTCATAACTATTCAGGCTCTTCATGTTTTTCAACAACGCTTCATGCTCCTCCTATTTTTCAGTCGTTTCATGCTCCTCATATGTTTGACACCTTTTGAAGCTCTTCATATTTTTCACACCATTTCAGGCCCTTCCTGTTTTTGACGACCGATTCACGCTCCTCCTATATTTCAGACTGTTTCATCCTCCTCATATTTTTGACACATTTTGAAGCTCTTCATATTTTTCACACCTTTTCATGGTCTTGATCTTTTTCAAAACCGTTTCTTGCTCATGCTATTTTACACACTGTTTCATGCTCCTCATATTTTTGACACATTTTGAAGCTCTTCATATTCTTCACACTTTTTCAATCTCTTCACTTTTTTCAACAACACTTCATGCTCCTCCTATTTTTCAGACCGTTTCATGCTCCTCATGTTTTCGACACCTTTTGAAGATCTTCATATTTTTCACAGTTTTTCAATCTCTTCACGTTTTTCAACAACACTTCATGCCCCTCCTATTTTTCAGACCGTTTCATGCTCCTCATATTTTTCACCTTTTGAAGCTCTTCATATTTTTCACACCTTTTCACGCTCTTCATGGTTTTCAACACTGCTTCATGCTCCTCCTATTTTTCAGACCGTCTCATGCTCCTCATGTTTTTGACACCTTTTGAAGCTCTTCATATATTTCACACCTTTTCAGGCTCTTCATGTTTTTCAACACCGCTTCATGCTCCTCCTATTTTTCAGAACTTTTCATGCTTCTCATATTTTGACACATTTTGAAGCTGTTTATATTTTTGACACCTTTTCATGCTCTTCATCTTTTTCAAAACCGTTTCATGCTCATGCTATTTTTCAGACTGTTTCATGCTCCTCATATTATTGACACCTTTTGAAGCTCTTCATGCTTTTCACATCTTTTCAGGCTCTTCATGTTCTTGAACACCGTTTCATGCTCCTCCTATTTTTCAGAATGTTTCATGCTCCTCATATTTTTAACAGCTTTTGAAGCTCTTCATATTTTTCACACCTTTTCAGGCTCTTCATGTTTTTCAACACCGCTTCATGCTCCTCCTATTTTTCAGACCATTTCACGCTCCTCATATTTTTGACACCTTTTGAAGCTCTTCATATTTTTCACACCTTTTCAATCTGTTCATGTTTTTCAACAACACTTCATGCTCCTCCTATTTTTCAGACTGTTTCATGCTCCTCACAATTTTAACAGCATTTAAAGCACTTCATATTTTTCACAGCTTTTCAGGCTCTTCATGTTTTTCAACACTGCTTCATGCTCCTCTTATTTTTCAGATCTCTTCATGCTCCTCATATTTTTCACACCTTTTGAAGCTCTTCATATTTTTCACACCTTCTCAGGCTTTTCAAGTTTTTTAACACCGATTCATGCTACTCCTATTTTTCAGACCGTTTCCTGCTCCTCATATTTTTGACACATTTTGAAGATCTTCATATATTTCAAACTTTTTCAGGCTCTTCATGTTTTTCAACACTGTTTCATGCTCCTCCTATTTTTGAGACCTCTTCATGCTCCTCATGTTTTTGATAACTTTTGAAGCTCTTCATATTTTTCACACCTTTTGAAGCTCTTCATATTTTTCACACCTTTTCACGCTCTTCATGGTTTTCAACACTGCTTCATGCTCATCCTATTTTTCAGACCGTCTCATGCTCCTCATGTTTTTAACACCTTTTGAAGCTCTTCATATATTTCACACCTTTTCAGGCTCTTCATGGTTTTCAACACTGCTGCATTCTCCTCCTATTTTTCAGACCGTTTCATGCTCCTCATATTTTTGACACCTTTTGAAGCTCTTCATATTTTTCACACTTTTTCAGGCTCTTCATATTTTTGACACCGCTTCATGCTCCTCCTATTTTTCGGACTGTTCCATGCTCCTCATATTTTTGACACTTTTTGAAGCTCTTCATATATTTCACACCTTTTCAGGCTCTTCATGTTTTTCCACAATGCTTCATGCTCCTCCTTTTTTTCAGACTGTTTTATGCTGCTCATATTTTGACACCTTTTGAAGCTCTTCATATTTTTCACACCTTTTCATGCTCTTCGTCTTTTTCAAAACCGTTTCATGCTCATGCTATTTTTCAGACTGTTTCATGCTTCTTATATTTTTGACACCTTTTGAAGCTCTTTATATTTTTCACACCGTTTCAGGCTCTTCATATTTTTGAACACCGTTTCATGCTCCTCCTATTTTTCAGAATGTTTAATGTTCCTCATATTTTTGACAGCTTTTGAAGCTCTTCATATTTTTCACAGCTTTTCAGGCTCTTCATGTTTTTCAACACCGCTTCATGCTCCTCCTCTTTTTCAGACCATTTCATGCTCTCATATTTTGGACACCTTTTGAAGCTCTTCATATTTTTCACACCTTTTAAATCTCTTCATGTTTTTCAACAACACTTCATGCTCCTCCTATTTTTCATACCGTTTCATGATCCTCATATTTTTGACTCCTTTTGAAGCTGTTCATATTTTGCACACCTTTTCAGGCTATTCATGTTTTTGACGATTGCTTCATGCTCCTCATATATTTCAAACCGTTTCATGCTCCTCATATTTATGACACCTTTTCAGGCTCTTCATGTTTTTCAACACCACTTCCTTCTCCTCCTATATTTCAGACGGTTTCATGCTCCTCGTATTTTTGAAACCTTTTGAGCTCTTCATATTCTTCACACCTTTTCAATCTCTTCACGTTTTTCAACAACACTTCATGCTCCTCCTATTTTTCAGACCGTTTCATGCTTCTCATATTTTAGACACGTTTTTAAGCTCTTCATAGATTTTACACCTTTTCAGGTTCTTCATGTTTTTCAACTCCGCTTCAGGTTCCTCCTATTTTTAAGACCGTTTCATGCTCTTAATATTTTTCACACCTTTTCAGGCTATTCATGTTTTTCAACTCCGCTTCATGCTCCTCCTATTTTTAAGACCGTTTCATGCTCTTAATATATTTCACACCTTTTCAGGCTCTTCATGTTTTTCAGCACCGCTTCATGCTCGTCCTATTATTCAGACCGTATCATGCTCCTCATATTTTTGACACTTTTGAAGCTCTTCATATTTTTCAAACTTTTTGAACCTCTTCATATTTTTCACACCTTTTCAGGCTCTTCATGTTTTTGAACACCATTTCATGCTCCTCCTATTTTTCTTACAGTTGCATGCTCCTCATATTTTTGATACCTTTTGAAGCTCTTCATATTTTTCACACCTTTTCAGGCTCTTCATGTTTTTGATCACCGTTTTATGTTACTCCTATTTTTCAGACCGTTTCATGCACCTCATATTTTTGACACCTTTTGAAGCTCTTCATATTTTTCACACCTTTTCAGGCTTTTCATGTTTTTCAATACCGCTTCATGCTCCTCCTATATTTCAGACCATTTCATGCTCCTCGTATGTTTGACACGTTTTTAAGCTCTTCATATATTTCACACCTTTTCAGGCTCTTCATGTTTTTCAACTCCACTTCATGCTCCTCCTAATTTTCAGACCGTTTCATGCTCTTAATATTTTTCACACCTTTTCAGACTATTCATATTTTTCAATTCCGCTTCATGCTCCTCCTATTTTTAAGACCGTTTCATGCTCTTAATATTTTTCACACATTTTCAGGCTCTTCATGTTTTTCAACTCCGCTTCATGCTCCTCCTATTTTTCAGACCGTTTCATCCTCTTACTATATTTCACACCTTTTCAGGCTCTTCATGTTTTTCAACACCACTTCATGCTCCTCCTATTTTTCAGACCGTTTCTTGCTCCACGTATTTTTGACACCTTTTGAAGCTCTTCATATTTTTCCCAACTTTTCAGGCTCTTAATGATTTTCAACACTGCTTCATGTTCTCCTATTTTTCAGACCGTTTCATGCTCCTCATATTTTTCACACCTTTTGAAGCTCTTCATATTTTTCACACCTTTTCAGGCTCTTCATGTTTTTGAACACCGTTTCATGCTCCTCCTATTTTTCAGACCGTTACATGCTCCTTATATTTTTCACACCTTTGAAGCTCTTCATATATTTCACACCTTTTCACGCTCTTCATGTTTTTCAACACCGCTTCCTCCTCCTCCTCTTTTTCAGACCGTTTCATGCTCTTCATATTTTAGACACCTTTTGAATCTCTTCACATATTTCACAACTTTTCAGGCTCTTCATGTTTTTCAACACCGCTTCATTCTCCTTCTATTTTTAGACTGTTTCTAGCTCCTAATATTTTTCACACCTTTTCATGCTATTCATTTTTTCAACTGCGCTTCATGCTCCTCCTATTTTCAGAACGTTTCATGCTCCTCCTATTTGTGACACTTTTTGAATCTCTTCATATATTTCACAGCTTTTCAGGCTCTTCATGTTTTTCATCACCGCTTCTTGCTCCTCCTATTTTTCAGACGGTTTCATGCTCCTCATATTTTTGACACCTTTTGAAGCTCTTCATATTTTCCCACCTTTTCAGGCTCTTCATGTTTTTCACCACTGCTTCATGCCCTCCTATATTTCAGACCATTTCATGCTCCTCGTATGTTTGACACGTTTTTAAGCTCTTCATATATTTCACACCTTTTCAGGCTCTTTATGTTTTTCAACTCCGCTTCATGCTCCTCCTATTTTTCAGACCGTTTCATGCTCTTAATATTTTTCACACCTTTTCAGGCTATTCATGTTTTTCAACTCCGCTTCATGTTCCTCCTATTTTTAAGACCTTTTCATGCTCTTAATATTTTTCACACTTTCAGGCTCTTCATGTTTTTCAACTCCGCTTCATGCTCCTCCTATTTTTCAGACCGTTTCATCCTCTTAATATATTTCACAGCTTTTCAGGCTCTTCATGTTTTTCAACACTGCTTCATGCTCGTCCTATTTTTCAGACCGTATCATGCTCCTCATATTTTTGACACCTTTTGAAGCTCTTCATGTTTTTCAACGCCGCTTCATGCTCCTCATATTTTTGACACCTTTTGAAGCTCTTCATATTTTTCAAACTTTTTGAACCTCTTCATATTTTTCACACCTTTTTAGGCTCTTAATGTATGTGAACTCGGTTTCATGGTCTTCCTATTTTTCAGACGGTTTCATGCTCCTCATATTTTTGACACCTTTTGAAGCTATTCATATTTTTCCCACCTTTTCCGGCTCTTCATGACTTTCAACACTGCTTCATGTTCTCCTATTTTTCAGACCGTTTCATGCTCGTCATATTTTTGACACCTTTTGAGGCTCTTCATCTATTTTACACCTTTTCAGTCTCTTCATGTTTTTCAACACCGCTTCTTGCTCCTCCTATTTTTCTGATCGTTTCATGCTCCTCATATTTTTGACACCTTTTGAAGCTCTTCTTATTTCTCCCACATTTTCGGGCTCTTCATGTTTTTCAACGCCGCTTCATGCTCCTCCTATATTTGACACCTTTTGAAACCTTTCATATTTTTCACACCTTTTTAGACTCTTCATGTTTTTCAATACCGTTTCAAGATCCTCTTACTTTTCAGACCGTTTCATGCTCCTTATATTTTTGAAACCTTTTGAAGCTATTCATATACTTCACACCTCTTCAGGCTCTTCATGTTTTTCAACACCGCTTCATGCTCCTCATATTATTCAGACCGTTTCCTGCTCCTCATATTTTTACACCTTTTGAAGCTCTTCACAGTTTTCACACCTTTTCAGCCTCTTCATGTTTTTCAACACCGCTTCATGCTCCTCCTATTTTTCAGACCGTTTCAGGCTCCTCATATTTTTGACACTTTTGGTGATCTTCATATTTTTCACACGTTTTCAGGATCTTCATGTTTTTCAACACCGCTTAATGCTGCTTCTATTTTTCAGACCGTTTTATGCTCCTCATATTTTGACACGTTATGAAGCTTTTTATATTTTTCACACCTTTTCATGCTCTTCACGTTTTTGAACAACGCTTCATGTTCCTCTTATTTTTCAGACAGTTTCATGCTCCTCATATTTTTCACACCTTTTGAAGCTCTTCATATTTTTCACACATTTTCAGGCTCTTCATGTTTTTGATCACCGTTTCATGCTCCTACTATTTTTCAGACCGTTCATTCTCCTCATATTTTTGACACCTTTTGAAGCTCTTCATATTTTCCACGTCTTTTGAAGCTCTTCATATTTTTCACAACTTTTCAGACTCTTCAGGTTTTTCAACAATGCTTCTTGCTCCTCCTATTTTTCAGACCATTTCAAGCTCCTCATAATTTTAACACCTTTTGAAGCTCTTTATATTTTTCACACCTTTTCAAGTTCTTCATGTTTTTCAACACCGCTTCATGCTCCTCCTATTTTTTAGGCCATTTCATTATCCTCATATTTTTGACACCTTTAGAAGCTCTTCATTTTTTCACACCTTTTCAGGCTCTTCATGTTTTTCAACACCGTTTCGTGCTCCTCGTATTTTTCAGACGGTTTCATGCTCCTCCTATTTTTCAGACCGTTTCATGCTCCTCATATTTTTGACACTTTTGAAGCTCTTCATATTTTTCACACCTTTTCAGGCTCTTCATGTTTTTGAACTCCGCTTAATGATCCTCCTTTTTTTCCAGACCGTTTCATGCTCCTCATGTATTTCACACCTTTTGAAGCTCTTAATATTTTTCACACCTTATGAGGCTCTTCATGTTTTTCAACACCGTTTCATGCTCCTCCTATTTTTCAGACAGTTTCATGCTCCTCATATTTTTGACACCTTTTCAAGCTCTTCAAATTTTTCACACGTTTTCAGGCTCCTCATGTATTTGAGCACAGCTTCATGCTCCTCCTATTTTTCAGACCGTTTCTTGCTCCTCATATATTTGAAACCTTTTGAAGCTCTTCATATTTTTCACACCTTTTCAGGCTCTCCATGTTTTTGATCACCGATTCATGCTCCTCCTATTTTTCAGACCGTTTAATGCTCCTCATATATTTGAGAATTTTGGAAGCTCTTCTATTTTTCACACCTTTTCAAGCTCTTCATGTGTTTGAACACCGTTTCATGCTCCTCCTATTTTTCAGACCGTTTCATGCTCCTCATGTATTTCACACCTTTTGAAGCTCTTCATATTTTTCACACCTTTTCAGGCTCTTCTTGTTTTTGAACACCTATTCATGCTGCTCCTATATTTGAGAACGTTTCTTGCTCCTCCTATTTTTCAGACCTTTTCATGCTCCTCATATTTTTGACACTTTTGAAGCTCTTCATATTTTTCACACCTTTTCAGGCTCTTCATGTTTTTGAACACCGCTTCATGCTTCTCCTATTTTTCAGACCGTTTCATCCTCTCATATTTTTGACACCTTTTGAAGCTCTTCATATTTTTCACAACTTTTCAGGCTCTTCTTGTTTTTGAACACCACTTCATGCTCCTCCTATTTTTCAGACCGTTTCATGCTCATCTCATTTTTACACCTTTTGAAGCTCTTCATATTTTTCACACCTTTTGAGGCTCTTCATATTTTTCACACCTTTTCAGCCTCTTCATGTTTTTGAACAACGCATCATGCTCCTCCTATTTTTCAGACCTTTTCCTGCTCCTCATATTTTTGACAATTTTGGAAGCTCTTCATTTTTTTCACTCCTTTTCAGGCTCTTCATGTTTTTCAACACCGCTTCATGCTCCTCATATTTTTCAGACCGTTTCATGCTCCTCATATTTTTGACACCTTTTGAAGCTCTTCATATTTTTCACACCTTTTCAGGCTCTTCATGTTTTTGAACACCGCTTCATCTTCGTCCTATTTTTCAGACCGTTTCATGCTCGTAATATTTTTCACACCTTTTCAGGCTCTTCATGTTTTTGAACACTGCTTCATGCTCCTCCTTTTTTTGCAGACCGTTTCATGCTCCTCATATTTTTGACACCTTTTGAAGCTCCTCCTATTTTTCACAGCTTTACAGGCTCTTCATGTTTTTGAACACCGCTTCATGCTCCTCCTATTTTTCAGACCATTTCATGCTCCCCCTATTTTTGAGACCGGTTTATGCTCCTCATATTTTGACACGTTTTGAAGCTCTTTATATTTTTCACTCCTTTTCAGGCTCTTCATGTTTTTCAACACTGCTTCATGCTCCTCATATTTTTCAGACCGTTTCATGCACCTCATATTTTTCACACCTTTTGAAGCTGTTCATATTTTTCACACCTTTTCAGGATCTTCATATTTTTGAACACCGTTTCATGCTTCTCCTATTTTTCAGACTTTTTCATGCTCCTCATACTTTTGACACCTTTTGAAGCTCTTCATATTTTTCACACGTTTTCAGGCTCTTCATATTTTTGGGCACCGCTTCATGCTCCTCCTATTTTTCAGACCGTTTCATGCTCCTCATATTGTTGACACCTTTTGAAGCTCCTCCTATTTTTGACACCTTTTCAGGCTCTTCATGTTTTACAACACCGTTTCATTCTCCTCCTATTTTTCAGACCGCTTCATGCTCCTCATATATTTGAGAATTTTGGAAGCTCTTCATATTTTTCAGACATTTTCAAGCTCTTCATGTGTTTGAACACGTTTTGATGCTCCTCCTACTTTTCAGACAGTATCATGCTCCTCATGTATTTCACACCTTTTGAAGCTCTTCATATTCTTCACACCTTTTCAGGCTCTTCATGTTCTTGAACACCGATTCATGCTGCTCCTATTTTTGAGACCGTTTCATGCTCCTCCTATTTTTCAGACCTTTTCATGCTCCTCATATTTTTGACACTTTTGAAGCTCTTCATATTTTTCACACCTTTTCAGGCTCTTCATGTTTTTGAACAACGCTTCATGTTCGTCCTATTTTTCAGACCGTTTCATGCTCCTAATATTTTTCACACCTTTTCAGGCTCTTCATGTTTTTGAACATCGCTTCATGCTCCTCCTTTTTTTCCAGACCGTTTCATGCTCCTCATATTTTTGACACCTTTTGAAGCTCCTCCTATTTTTCACAGCTTTACAGGCTCTTCATGTTTTTGAATAGCGCTTCATGCTCCTTCTATTTTTCAGAACATTTCATGCTCCCCCTATTTTTGAGACCGGTTTATGCTCCTCATATTTTGACACGTTTTGAAGCTCTTCATATTTTTCACTCCTTTTCAGGCTCTTCATGTTTTTCAACACCACTTAATGCCTCTCCTATTTTTCAGACCGTTTCAAGCTCCTCATATTTTTGAAACCTTTTGAAGCTCTTCATATTTTTCACACCTTTTCAGGCTCTTCATGTGTTTGAACACCGTTTCATGCTCCTCCTATTTTTCAGACCGTTTCATGCTCCTCATATATTTGAGAATTTTGGAAGCTCTTCATATTTTTCACACCTTTTCAAGCTCTTCATGTGTTTGAACACCGTTTCATGCTCCTCCTAATTTTCAGACCGTTTCATGCTCCTCATGTATTTCACACCTTTTGAAGCTCTTCATATTTTTCACACCTTTTCAGCCTCTTCATGTTTTTGAACACCGATTCATGCTGCTCCTATTTTTGAGACCGTTTCTTGCTCCTCCTATTTTTCAGACCTTTTCATGCTCCTCATATTTTTGAGACGTTTCAAGCTCTTCATATTTTTCAGACATTTTCAGGCTCTTCATGTTTTTGAACACCACTTCATGCTCCTCCTATTTTTCAGACCGTTTCATGCTCATCGCATTTTTTACACCTTCTGAAGCTCTTCATATTTTTCACACCTTTTGAAGGTCTTCATGTTTTTCACAGCTTTTCAGGCTCTTCATGTTTTTGAACACCGCTTCATGCACCTCCTATTTTTCACACCTTTTGAAGTTCTTCATGTTTTTCACACCTTTTGAGGCTCTTCATGTATTTGAACACCGCATCATACTACTCCTATTTTTCAGACCCTTACATACTTCTCATAATTTTGACACCTTTTGAAGCTCTTCTTATTTTTCACACCTTTTCAGGCGTTTCCTGTTTTCAACAACATTTCATGCTCCTCTTATTTTTCAGACCGTTTCATGCTCCTCATATTTTTCAAACCTTTTGTAGCTCTTCATATTTTTCACAGGTTTCAGGCTCTTCATGTTTTTCAACACCGCTTCATGCTCCTCCTATTTTTCAGAACGTTTCATGCTCCTCATATTTTTGACACCTTTTAAGCTCTTCATATTTTTCAAACCTTCTCAGGCTCTTCAAGTTTATGAACACCGTTTCATGCTACTCCTATTTTTGGCACCTTTTTAAGCTCTTCATATTTTTCAAACCTTTCATGCTCTTCTTGGTTTTCAACACCGTTTCATGCTCCTCCTATTTTTCAGGCTGTTTCATGCTCCTGATATTTTTGACACCTTTTGACGCTCTTCATATTTTTCACACGTTTTTAAGCTCTTCATATTTTTCACACCTTTTCAGGCTCTTCAAGTTTTTGAACACCGTTTCATGTTACTCCTATGTTTGGCACCTTTTGAAGCTCTTCATATTTTTCAAACTTTTCATGCTCTTCATGTTTTTCAACACCATTTCATGCTCCTCCTATTTTTCAGACCGTTTCATGCTCCTCATACTTTTGACAACTTTTGAAGCTCTTGATATATTTCACATCTTTTCAGGCTCTTCATGTTTTTCAACACCGCTTCATGCTCCTCCTACTTTTCAGACGGTTTCATGCTCCTCATATTTTGAAACCTTTTGAAGCTCTTCATATTTTTCATACGTTTTCAGGCTCTTCCTGTTTTTGAATACCGTTTCTTGCTCCTCATATTTTTCAGA
The DNA here is from genome assembly GCF_033118175.1 of Dama dama. Classification (NCBI taxonomy): domain Eukaryota; kingdom Metazoa; phylum Chordata; class Mammalia; order Artiodactyla; family Cervidae; genus Dama; species Dama dama. The sequence goes on from NW_026870874.1 coordinate 2,462,928, forward strand.
CCGTTTCATGCTCCTCATATTTTTGACACCATTTGAAGCTCTTCATATTTTTCACACCTTTTGAAAGTCTTCATGTTTTTCACAGCTTTTCAGGCTCTTCAGGTTTTTGAACACCGCTTCATGCTCCTTCTATTTTTCACACCTTTTGAAAGTCTACATATTTTTCACACCTTTTCAAGTTCTTCATGTTTTGGAACATCGCTTCATGCTCCTCCTATTTTTCAGACCGTTTTATGCTCCTGATATTTTGACACCTTTTGAAGCTCTTCATGTTTTTCAACGCCGTTTCATGCTTCTCCTATTTTTCAGACCGTTTCATGGTCCTCCTATTTTTCAGACCGTTTCATGCTCCTCATATTTTTGAAACCTTTTGAAGCACCTCATATTTTTGACACTTTTTGAAGCTCTTCATATTTTTCACTCCTTTTCAGGCTCTTCAAGTTTTCAACTCCACTTCATGCTCCTCCTCTTTTTCAGACCGTTTAATGCTCCTCATATTTTTCATACCTTTTGAAGCTCCTCATATTTTTCACACCTTTTCTTGCTCTCATGTTTTCAACACCGTTCATGCTCCTCCTATTTTTCAGACTGTTTCATGCTCCTCATAATTTTAGCACCTTTTGAAGCTCTTCATATATTTCACAATTTTTCTGGCTCTTCATGTTTTTCAACACCGCTTCATGCTCCTCCTATTTTTCAGACCGTTTCATGCTCCTCATATTTTTGACACCTTTTGAAGTTCTTCATATTTTTCACACCTTTTCAGGCTCTTCATGTTTTTGAATACCGCTTCATGCTCCTCCTTTTTTTCAGACCGTTTCGTGCTCCTCCTATTTTTCAGACTGTTTCATGGTCCTCATATTTTGACACCTTTTGAAGTTCTTCATATTGTTCACACCTTTCAGGCTCTTCATGTTTTTGAACACCGCTTCATGATCCTCCTATTTTTCAGACTGTTTAATTCTCCTCATATTTGTGACACCTATTTAAGCTCTTCATGTTATTCACACCTTTGCAGCCTCTTCATGTTTTTCAACACCGCTTCAGGCTCCTGCTATTTTTCAGTACGTTTCATGATCTTGATAATTTTGCCACCATTTGAAGCTCTTCATATTTTTCACACCTTTTAAGGCTCTTCATGTTTTGAACACCATTCATGCTCCTTCTATTTTTCAGACCGTTTCATGCTCCTCATATTTTTTTATTATTTTTTTTTTCCATTGGGTTTTGTCATACATTGATATGAATCAGCCATGGATTTACATGTATTCCCAAACCCGATCCCCCCTCCCACCTCCCTCTCCACCCGATTCCTCTGGGTCTTCCCTGTGCACCAGGCCGGAGCACTTGTCTCGTGCATCCCACCTGGGCTGGTGATCTGTTTCACCACAGATAGCATACATGCTGTTCTTTTGAAATATCCCACCCTCACATTCTCCCACAAAGTTCAAAAGTCTGTTCTGTATTTCTGTGTCTCTTTTTCTGTTCTGCATATAGGGTTATCGTTATCACCTTTCTAAATTCCATATACATGTGTCACTATGCTGTAATGTTCTTTATCTTTCTGGCTTACTTCACTCTGTATAATGGGCTCCAGCTTCATCCATCTCATTAGGACTGGTTCAAATGAATTCTTTTTAATGGCTGAGTAATATTCCATGGTGTATATGTACCACAGCTTCCTTATCCATTCATCTGCTGAGGGGCATCTAGGTTGCTTCCATGTCCTGGCTATTATAAACAGTGCTGCGATGAACATTGGGGTGCACGTGTCTCTTTCAGATCTGGTTTCCTCAGTGTGTATACCCAGAAGTGGGATTGCTGGGTCATATGGCAGTTCTATTTCCAGTTTTTTAAGAAATCTCCACACTGTTTTCCATAGCGGCTGTACTAGTTTGCATTCCCACCAACAGTGTAAGAGGGTTCCCTTTTCTCCACACCCTCTCCAGCATTTATTGCTTGTAGACTTTTGGATAGCAGCCATCCTGACTGGCGTGTAATAGTACCTCATTGTGGTTTGATTTGCATTTCTCTAATAATGAGTGATGTTGAGCATCTTTTCATGTGTTTGTTGGCCATCTGTATGTCTTCTTTGGAGAAATGTCTGTTTAGTTCTTTGGCCCATTTATTGATTGGGTCATTTATTTTTCTGGAATTGAGCTGCAGGTGGTGCTTGTATATTTTTGAGATTAATCCTTTGTCTGTTTCTTCATTTGCTATTATTTTCTCCCAATCTGAAGGCTGTCTTTTCACCTTACTTATAGTTTCCTTTGTAGTGCAAAAGCTTTTAAGTTTCATTAGGTCCCATTTGTTTAGTTTTGCTTTTATTTCCACTATTCTGGGAGGTGGGTCATAGAGGATCTTGCTTTGATTTATGTCAGAGAGTGTTTTGCCTATGTTCTCCTCTAGGAGTTTTATAGTTTCTGGTCTTACATTTAGATCTTTAATGCATTTTGAGTTTATTTTGGTGTATGGTGTTAGAAAGTGTTCTAAAGCCTCCATACCTACACTGAAACCAACCACCACACAAGAGCCAATAAGTTTTAGAGCAAGACATACCACACAAATTCTCCAGCAACGCAGGAACGTAGCCCTGAACATCAACATACAGGCTGCCCAAGGTCACACCTAACACATAGACCCATCTCAAAACTCATTACTGGGCACTCCATTGCTCTCCAAAGAGAAGAAATCAAGTTCCACGCACCAGAACACTGACGCAAGCTTCCCTGAACAGGAAATCTCGACAAGCCAATCGTCTAACCCCACCCACTGGGTTAATCCTCCACAACAAAAAGGAACCACAGACCTCCAGAATACAGAAAGCCCACTCCAGATACAGCAATCTAAACAAGATGAAAAGGCAAAGAAATACCCAACAGGTAAAGGAACATGAAAAATGCCCACCAAGTCGAACAAAAGAGGAGGAGATAGGGAATCTACCTGAAAAAGAATTTAGAGTAATGATAATAAAAATGATCCAAAATCTTGAAAACAAAATGGAGTTACAGATAAATAGCCTGGAAACAAAGATTGAAAAGATTCAAGAATGGTTTAATAAAGACCTAGAAGAAATAAAAAAGAGTCAATTACAAATGAATAATGCAATGAATGAGATCAAAAACACTTTGGAGGGAACCAAGAGTAGAATAACGGAGGCAGAAGATAGGATAAGTGAGGTAGAAGATAAAATGGTGGAAATAAATGAAGCAGACAGGAAAAAAGAAAAAAGGATCAAAAGAAATGAGGACAACCTCAGGGACCTCTGGGACACTGTGAAACGCCCCAACATTCGAATCATAGGAGTTCCAGAAGAAGAAGACAAAAAGAAAGGCCATGAGAAAATACTCGAGGAGATAATAGCTGAAAACTTCCCTATAATGGGGAAGGAAATAGCCACCCAAGTCCAAGAAACCCAGAGAGTCCCAAACAGGATAAACCCAAGGCGAAACACCCCAAGACACATATTAATCAAATTAACAAAGATCAAACACAAAGAACAAATATTAAAAGCAGCAAGGGAAAAACAACAAATAACACACAAAGGGATTCCCATAAGGATAACAGCTGATCTATCAATAGAAACCCTCCAGGCCAGAAGGGAATGGCAGGACGTACTGAAAGTAATGAAAGAGAATAACCTACAACCTAGATTACTGTATCCAGCAAGGATCTCATTCAGATATGAAGGAGAATTCAAAAGCTTTACAGAGAAGCAAAAGCTGAGAGAATTCAGCACCACCAATCCAGCTCTTCAACAAATGCTAAAGGATCTTCTCTAGACAGGAAATGCAGAAAGGTTGTATAAACGTGAACCCAAAACAACAAAGTAAATGGCAACGGGACCACACCTATCAATAATTACCCTAAATGTAAATGGGTTGAATGCCCCAACCAAAAGACAAAGATTGGCTGAATGGATACAAAAACAAGACCCCTATATATGCTGTCTACAAGAGACCCACCTCAAAACAAGAGACACATACAGACTAAAAGTGAAGGGCTGGAAAAAAATATTTCATGCAAACGGAGACCAAAAGAAAGCAGGAGTCGTAATACTCATATCAGATAAAATAGACTTTCAAATAAAGGAAGTGAAAAGAGACAAAGAAGGACACTACATAATGATCAAAGGATCAATCAAAAAAGAAGATATAACAATTATAAATATATATGCACCCAACATAGGAGCACCGCAATATGTACGGCAAACGCTAACGAGTATGAAAGAGGAAATTAATAGTAACACAATAATAGTGGGAGACTTTAATACCCCACTCACAACTATGGATAGATCAACTAAACAGAAAATTAACAAGGAAACACAAACCTTAAATGACACAATGGACCAGCTAGACCTAATTGATATCTATAGGACATTTCACCCCAAAACAATCAACTTCACCTTTTTCTCAAGTGCACACGGAACATTCTCCAGAATAGATCACATTCTGGGCCATAAATCTGGTCTTGGAAAATTCAAAAAAATTGAAATCATTCCAGTCATCTTTTCTGACCACAGTGCAGTAAGATTAGATCTCAATTACAGGGAAAAAATTGTTAAAACTTCAAACATATGGAGGCTAAATAACACGCTTCTGAATAACCAACAAATCATAGACGAAATCAAAAAAGAAATCAAAATATGTATAGAAAGGAATCAAAATGAAAAGACAACAACTCATATTTTTGACAACTTTTGAAGCTCTTCATATATATCACACCTTTTCAGGCTCTTCATGTTTTTCAACACCGCTTCATGCTCCTCCTATATTTCAGACCGTTTCATGCTCCTCATATTTTTGACACCTTTTGAAGCTCTTCATATATTTCACACATTTTCAGGCTCTTCATGTTTTTCAACACCGCTTCATGCTCCTCCTATTTTTCAGACCGTTTCATGCTCCTTATATTTTTGACACGTTTTGAAGCTTTTCATATTTTGCACACCTTTTCAGGCTCTTCATGTTTTTGAATACAGCTTCGTGCTCCTCCTACTTTTCAGACTGTTTCATGCTCCTCATATTTTTGACACCATTTGAATCTGTTCATATTTTTCACCTCTTTTCAGGCTCTTCATGTTTTTCAACACCGCTTCATGCTCCTCCTATTATTCAGACCGTTTCATGCTCCTCATATTTTGAACACGTTTTGAAGCTCTTCATATTTTTCACACCTTTTCAGGCTCTTCATGATTTTCAACACCATTTCTTCCTACTCATATTTTTCAGACCATTTCATGCTCCTCATATTTTTGACAACTTTTGAAGCTCTGCATAAATTTCACACCTTTTCAGGCTCTTCATGTTTTTCAACACCGCTTCATGCTCCTCCTATTTTTCAGACCGTTTCATGCTCCTCATATTTTTCAGACCTTTTCATGCTCCTCATATTTTTGACACCTTTTGAAGCTCTTCATATTTTTCAAACCTTTTCAGACTCTTCATGTTTTTCTACATCGTTTCTTGCTCCTCCTATTTTTCAGACCGTTTAATGCTCCTCATATTTTCAGACCGTTTCATGCTCCTCATATTTTTGACACCTTTTGAAGCTCTTCATATTTTTCACACCTTTTCATGCTCTTCATGTTTTTCAACACCCTTTCATGCTCCTCCTATTTTTCAGACCGTTTCATGCTCCTCATATTTTGACACCTTTTGAAGCTCTTCATATTTTTCACACCTTTTCATACTCTTCATGTTTTTCAACACCGTTTCATGATCCTCCTATTTTTCAGAACGTTTAATGCTCCTCATATTTTTCAGACGGTTTTATGCTCCTCATATTTTGACACCTTTTGAAACTCTTCATGTTTTTCAAAACCGTTTCATGCTGCTCCTATTTTTCAGACCGTTTCATGCTCCTCCTATTTTTCAGACCGTTTCATGCTCCTCTTATTTTTGACACCTTTTGAAACTCTTCTTATATTTCACACCATTTCAGGCCCTTCATGTTTTTCAACTCTGCTTCATACTCCTCCTATTTTTCAGAACTTTTCATGCTCCTCATATTTTTGACCCGTTTTGAAGCTCTTCCTATATTTCACACCTTTTCAGGCTCTTCATGTTATTGAACACCGCTTCAGGCTCCTCCTCTTTTTCAGACCGTTTCATGCTCCTCATGTTTTTGACACCGTTTGAAGCTCTTCATATTTTTCATATTTTTTCAGGCTCTTCATGTTTTTGAACACCATTTCATGCTCCTCCCATTTTTCACACCGTTTCATGCTCCTCATATTTTTGACACCATTTGAAGTTTTTCATATTTTTCACACCTTTACAGGCTCTTCATATTTTTCAACACCGCTTCGTGCTCCTCCTATATTTCAGACCGTTTCATGCTCCTCATATTTTTGCCACCTTTTGAAGCTATTCATATTTTTCACACCTTTTCAGGCTCTTCATGTTTTTCAACACCGCTTCATGCTCCTCCTATTTTTCAGACCGTTTCATGCTCCTCATATTTTAACACCTTTTGAAGCTCTTCATATATTTCACACCTTTTCAGGCTCTTCATGTTTTCAACACAGCTTTATGCTCCTCTTATTTTTCAGACCGTTTCATGCTCCTCATATTTTTGACACCTTTTGAAGCTCTTCATATTTTTCACACCTTTTCAGGCTTTTCATGTTTTTAACAACGTTTCATGCTCTTCCTATTTTTCAGACCGTTTCATGCTCCTCATATTTTTGACACCTTTTGAAGCACTTCATATTTTTCACACCTTTTCAGGCTCTTCATGTTTTTCAACGCCGCTTCATGCTCCTTCTATTTTTTAGTCCGTTTCATGCTTGTCATATTTTTGAGACCTTTTGAATCTCTTCATATTTTTCACACCTTTTCAGGCTCTTCATGTTTTGAACACCATTCATGCTCCTTCTATTTTTCAGACCGTTTCATGCTCCTCATATTTTTTTATTATTTTTTTTTCCATTGGGTTTTGTCATACATTGATATGAATCAGCCATGGATTTACATGTATTCCCAATCCCGATCCCCCCTCCCACCTCCCTCTCCACCCGATTCCTCTGGGTCTTCCCTGTGCACCAGGCCGGAGCACTTGTCTCGTGCATCCCACCTGGGCTGGTGATCTGTTTCACCACAGATAGCATACATGCTGTTCTTTTGAAATATCCCACCCTCACATTCTCCCACAAAGTTCAAAAGTCTGTTCTGTATTTCTGTGTCTCTTTTTCTGTTCTGCATATAGGGTTATCGTTATCACCTTTCTAAATTCCATATACATGTGTCAGTATGCTGTAATGTTCTTTATCTTTCTGGCTTACTTCACTCTGTATAATGGGCTCCAGCTTCATCCATCTCATTAGGACTGGTTCAAATGAATTCTTTTTAATGGCTGAGTAATATTCCATGGTGTATGTGTACCACAGCTTCCTTATCCATTCATCTGCTGAGGGGCATCTAGGTTGCTTCCATGTCCTGGCTATTATAAACAGTGCTGCGATGAACATTGGGGTGCACGTGTCTCTTTCAGATCTGGTTTCCTCAGTGTGTATACCCAGAAGTGGGATTGCTGGGTCATATGGCCGTTCTATTTCCAGTTTTTTAAGAAATCTCCACACTGTTTTCCATAGCGGCTGTACTAGTTTGCATTCCCACCAACAGTGTAAGAGGGTTCCCTTTTCTCCACACCCTCTCCAGCATTTATTGCTTGTAGACTTTTGGATAGCAGCCATCCTGACTGGCGTGTAATAGTACCTCATTGTGGTTTTGATTTGCATTTCTCTAATAATGAGTGATGTTGAGCATCTTTTCATGTGTTGGTTGGCCATCTGTATGTCTTCTTTGGAGAAATGTCTGTTTAGTTCTTTGGCCCATTTTTTGATTGGGTCATTTATTTTTCTGGAATTGAGCTGCAGGAGTTGCTTGTATATTTTTGAGATTAATCCTTTGTCTGTTTCTTCATTTGCTATTATTTTCTCCCAATCTGAAGGCTGTCTTTTCACCTTACTTATAGTTTCCTTTGTAGTGCAAAAGCTTTTAAGTTTCATTAGGTCCCATTTGTTTAGTTTTGCTTTTATTTCCACTATTCTGGGAGGTGGGTCATAGAGGATCTTGCTTTGATTTATGTCAGAGAGTGTTTTGCCTATGTTCTCCTCTAGGAGTTTTATAGTTTCTGGTCTTACATTTAGATCTTTAATGCATTTTGAGTTTATTTTGGTGTATGGTGTTAGAAAGTGTTCTAAAGCCTCCATACCTACACTGAAACCAACCACCACACAAGAGCCAATAAGTTTTAGAGCAAGACATACCACACAAATTCTCCAGCAACGCAGGAACGTAGCCCTGAACATCAACATACAGGCTGCCCAAGGTCACACCTAACACATAGACCCATCTCAAAACTCATTACTGGGCACTCCATTGCTCTCCAAAGAGAAGAAATCAAGTTCCACGCACCAGAACACTGACGCAAGCTTCCCTGAACAGGAAATCTCGACAAGCCAATCGTCTAACCCCACCCACTGGGTTAATCCTCCACAACAAAAAGGAACCACAGACCTCCAGAATACAGAAAGCCCACTCCAGATACAGCAATCTAAACAAGATGAAAAGGCAAAGAAATACCCAACAGGTAAAGGAACATGAAAAATGCCCACCAAGTCGAACAAAAGAGGAGGAGATAGGGAATCTACCTGAAAAAGAATTTAGAGTAATGATAATAAAAATGATCCAAAATCTTGAAAACAAAATGGAGTTACAGATAAATAGCCTGGAAACAAAGATTGAAAAGATTCAAGAACGGTTTAATAAAGACCTAGAAGAAATAAAAAAGAGTCAATTACAAATGAATAATGCAATGAATGAGATCAAAAACACTTTGGAGGGAACCAAGAGTAGAATAACGGAGGCAGAAGATAGGATAAGTGAGGTAGAAGATAAAATGGTGGAAATAAATGAAGCAGACAGGAAAAAAGAAAAAAGGATCAAAAGAAATGAGGACAACCTCAGGGACCTCTGGGACACTGTGAAACGCCCCAACATTCGAATCATAGGAGTTCCAGAAGAAGAAGACAAAAAGAAAGGCCATGAGAAAATACTCGAGGAGATAATAGCTGAAAACTTCCCTATAATGGGGAAGGAAATAGCCACCCAAGTCCAAGAAACCCAGAGAGTCCCAAACAGGATAAACCCAAGGCGAAACACCCCAAGACACATATTAATCAAATTAACAAAGATCAAACACAAAGAACAAATATTAAAAGCAGCAAGGGAAAAACAACAAATAACACACAAAGGGATTCCCATAAGGATAACAGCTGATCTATCAATAGAAACCCTCCAGGCCAGAAGGGAATGGCAGGACGTACTGAAAGTAATGAAAGAGAATAACCTACAACCTAGATTACTGTATCCAGCAAGGATCTCATTCAGATATGAAGGAGAATTCAAAAGCTTTACAGAGAAGCAAAAGCTGAGAGAATTCAGCACCACCAATCCAGCTCTTCAACAAATGCTAAAGGATCTTCTCTAGACAGGAAATGCAGAAAGGTTGTATAAACGTGAACCCAAAACAACAAAGTAAATGGCAACGGGACCACACCTATCAATAATTACCCTAAATGTAAATGGGTTGAATGCCCCAACCAAAAGACAAAGATTGGCTGAATGGATACAAAAACAAGACCCCTATATATGCTGTCTACAAGAGACCCACCTCAAAACAAGAGACACATACAGACTAAAAGTGAAGGGCTGGAAAAAATATTTCATGCAAACGGAGACCAAAAGAAAGCAGGAGTCGCAATACTCATATCAGATAAAATAGACTTTCAAATAAAGGAAGTGAAAAGAGACAAAGAAGGACACTACATAATGATCAAAGGATCAATCAAAAAAGAAGATATAACAATTATAAATATATATGCACCCAACATAGGAGCACCGCAATATGTACGGCAAACGCTAACGAGTATGAAAGAGGAAATTAATAGTAACACAATAATAGTGGGAGACTTTAATACCCCACTCACAACTATGGATAGATCAACTATACAGAAAATTAACAAGGAAACACAAACCTTAAATGACACAATGGACCAGCTAGACCTAATTGATATCTATAGGACATTTCACCCCAAAACAATCAACTTCACCTTTTTCTCAAGTGCACACGGAACATTCTCCAGAATAGATCACATTCTGGGCCATAAATCTGGTCTTGGAAAATTCAAAAAAATTGAAATCATTCCAGTCATCTTTTCTGACCACAGTGCAGTAAGATTAGATCTCAATTATAGGGAAAAAATTGTTAAAACTTCAAACATATGGAGGCTAAATAACACGCTTCTGAATAACCAACAAATCATAGACGAAATCAAAAAAGAAATCAAAATATGTATAGAAAGGAATCAAAATGAAAAGACAACAACTCATATTTTTGACAACTTTTGAAGCTCTTCATATATATCACACCTTTTCAGGCTCTTCATGTTTTTCAACACCGCTTCATGCTCCTCCTATATTTCAGACCGTTTCATGCTCCTCATATTTTTGACACCTTTTGAAGCTCTTCATATATTTCACACATTTTCAGGCTCTTCATGTTTTTCAACACCGCTGCATGCTCCTCTTATTTTTCAGACCATTTCATGCTCCTCATATTTTTGACACCTTTTGAAGCTCTTCATATATTTCACACCTTTTGAGGCTCTTCATGTTTTTCAACACGGCTTCGTGCTCCTCCTACTTTTCAGACTGTTTCATGCTCCTCATATTTTTGACACCATTTGAAGCTTTTCATATTTTGCACACCTTTTCAGGCTCTTCATGTTTTTCAACACCGCTTCATGCTCCTCCTATTTTTCAGACCGTTTCATGCTCCTCATATTTTTGACACGTTTTGAAGCTCTTCATATTTTTCACACTTTTTCAGGCTCTTCATGTTTTTCAAGACCGCTTCATGCTCCTCCTATTATTCAGACCGTTTCATGCTCCTCATATTTTGAACACGTTTTGAAGCTCTTCATATTTTTCACACCTTTTCAGGCTCTTCATGATTTTCAACACCATTTCTTCCTACTCATATTTTTCAGACCGTTTCATGCTCCTCATATTTTTGACACCTTTTGAAGCACTTCATATTTTTCACACCTTTTCAGGCTCTTCATGTTTTTCAACACCGCTTCATGCTCCTCTTATTTTTCAGACCATTTCATGCTCCTCATATTTTTGACACCTTTTGAAGCTCTTCATATATTTCACACCTTTTGAGGCTCTTCATGTTTTTCAACACGGCTTCATGCTCCTCCTATTTTTCAGACCGTTTCATGCTCCTTATATTTTTGACACGTTTTGAAGCTTTTCATATTTTGCACACCTTTTCAGGCTCTTCATGTTTTTGAATACAGCTTCGTGCTCCTCCTACTTTTCAGACTGTTTCATGCTCCTCATATTTTTGACACCTTTTGAAGCTCTTCATATATTTCACACATTTTCAGGCTCTTCATGTTTTTCAACACCGCTTCATGCTCCTCTTATTTTTCAGACCGTTTCATGCTCCTCATATTTTTGACACCATTTGAAGCTGTTCATATTTTTCACCCCTTTTCAGGCTCTTCATGTTTTTCAACACCGCTTCATGCTCCTCCTATTTTTCAGACCGTTTCATGCTCCTCATATTTTTGACACGTTTTGAAGCTCTTCATATTTTTCACACCTTTTCAGGCTCTTCATGTTTTTCAACACCGCTTCATGTTCCTCCTATTATTCAGACCGTTTCATGCTCCTCATATTTTGAACACGTTTTGAAGCTCTTCATATTTTTCACACCTTTTCAGGCTCTTCATGATTTTCAACACCATTTCTTCCTACTCATATTTTTCAGACCGTTTCATGCTCCTCATATTTTTGACAACTTTTGAAGCTCTGCATAAATTTCACACCTTTTCAGGCTCTTCATGTTTTTCAACACCGCTTCATGTTCCTCCTATTTTTCAGACCGTTTCATGCTCCTCATATTTTTCAGACCGTTTCATGCTCCTCATATTTTTGACACCGTTTGAAGCTCTTCATATTTTTCACACCTTTTCATGCTCTTCATGTTTTTCAACACCCTTTCATGCTCCTCCTATTTTTCAGACCGTTTCATGCTCCTCATATTTTGACACCTTTTGAAGCTCTTCATATTTTTCACACCTTTTCATGCTCTTCATGTTTTTCAACACCGTTTCATGCTCCTCCTATTTTTCAGAACGTTTCATGCTCCTCATATTTTTCAGAACGTTTCATGCTCCTCATATTTTTCAGACGGTTTTGTGCTCCTCATATTTTGACACCTTTTGAAACTCTTCATGTTTTTCAAAACCGTTTCATGCTGCTCCTATTTTTCAGACCGTTTCATGCTCCTCCTATTTTTCAGACCGTTTCATGCTCCTCTTATTTTTGACACCTTTTGAAACTCTTCTTATATTTCACACCATTTCAGGCCCTTCATGTTTTTCAACTCTGCTTCATACTCCTCCTATTTTTCAGAACTTTTCATGCTCCTCATATTTTTGACCCGTTTTGAAGCTCTTCCTATATTTCACACCTTTTCAGGCTCTTCATGTTATTGAACACCGCTTCAGGCTCCTCATCTTTTTCAGACCGTTTCATGCTCCTCATGTTTTTGACACCGTTTGAAGCTCTTCATATTATTCATATCTTTTCAGGCTCTTCATGTTTTTGAACACCATTTCATGCTCCTCCCATTTTTCACACCGTTTCATGCTCCTCATATTTTTGACACCTTTTGAAGTTTTTCATATTTTTCACACCTTTACAGGCTCTTCATATTTTTCAACACCGCTTCGTGCTCCTCCTATATTTCAGACCGTTTCATGCTCCTCATATTTTTGCCACCTTTTGAAGCTATTCATATTTTTCACACCTTTTCAGGCTCTTCATGTTTTTCAACACCGCTTCATGTTAATCCTATTGTTCAGAACTTTTCATGCTCCTCATATTTTTGACACCTTTTGAAGCTCTTCATATATTTCACACCTTTTCAGGCTCTTCATGTTTTTCAACACCGCTTCATGTTAATCCTATTATTCAGACCGTTTCATGCTCCTCATATTTTAACACCTTTTGAAGCTCTTCATATATTTCACACCTTTTCAGGCTCTTCATGTTTTCAACACAGCTTTATGCTCCTCTTATTTTTCAGACCGTTTCATGCTCCTCATATTTTAACACCTTTTGAAGCTCTTCATATATTTCACACCTTTTCAGGCTCTTCATGTTTTTCAACACCGCTTTATGCTCCTCTTATTTTTCAGACCGTTTCATGCTCCTCATATTTTTGACACCTTTTGAAGCTCTTCATATTTTTCACACCTTTTCAGGCTTTTCATGTTTTTAACACCGTTTCATGCTCCTTCTATTTTTTAGTCCGTTTCATGCTTGTCATATTTTTGAGACCTTTTGAATCTCTTCATATTTTTCACACCTTTTCAGGCTCTTCATGTTTTGAACACCATTCATGCTCCTTCTATTTTTCAGACCGTTTCATGCTCCTCATATTTTTTTATTATTTTTTTTTCCATTGGGTTTTGTCATACATTGATATGAATCAGCCATGGATTTACATGTATTCCCAATCCCGATCACCCCTCCCACCTCCCTCTCCACCCGATTCCTCTGGGTCTTCCCTGTGCACCAGGCCGGAGCACTTGTCTCGTGCATCCCACCTGGGCTGGTGATCTGTTTCACCACAGATAGCATACATGCTGTTCTTTTGAAATATCCCACCCTCACATTCTCCCACAAAGTTCAAAAGTCTGTTCTGTATTTCTGTGTCTCTTTTTCTGTTCTGCATATAGGGTTATCGTTATCACCTTTCTAAATTCCATATACATGTGTCAGTATGCTGTAATGTTCTTTATCTTTCTGGCTTACTTCACTCTGTATAATGGGCTCCAGCTTCATCCATCTCATTAGGACTGGTTCAAATGAATTCTTTTTAATGGCTGAGTAATATTCCATGGTGTATATGTACCACAGCTTCCTTATCCATTCATCTGCTGAGGGGCATCTAGGTTGCTTCCATGTCCTGGCTATTATAAACAGTGCTGCGATGAACATTGGGGTGCACGTGTCTCTTTCAGATCTGGTTTCCTCTGTGTGTATACCCAGAAGTGGGATTGCTGGGTCATATGGCAGTTCTATTTCCAGTTTTTTAAGAAATCTCCACACTGTTTTCCATAGCGGCTGTACTAGTTTGCATTCCCACCAACAGTGTAAGAGGGTTCCCTTTTCTCCACACCCTCTCCAGCATTTATTGCTTGTAGACTTTTGGATAGCAGCCATCCTGACTGGCGTGTAATAGTACCTCATTGTGGTTTTGATTTGCATTTCTCTAATAATGAGTGATGTTGAGCATCTTTTCATGTGTTTGTTGGCCATCTGTATGTCTTCTTTGGAGAAATGTCTGTTTAGTTCTTTGGCCCATTTTTTGATTGGGTCATTTATTTTTCTGGAATTGAGCTGCAGGAGTTGCTTGTATATTTTTGAGATTAATCCTTTGTCTGTTTCTTCATTTGCTATTATTTTCTCCCAATCTGAAGGCTGTCTTTTCACCTTACTTATAGTTTCCTTTGTAGTGCAAAAGCTTTTAAGTTTCATTAGGTCCCATTTGTTTAGTTTTGCTTTTATTTCCACTATTCTGGGAGGTGGGTCATAGAGGATCTTGCTTTGATTTATGTCAGAGAGTGTTTTGCCTATGTTCTCCTCTAGGAGTTTTATAGTTTCTGGTCTTACATTTAGATCTTTAATGCATTTTGAGTTTATTTTGGTGTATGGTGTTAGAAAGTGTTCTAAAGCCTCCATACCTACACTGAAACCAACCACCACACAAGAGCCAATAAGTTTTAGAGCAAGACATACCACGCAAATTCTCCAGCAACGCGGGAATGTAGCCCTGAACATCAACATACAGGCTGCCCAAGGTCACACCTAACACATAGACCCATCTCAAAACTCATTACTGGGCACTCCATTGCTCTCCAAAGAGAAGAAATCAAGTTCCACGCACCAGAACACTGACGCAAGCTTCCCTGAACAGGAAATCTCGACAAGCCAATCGTCTAACCCCACCCACTGGGTTAATCCTCCACAACAAAAAGGAACCACAGACCTCCAGAATACAGAAAGCCCACTCCAGATACAGCAATCTAAACAAGATGAAAAGGCAAAGAAATACCCAACAGGTAAAGGAACATGAAAAATGCCCACCAAGTCGAACAAAAGAGGAGGAGATAGGGAATCTACCTGAAAAAGAATTTAGAGTAATGATAATAAAAATGATCCAAAATCTTGAAAACAAAATGGAGTTACAGATAAACAGCCTGGAAACAAAGATTGAAAAGATTCAAGAATGGTTTAATAAAGACCTAGAAGAAATAAAAAAGAGTCAATTACAAATGAATAATGCAATGAATGAGATCAAAAACACTTTGGAGGGAACCAAGAGTAGAATAACGGAGGCAGAAGATAGGATAAGTGAGGTAGAAGATAAAATGGTGGAAATAAATGAAGCAGACAGGAAAAAAGAAAAAAGGATCAAAAGAAATGAGGACAACCTCAGGGACCTCTGGGACACTGTGAAACGCCCCAACATTCGAATCATAGGAGTTCCAGAAGAAGAAGACAAAAAGAAAGGCCATGAGAAAATACTCGAGGAGATAATAGCTGAAAACTTCCCTATAATGGGGAAGGAAATAGCCACCCAAGTCCAAGAAACCCAGAGAGTCCCAAACAGGATAAACCCAAGGCGAAACACCCCAAGACACATATTAATCAAATTAACAAAGATCAAACACAAAGAACAAATATTAAAAGCAGCAAGGGAAAAACAACAAATAACACACAAAGGGATTCCCATAAGGATAACAGCTGATCTATCAATAGAAACCCTCCAGGCCAGAAGGGAATGGCAGGACGTACTGAAAGTAATGAAAGAGAATAACCTACAACCTAGATTACTGTATCCAGCAAGGATCTCATTCAGATATGAAGGAGAATTCAAAAGCTTTACAGAGAAGCAAAAGCTGAGAGAATTCAGCACCACCAATCCAGCTCTTCAACAAATGCTAAAGGATCTTCTCTAGACAGGAAATGCAGAAAGGTTGTATAAACGTGAACCCAAAACAGCAAAGTAAATGGCAACGGGACCACACCTATCAATAATTACCCTAAATGTAAATGGGTTGAATGCCCCAACCAAAAGACAAAGATTGGCTGAATGGATACAAAAACAAGACCCCTATATATGCTGTCTACAAGAGACCCACCTCAAAACAAGAGACACATACAGACTAAAAGTGAAGGGCTGGAAAAAAATATTTCATGCAAACGGAGACCAAAAGAAAGCAGGAGTCGCAATACTCATATCAGATAAAATAAACTTTCAAATAAAGGAAGTGAAAAGAGACAAAGAAGGACACTACATAATGATCAAAGGATCAATCAAAAAAGAAGATATAACAATTATAAATATATATGCACCCAACTTAGGAGCACCGCAATATGTACGGCAAACGCTAACGAGTATGAAAGAGGAAATTAATAGTAACACAATAATAGTGGGAGACTTTAATACCCCACTCACAACTATGGATTGATCAACTAAACAGAAAATTAACAAGGAAACACAAACCTTAAATGACACAATGGACCAGCTAGACCTAATTGATATCTATAGGACATTTCACCCCAAAACAATCAACTTCACCTTTTTCTCAAGTGCACACGGAACATTCTCCAGAATAGATCACATTCTGGGCCATAAATCTGGTCTTGGAAAATTCAAAAAAATTGAAATCATTCCAGTCATCTTTTCTGACCACAGTGCAGTAAGATTAGATCTCAATTACAGGGAAAAAATTGTTAAAACTTCAAACATATGGAGGCTAAATAACACGCTTCTGAATAACCAACAAATCATAGACGAAATCAAAAAAGAAATCAAAATATGTATAGAAAGGAATCAAAATGAAAAGACAACAACTCATATTTTTGACAACTTTTGAAGCTCTTCATATATATCACACCTTTTCAGGCTCTTCATGTTTTTCAACACCGCTTCATGCTCCTCCTATATTTCAGACCGTTTCATGCTCCTCATATTTTTGACACCTTTTGAAGCTCTTCATATATTTCACACATTTTCAGGCTCTTCATGTTTTTCAACACCGCTTCATGCTCCTCTTATTTTTCAGACCATTTCATGCTCCTCATATTTTTGACACCTTTTGAAGCTCTTCATATATTTCACACCTTTTGAGGCTCTTCATGTTTTTCAACACGGCTTCATGCTCCTCCTATTTTTCAGACCGTTTCATGCTCCTTATATTTTTGACACGTTTTGAAGCTCTTCATATATATCACACCTTTTCAGGCTCTTCATGTTTTTCAACACCGCTTCATGCTCCTCCTATATTTCAGACCGTTTCATGCTCCTCATATTTTTGACACCTTTTGAAGCTCTTCATATATTTCACACCTTTTCAGGCTCTTCATGTTTTTGAATACAGCTTCGTGCTCCTCCTACTTTTCAGACTGTTTCATGCTCCTCATATTTTTGACACCATTTGAAGCTGTTCATATTTTTCACCCCTTTTCAGGCTCTTCATGTTTTTCAACACCGCTTCATGCTCCTCCTATATTTCAGACCATTTCATGCTCCTCATATTTTTGACACCTTTTGAAGCTCTTCATATATTTCACACATTTTCAGGCTCTTCATGTTTTTCAAGACCGCTTCATGTTCCTCCTATTATTCAGACCGTTTCATGCTCCTCATATTTTGAACACGTTTTGAAGCTCTTCATATTTTTCACACCTTTTCAGGCTCTTCATGATTTTCAACACCATTTCTTCCTACTCATATTTTTCAGACCGTTTCATGCTCCTCATATTTTTGACAAGTTTTGAGGCTCTGCATAAATTTCACACCTTTTCAGGCTCTTCATGTTTTTCAACACCGCTTCATGTTCCTCCTATTTTTCAGACCGTTTCATGCTCCTCATATTTTTGACACCTTTTGAAGCTCTTCATATTTTTCACACCTTTTCATGCTCTTCATGTTTTTCAACACCCTTTCATGCTCCTCCTATTTTTCAGACCGTTTCATGCTCCTCATATTTTGACACCTTTTGAAGCTCTTCATATTTTTCACACCTTTTCATGCTCTTCATGTTTTTCAACACCGTTTCATGCTCCTCCTATTTTTCAGAACGTTTCATGCTCCTCATATTTTTCAGACGGTTTTATGCTCCTCATATTTTGACACCTTTTGAAACTCTTCATGTTTTTCAAAACCGTTTCATGCTGCTCCTATTTTTCAGACCGTTTCATGCTCCTCTTATTTTTGACACCTTTTGAAACTCTTCTTATATTTCACACCATTTCAGGACCTTCATGTTTTTCAACTCTGCTTCATACTCCTCCTATTTTTCAGAACTTTTCATGCTCCTCATATTTTTGACCCGTTTTGAAGCTCTTCCTATATTTCACACCTTTTCAGGCTCTTCATGTTATTGAACACCGCTTCAGGCTCCTCCTCATTTTCAGACCGTTTCATGCTCCTCATGTTTTTGACACCGTTTGAAGCTCTTCATATTTTTCATATTTTTTCAGGCTCTTCATGTTTTTGAACACCATTTCATGCTCCTCCCATTTTTCACACCGTTTCATGCTCCTCATATTTTTGACACCTTTTGAAGTTTTTCATATTTTTCACACCTTTACAGGCTCTTCATATTTTTCAACACCGCTTCGTGCTCCTCCTATATTTCAGACCATTTCATGCTCCTCATATTTTTGCCACCTTTTGAAGCTATTCATATTTTTCACACCTTTTCAGGCTCTTCATGTTTTTCAACACCGCTTCATGTTAATCCTATTATTCAGACCGTTTCATGCTCCTCATATTTTAACACATTTTGAAGCTCTTCATATATTTCACACCTTTTCAGGCTCTTCATGTTTTCAACACAGCTTTATGCTCCTCTTATTTTTCAGACCGTTTCATGCTCCTCATATTTTTGACACCTTTTGAAGCTCTTCATATTTTTCACACCTTTTCAGGCTTTTCATGTTTTTAACACCGTTTCATGCTCTTCCTATTTTTCAGACCGTTTCATGCTCCTCATATTTTTGACACCTTTTTAAGCTCTTCATATTTTTCACACCTTTTCAGGCTCTTCATGTTTTTCAACACCGCTTCATGCTCCTTCTATTTTTTAGTCCGTTTCATGCTTGTCATATTTTTGAGACCTTTTGAATCTCTTCATATTTTTCACACCTTTTCAGGCTCTTCATGTTTTGAACACCATTCATGCTCCTTCTATTTTTCAGACCGTTTCATGCTCCTCATATTTTTTTATTATTTTTTTTTTCCATTGGGTTTTGTCATACATTGATATGAATCAGCCATGGATTTACATGTATTCCCAATCCCGATCCCCCCTCCCACCTCCCTCTCCACCCGATTCCTCTGGGTCTTCCCTGTGCACCAGGCCGGAGCACTTGTCTCGTGCATCCCACCTTGGCTGGTGATCTGTTTCACCACAGATAGCATACATGCTGTTCTTTTGAAATATCCCACCCTCACATTCTCCCACAAAGTTCAAAAGTCTGTTCTGTATTTCTGTGTCTCTTTTTCTGTTCTGCATATAGGGTTATCGTTATCACCTTTCTTAATTCCATATACATGTGTCAGTATGCTGTAATGTTCTTTATCTTTCTGGCTTACTTCACTCTGTATAATGGGCTCCAGCTTCATCCATCTCATTAGGACTGGTTCAAATGAATTCTTTTTAATGGCTGAGTAATATTCCATGGTGTATATGTACCACAGCTTCCTTATCCATTCATCTGCTGAGGGGCATCTAGGTTGCTTCCATGTCCTGGCTATTATAAACAGTGCTGCGATGAACATTGGGGTGCACGTGTCTCTTTCAGATCTGGTTTCCTCAGTGTGTATACCCAGAAGTGGGATTGCTGGGTCATATGGCAGTTCTATTTCCAGTTTTTTAAGAAATCTCCACACTGTTTTCCATAGCGGCTGTACTAGTTTGCATTCCCACCAACAGTGTAAGAGGGTTCCCTTTTCTCCACACCCTCTCCAGCATTTATTGCTTGTAGACTTTTGGATAGCAGCCATCCTGACTGGCGTGTAATAGTACCTCATTGTGGTTTTGATTTGCATTTCTCTAATAATGAGTGATGTTGAGCATCTTTTCATGTGTTTGTTGGCCATCTGTATGTCTTCTTTGGAGAAATGTCTGTTTAGTTCTTTGGCCCATTTTTTGATTGGGTCATTTATTTTTCTGGAATTGAGCTGCAGGTGGTGCTTGTATATTTTTGAGATTAATCCTTTGTCTGTTTCTTCATTTGCTATTATTTTCTCCCAATCTGAAGGCTGTCTTTTCACCTTACTTATAGTTTCCTTTGTAGTGCAAAAGCTTTTAAGTTTCATTAGGTCCCATTTGTTTAGTTTTGCTTTTATTTCCACTATTCTGGGAGGTGGGTCATAGAGGATCTTGCTTTGATTTATGTCAGAGTGTGTTTTGCCTATGTTCTCCTCTAGGAGTTTTATAGTTTCTGGTCTTACATTTAGATCTTTAATGCATTTTGAGTTTATTTTGGTGTATGGTGTTAGAAAGTGTTCTAAAGCCTCCATACCTACACTGAAACCAACCACCACACAAGAGCCAATAAGTTTTAGAGCAAGACATACCATGCAAATTCTCCAGCAACGCAGGAACGTAGCCCTGAACATCAACATACAGGCTGCCCAAGGTCACACCTAACACATAGACCCATCTCAAAACTCATTACTGGGCACTCCATTGCTCTCCAAAGAGAAGAAATCAAGTTCCACGCACCAGAACACTGATGCAAGCTTCCCTGAACAGGAAATCTCGACAAGCCAATCGTCTAACCCCACCCACTGGGTTAATCCTCCACAACAAAAAGGAACCACAGACCTCCAGAATACAGAAAGCCCACTCCAGATACAGCAAGCTAAACAAGATGAAAAGGCAAAGAAATACCCAACAGGTAAAGGAACATGAAAAATGCCCACCAAGTCGAACAAAAGAGGAGGAGATAGGGAATCTACCTGAAAAAGAATTTAGAGTAATGATAATAAAAATGATCCAAAATCTTGAAAACAAAATGGAGTTACAGATAAATAGCCTGGAAACAAAGATTGAAAAGATTCAAGAATGGTTTAATAAAGACCTAGAAGAAATAAAAAAGAGTCAATTACAAATGAATAATGCAATGAATGAGATCAAAAACACTTTGGAGGGAACCAAGAGTAGAATAACGGAGGCAGAAGATAGGATAAGTGAGGTAGAAGATAAAATGGTGGAAATAAATGAAGCAGACAGGAGAAAAGAAAAAAGGATCAAAAGAAATGAGGACAACCTCAGGGACCTCTGGGACACTGTGAAACGCCCCAACATTCGAATCATAGGAGTTCCAGAAGAAGAAGACAAAAAGAAAGGCCATGAGAAAATACTCGAGGAGATAATAGCTGAAAACTTCCCTATAATGGGGAAGGAAATAGCCACCCAAGTCCAAGAAACCCAGAGAGTCCCAAACAGGATAAACCCAAGGCGAAACACCCCAAGACACATATTAATCAAATTAACAAAGATCAAACACAAAGAACAAATATTAAAAGCAGCAAGGGAAAAACAACAAATAACACACAAAGGGATTCCCATAAGGATAACAGCTGATCTATCAATAGAAACCCTCCAGGCCAGAAGGGAATGGCAGGACGTACTGAAAGTAATGAAAGAGAATAACCTACAACCTAGATTACTGTATCCAGCAAGGATCTCATTCAGATATGAAGGAGAATTCAAAAGCTTTACAGAGAAGCAAAAGCTGAGAGAATTCAGCACCACCAATCCAGCTCTTCAACAAATGCTAAAGGATCTTCTCTAGACAGGAAATGCAGAAAGGTTGTATAAACGTGAACCCAAAACAACAAAGTAAATGGCAACGGGACCACACCTATCAATAATTACCCTAAATGTAAATGGGTTGAATGCCCCAACCAAAAGACAAAGATTGGCTGAATGGATACAAAAACAAGACCCCTATATATGCTGTCTACAAGAGACCCACCTCAAAACAAGAGACACATACAGACTAAAAGTGAAGGCCTGGAAAAAAAATATTTCATGCAAACGGAGACCAAAAGAAAGCAGGAGTCGCAATACTCATATCAGATAAAATAGACTTTCAAATAAAGGAAGTGAAAAGAGACAAAGAAGGACACTACATAATGATCAAAGGATCAATCAAAAAAGAAGATATAACAATTATAAATATATATGCACCCAACATAGGAGCACCGCAATATGTACGGCAAATGCTAACGAGTATGAAAGAGGAAATTAATAGTAACACAATAATAGTGGGAGACTTTAATACCCCACTCACAACTATGGATTGATCAACTAAACAGAAAATTAACAAGGAAACACAAACCTTAAATGACACAATGGACCAGCTAGACCTAATTGATATCTATAGGACATTTCACCCCAAAATAATCAACTTCACCTTTTTCTCAAGTGCACACGGAACATTCTCCAGAATAGATCACATTCTGGGCCATAAATCTGGTCTTGGAAAATTCAAAAAAATTGAAATCATTCCAGTCATCTTTTCTGACCACAGTGCAGTAAGATTAGATCTCAATTACAGGGAAAAAATTGTTAAAACTTCAAACATATGGAGGCTAAATAACACGCTTCTGAATAACCAACAAATCATAGACGAAATCAAAAAAGAAATCAAAATATGTATAGAAAGGAATCAAAATGAAAAGACAACAACTCATATTTTTGATAACTTTTGAAGCTCTTCATATATATCACACCTTTTCAGGCTCTTCATGTTTTTCAACACCGCTTCATGCTCCTCCTATATTTCAGACCGTTTCATGCTCCTCATATTTTTGACACCTTTTGAAGCTCTTCATATATTTCACACATTTTCAGGCTCTTCATGTTTTTCAACACCGCTTCATGCTCCTCTTATTTTTCAGACCATTTCATGCTCCTCATATTTTTGACACCTTTTGAAGCTCTTCATATATTTCACACCTTTTGAGGCTCTTCATGTTTTTCAACACCGCTTCATGCTTCTCCTATTTTTCAGACCGTATCATGTTCCTTATATATTTGACAGGTTTTGAAGCTGTTCATATTTTGCACACCTTTTCAGGCTCTTCATGTTTTTGAATACAGCTTCGTGCTCCTCCTACTTTTCAGACTGTTTCATGCTCCTCATATTTTTGACACCATTTGAAGCTGTTCATATTTTTCACCCCTTTTCAGGCTCTTCATGTTTTTCAACACCGCTTCATGCTCCTCCTATTTTTCAGACCGTTTCATGCTCCTCATATATTTGACACGTTTTGAAGCTCTTCATATTTTTCACACCTTTTCAGGCTCTTCATGTTTTTCAAGACCGCTTCATGCTCCTCCTATTATTCAGACCGTTTAATGCTCCTCATATTTTGAACACGTTTTGAAGCTCTTCATATTTTTCACACCTTTTCAGGCTCTTCATGTTTTTCAACACCATTTCTTCCTACTCATATTTTTCAGACCGTTTCATGCTCCTCATATTTTTGACACCTTTTGAAGCTCTGCATATATTTCACACCTTTTCAGGCTCTTCATGTTTTTCAACACCGCTTCATGCTCCTCCTATTTTTCAGACCGTTTCATGCTCCTCATATTTTTCAGACCTTTTCATGCTCCTCATATTTTTGACACCTTTTGAAGCTCTTCATATTTTTCACACCTTTTCAGACTCTTCATGTTTTTCTACATCGTTTGTTGCTCCTCCTATTTTTCAGACCGTTTAATGCTCCTCATATTTTCAGACCGTTTCATGCTCCTCATATTTTTGACACCTTTTGAAGCTCTTCATATTTTTCACACCTTTTCATGCTCTTCATGTTTTTCAACACCCTTTCATGCTCCTCCTATTTTTCAGACCGTTTCATGCTCCTCATATTTTGACACCTTTTGAAGCTCTTCATATTTTTCACACCTTTACATGCTCTTCATGTTTTTCAACACCGTTTCATGCTCCTCCTATTTTTCAGACCATTTCATGCTCCTCATATTTTTCAGACGGTTTTATGCTCCTCATAATTTGACACCTTTTGAAACTCTTCATGTTTTTCAAAACCGTTTCATGCTGCTCCTATTTTTCAGACCGTTTCATGCTCCTCATATTTTTCAGACCGTTTCATGCTCCTCTTATTTTTGACACCTTTTGAAACTCTTATATTTCACACCATTTCAGGCCCTTCATG
The DNA here is from genome assembly GCF_033118175.1 of Dama dama. Taxonomy (NCBI): domain Eukaryota; kingdom Metazoa; phylum Chordata; class Mammalia; order Artiodactyla; family Cervidae; genus Dama; species Dama dama. The sequence continues at coordinate 2,487,291 of NW_026870874.1, forward strand.
TTTTTCAACTCTGCTTCATACTCCTCCTATTTTTCAGAACTTTTCATGCTCCTCATATTTTTGACCCGTTTTGAAGCTCTTCCTATATTTCACACCTTTTCAGGCTCTTCATGTTGTTGAACACCGCTTCAGGCTCCTCCTCTTTTTCAGACCGTTTCATGCTCCTCATGTTTTTGACACCGTTTGAAGCTCTTCATAATTTTCATATCTTTTCAGGCTCTTCATGTTTTTGAATACCATTTCATGCTCCTCCCATTTTTCACACCGTTTCATGCTCCTCATATTTTTGACACCTTTTGAAGTTTTTCATATTTTTCACACCTTTACAGGCTCTTCATATTTTTCAACACCGCTTCGTGCTCCTCCTATATTTCAGACCGTTTCATGCTCCTCATATTTTTGCCACCTTTTGAAGCTATTCATATTTTTCACACCTTTTCAGGCTCTTCATGTTTTTCAACACCGCTTCATGTTAATCCTATTGTTCAGAACTTTTCATGCTCCTCATATTTTTGACACCTTTTGAAGCTCTTCTTATTTTTCACACCTTTCAGGCTCTTCATATTTTTCAACACCGCTTCATGCTCCTCCTATTTTTCAGACCGTTTCATGCTACTCATATATTTGACGGCTTTTGAAGCTGTTCATATATTTCACACCTTTTCAGGCTCTTCATGTTTTTCAGACCGTTTCATGCTTCTCATATTTTTGACACCTTTTGAAGCTCTTCATATTTTTCACACATTTTCGGGCTCTTCATGTTTTTCAACACCACTTCATGCTGCTTTTATTTTTCAGAAAATTTCATGCTCCTCCTATTTTGTCACCTTTTGAAGCTCTTCATAGATTTCACACCTTTTCAGGCTCCTTATGTTATTCAACACCGCTTCATGCTCCTCCTATTTTTCAGACCGTTTCATGCTCCTCATATTTTTGACACCTTTTAAAGCTCTTCATATTTTTCACACCTTTTCAGGCTCTTCATCTTTTTCAACACCGTTTCATGCTCCTCCTAAATTTCAGCCCGTTTCATGCTCCTCATAATTTTAACACCTTTTGAAGCTCTTCATATTTTTCACTCCTTTTCAGGCTCTTCATGTTTTTTAACACCGCTTCATGCTCCTCCTATTTTTCAGACCGTTTCTTGCTCCTCATATATTTGACACTTTTTGAAGCTCTTCATATTTTTCACACCTTTTGATGCTCTTCATGTTATTGAACACCGTTTCATGCTCCTCCTATTTTTCAGACCGTTTCATGCTCCTCATAATTTTGACACATTTTGAAGCTCTTCATATTTTTCATACCTTTTCAGGCTCTTCATATTTCTGAACACCGTTTCGTGCTCCTCATATTTTTGACACCTTTGAAGCTCTTCATATTTTTCACTCCTTTTCAGGCTCTTCATGTTTTTCAACACCACTTCATCCTCCTCCTATTTTTCAGACCGTTTCATGCTCATCTCATTTTTGAAACCTTTTGAAGCTCTTCATATTTTTCACACCTTTTGAAACTCTTCATATTTTTCAACGTTTTCAGGCTCTTCATGTTTTTGAACACCACTTCATGCTCCTCCTATTTTTCAGAACGTTTCTTGCTCCTATCATTTTTGACACCTTCTGAAGCTCTTCATATTTTTCACACCTTTTGAAACACTTCATATTGTTCACACCTTTTCAGGCTCTCATGTTTTTGAACACCGCTTCTTGCTGCTCCTGTTTTTTATACTGTTTCATGCTCCTCATATTTTTGACACATTTTGAAGCTCCTCATATATTTCCCACCTTTTCAAGCTCTTCATATTTCTCAACACCACTTCATGCTCATTCTATTTTACAACCGTTTCATGCTCCTCTCATTTTTCACACCTTTTGAAGCTCTTCATATTTTTCAAAGCTTTTGAAGCTTTTCATATTTTTCACACCTTTACAGGCTCTTTATGTTTTTCAAAACGACTTCATGCTCCTCACATTTTTCAGACCGTTTCATGCATCTCATATTTTTGACACTTTTGAAGATCTTCATATTTTTCACACCATTTCAGGCTCTTCATGTTTTTCAACATCGCTTCATGCTCCTCCTATTTTTCAGACCGTTTCATGCTCCTCATAATTTTTACACCTTTTCAAGCTCTTCATCTTTTTCACACCTTTTCTTTCTCCTCCTATTTTTCAGACCGTTTCATGCTCCTAATATTTTTGACACCTTTTAAGCTCTTCATATTTTTCACACCTTTTCATGCTCTTCATATTTTTCACATTTTTAATGCTCCTCCCATTTTTCAGACCGTTTCATGCTCCTCCTAACTTTGACACCTTTTGAAGCTCTTCATATTTTTCACACCTTTTCATGCTCTTCATGTTTTTCAACACCGTTTCATGCTCCTCCTATTTTTCAGACCGTTTCATGATCCTCATATTTTTCAGACCGTTTTATGCTCCTCATATTTTGACATCTTTTGAAACTCTTCATTTTTTAAACACCTCTTCATGCTCCTCCTTTTTTTCAGACCGTTTCATGCTCCTCATATTTTTGACACCTTTTGAAGCTCTTTATATATTTCACACCTTTTCAAGCTCTTCATGTTTTGGAAAATTGCTTCATGCTCCTCCTATTTTTCAGTCCGTTTCATGGTCCTCATATTTTTTACACCTTTTGAAGCTCTTCATATTTTTCACACCTTTTCAGGCTCTTCATGTTTTTCAACACCGCTTCAAGCTTCTCCTATTTTTCAGACCGTTTCATGCTCCTCATAGTTTTGACACCTTTTGAAGCTCTTCATATTTTTCACACCTTTTCATGCTCTACATGTTTTTGAACACCGCTTCATGCTCCTCCTATTTTTCAGACCGTTTCATGCTCCTCATATTTTTGACCCCATTTAAAGATCTTCATATTTTTACCCCTTTCATGTTCTTCATATTTTCAACACCGCTTCATGCTCCTCCTATTTTTCAGACCGTTTCATATTCCTCATGTTTTTGACACCTTTTGAAGCTCTTCGTATTTTTCACTTTTTCAGGCTCTTCATTTTTTGAACACTGTTTCTTGCTCCTCCTATTTTTCATAACGTTTCATGCTCCTCATATTTTTGACACCATTTGAAGCTCTTCATATATTTCACACCTTTTCAGGCTCTTCATGTTTTTCAACACTACTTCATGCTCCTCCTATTTTTCAGACCGTTTCATGCTCCTCTCATTTTTGACACCTTTGAAAGCTCTTCATATTTTTCACATCTTTTGAAGCTCTTCATATTTTTCAAACGTTTTCAGGCTCTTCATGTTTTTGAACACCACTTCATGTTCCTCCTATTTTTCAGACCGTTTCATGCTCCTCATATTTTTGACAAATTTTGAAGCTCTTCATATTTTTCACATCTTTTCAGGCTCTTCATGTTTTTGAACACTGCTTCATGCTCCTCTTATTTTTTACATATTTTGGCTCTTTATTTTTTACACCTTTTCACTCTTTCCATGTTTTTCAACACCGTTGAATGCTCCTCCTATTTTTCAGAACGTTTCATGCTCCTCATATTTTTGACACGTTTTGAAGCTCTTCATATTTTTCACAACTTTTCAGGCTCTTCATGTTTTTCAACACCGCTTCATGCTCCTCCTATTTTTCAGACCGTTTCATGCTCCTCATGTTTTTGACACGTTTTGAAGCTCTTCATATTTTTCAGACCTTTTCAGGCTCTTCATGTTTTTCAAAAGTGCTTCATGCTCCTCCTATTTTTCAGACCGTTTCATGCTTCTCATATTTTTGACATGTTTTGAAGCTCTTATACATTTCACACCTTTTCAGTCTCTTCATGTTTTTGAAGACCGTTTCATGCTCCTCCTATTTTTCAGACCGTTTCATGCTCCTCATATTGTTGACACTTTTGAAGATCTTCAAATTTTTCACACCTTTTTAGGCTCTTCATATTTTTGTACAACATTTCATGCTCCTCCTATTTTTGACACATTTTGAATCCGTCATATTTTTCACACCTTTTCAGGCTCTTCATGTTTTCCAACACCGTTTCTTGCTCCTCCTATTTTTGACATCTTTAGAAGTTCTTCATATTTATCACACCTTTTCAGGCTCTTTATGTTTTTCAACACCACTTCATGCTCCTCCTATATTTCAGACCTTTTCATGCTCCTCTCATTTTTGACACCTTTTGAAGCTCTTCGTATGTTTCACACTTTTTGAAGCTCTTCATATTTTTCACACCTTTTCAGGCTCTTCATGTTTTTCAACATCGCTTCATGCTCCTCCTATTTTCAGACCGTTTCATGCTCCTCATATTTTTGACACCTTTAGAAGCTCTTGTTATTTTTCACACCTTTTCAGGCTCTTCATGTTTTTCAACATCGCTTAATGCTCCTCCTATTTTTCAGACCGTTTCATGCTCCTCATATTTTTGACAACTTTTGAAGCTCTTCATATTTTTCACACCTTTTTATGCTCTACATGTTTTTGAACAACGCTTCATTCTCCTCCTACTTTTCAGACCGTTTCATGCTCCTCTTGTATTTCCCACTTTTTGAAGCTCTTCATGTTTTTCAACACAGTTTCATACTCTTACTTTTCTTCAGACTGTTTCATGCTCCTCCTATTTTTCAGATCGTTTCATTCTCCTACAATTTTTCAGACAGTGTTGTGCTCCTCATATTTTTGACACCTTTTGATTCTCTTCCTATATTCACACGTTTTCGTGCTCTTCATGTTTTTCAACACCGTTTCATGTTCTTCATATATGTGACACCTTTTGAAGCTCTTCATATTTTTCACACCGTTTCATGATCTTCACTTTTTTCAACACCGTTTCATGCTCCTCATATTTTTGACACCTTTTAAAGCACCTCATATTTTTCACACCTTTTCATGCTCTTCATGATTTTCAACACCGTCTCATGTTCCTCCTATTTTTTGACCGTTTCATGCTCCTCATATTTTTGACACCTTTTGCAGCTCTTCATGTTTTTCACACCCTTTTATGCTCTTCATGTTTTTCAACACGGTTTCATGGTCCTCCTATATTTCAGACCGTTTCATGCTCCTCATATTTTTAACACCTTTTGAGGTTCTTCATGTTTTTCAACATCGTTTCATGTTCCTCCTATTTTTCACATCGTTTCAGGCTCCTCATATTTTTCAGACCGTTCGATGGTCCTCATATTTTTGACACTTTTTGACGCTCCTCATATTTTTCAAAACCGTTTCATGCTCTTCCTATTTTTAAGAACGTTTCATGCTCCTCATATTTTTTAGACCATTTCGTGCTCATCATATTTTTGAAACCTTTTGACACTCATCATGTTTTTCACACCTTTTCATGCTCTTCTTGTTTTTCAACACCGTTTAATGGCCTACTATTTTTCAGAAGGTTTCGTGGTCCTCCGATTTTTCAGACCGTTTCTTGCTCCTCATATTTTTGACACCTTTTGAAGCTCTTCATATTTTTCACACCTTTTCATGCTCTTCATGTTTTTCAACACCACTTCATTCTCCTCCTATTTTTCAGAACATTTCATGCTCCTCATATTTTTCACACCTTTTGAAGCTCTTCATATTTTTCACACATTTTCAGGCTCTTCATATTTTTGAAAACCGCTTCATGCGCCTCCTATTTTTCAGACCGTTTCACGTTCCTCATATTTTTGACATCTTTTGAAGCTCTTAATATTTTCACACCATTTCAGGCTCTTCATGTTTTTCAACACCAATTCATGCTCCTCCTATTTTTCAGACCGTTTCAAGCTCCTCATATTTTTCACACCTTTATAGGCTCTTCAAGTTTTCAACACCGCTTCATGCTCCTCCTATTTTCAGACCGTTTCATGCTCCTCTCATTTTTGACACCTTTTGAAGCTCTTCATATTTTTCACACCTTTATAGGCTCTTCAAGTTTTCAACACCGCTTCATGATCCTCCTATATTTCAGACCGTTTCATTCTCCTCATATTTTGACACATTTTGAAGCTCTTCATATTTTTCACACCTTTTCAGGCTCGTCATGTTTTTCAACACCACTTCATGCTCCTCGTATTTTTCAGACCATTTCATGCTCCTCATATTTTTGACACCTTTTGAAGTTCTTCATATTTTTCACACCTTTTCAGGCTCTTCATGTTTTTCAAAACCGGTTCATGTTCCTCATATTTTTCAGACCATTTCATGCTCCTCATATTTTTGCCACCTTTTAAAGCTCTTCATATATTCACACCTTTTCAGGCTCTTGAGGTTTTCAACACCACTTCATGCTCCTCCTATTTTTCACCCGTTTAATGCTCCTCTCATTTTTGACACCTTTTGAAGCTCTTCATATTTTTGACACCTTTTGAAGCTCTTCATATTTTTCACACCGTTTCAGGCTCTTCATATTTTTGAACACTGCTTCATGCTCCTCCTATTTTCCAGGCCGTTTCATGCTCCTCATATTTTTGACACCTTGTAAAGCTCTTCATATTTTTCACACCTTTTCAGGCTCTTCATATTTTTGAACACCGCTTCATGCTCCCCCTTTTTCCAGGCCGTTTCATGCTCCTGATATTTTTGACACCTTGTAAAGCTCTTCCTATTTTTCACACCTTTTCAGGCTCTTCATGTTTTTGAACACCGCATCATGCTCCTCCTGTTTTTCAGACCGTTTCATGTGCCTCATGTTTTTCACACCTTTTGAAGCTCTTCATATTTTTCACACATTTTCAGGCTCTTCATGTTTTTGAACACCACTTCATGCTACTCCCTTTTTTCTGACCGTTTCATGAGCCTCATGTTTTTCACACCTTTTGAAGTTCTTCATATTTTTCACACCTTTTCAGGCTCTTCATGTTTTCAAACACAGCTTCATGCTCCTCCTATTTTTCAGACCATTTCATGCTCCTCATATTTTTGACACCTTTTGAAGTTCTTCATATTTTTCACACCTTTTCAGGCTCTTCATGTTTTTCTACACCGCTTCATGCTCCTCCTATTTTCCAGGCCGTTTCATACTCCTCATAGTTTTGACACCTTTTAAAGCTCTTCCTATTGTTCACACCTTTTCAGGCTCTTCATGTTTTTGAACACCGCTTCATGCTCCTTCTGTTTTTCAGACCGTTTCATGTGCCTCATGTTTTTCACAGCTTTTGAAGCTCTTCATATTTTTCACACCTTTTCAGGCTCTTCAGGTTTTTCAAGGCCGCTTCATGCTCTTCCTATTTTTCAGACCATTTCATGCTCCTCCTATTTGTGACACCTTTTGAAGCTCTTCATATATTTCACACCTTTTCAGGCTCTTCCAGTTTTTCAACACCGCTTCATGCTCCTCTTGTTTTCAGACAGTTTCATGCTCCTCATATTTTTGACACCTTTTGAAGCTCTTCGTATTTTTGCCACCTTTTCATACTCTTCATGTTTTTCATCACTCTTTCATGCTCCTCCTGTTTTTCAGACCGTTTCGTGCTCCTCCTATTTTTCGGACCTTTCATGCTCCTCCTATTTTTGACACCTTTTGAAGCTCTCCATATATTTCACACCTTTTCAGCCTCTTCATGTTTTCAACAGCGTTTCTTGCTCCTCGTATTTTTCAGACCGTTTCATGCTCCTTATATTTTTGACACCTTTTGAAGCTCTTCATATTTTTCACATCTTTTCAGGCTCTTCATGTTTTTGAACACATTTTCAGGCTGTTCATGTTTTTCAACACGGTTTCCTGCTCCTCCTCTTTTTCAGACCGTTTCATGCTCCTCATATTTTTGACACCTTTTGAAGCTCTTCATATTTTTCACACGTTTTCAGACTCTTCATGTTTTTCAACATGGCTTCATGTTCCTCCTATTTTTCAGACCGTTTCATGCTCCTCGTATTTTGACACCTTTTGAAGCTCTTCATATTATTCACACCTTTTCAGGCTATTCGTGTTTTTGAACACCGCTTCATGATCCTCATATTTTGACACCCTTTGAAGCTCTTCATATTTTTCACACGTTTTCAGTCTCTTAATGTTTTCAATTGCGTTTCATGCTCCTCGTATTTTTCAGACCATTTCATGCTCGTCATATTTTTGACACCTTTTGAAGCTCTTCATATTTTTCACACCTTTTCATGCTCTTCATCTTTTTCAACTCCTCTTCATGCTCCTCCTATTTTTCAAACCGTTTCATGCTCCTCATATTTTTGAAACCTTTTGAAGCTCTTCATATTTTTCACACCTTTTCAGCCTCTCATGTGTTTGAACACGGCTTCATGCTCCTCCTATTTTAAAGACTGTTTCATGATCCTCATATTTTTGACACCTTTTGAAGCTCTTCATATTTTTCACAACTTGTCAAGCTCTTCATGTTTTCAACAGCTTTTCATTCTCCTCCTATTGTTCAGACCGTTTCATGCTCTTCATATTTTCACACCTTTTGAAGCTCTTCATATTTTTCACACCTTTCAGGCTCGTCAAGTTTTTCAACACTGCTTCATGATCCTCATATTTTGACACCTTTTGAAGCTCTTCATATTTTTCACACGTTTTCAGGCTCTTAATGTTTTCATTTGCGTTTCATGGTCCTCGTATTTTTCAGACCATTTCATGCTCGTCATATTTTTGACACCTTTTGAAGCTCTTCATATTTTTCACACCTTTTCATGCTCTTCATCTTTTTCAACTTCTCTTCATGCTCCTCCTATTTTTCAGACTTTTTCATGCACCTCATATTTTTTATACTTTTGAAGATCTTCATATATTTCACATTTTTCAGGCTCTTCTTTTTTCAACACCGCTTCATGCTCCTCATATTTTGACACCTTTTGAAACTCTTCATATTTTTCACAACTTTTCAGGTTCTTCATGTTTTCAACAGCGTTTCTTGCTCCTCGTATTTTTCAGTCCGTTTCATGCTCCTCCTATTTTTGACACCTTTTGAAGCTCTTCATATATTTCACACCTTTTCAGGCTCTTCATGTTTTCAACAGCGTTTCTTGCTCCTCGTATTTTTCAGACCGTTTCATGCTCCTTATATTTTTGACACCTTTTGAAGCTCTTCATATTTTTCACATCTTTTCAGGCTCTTCATGTTTTTGAACACATTTTCAGGCTGTTCATGTTTTTCAACAGGGTTTCATGCTCCTCCTCTTTTTCAGACCGTTTCATGCTCGTCATATTTTTGACACCTTTTGAAACTCTTCATATTTTTCACACCTTTTCATGCTCTTCATCTTTTTCAACTCCTCTTCATGCTCCTCCTATTTTTCAGACTGTTTCATGCACCTCATATTTTTTACACTTTTGAAGATCTTCATATATTTCACACCTTTTCAGGCTCTTCATGTTTTTCAACACCGCTTCATGATCCTCCTATTTTTCAGACAGTTTCATGCACCTCATATTTTTTACACTTTTGAAGCCCTTCATATATTTCACACATTTTCAGGCTCTTCATGATTTTCAACACCGCTTCATGCTCCTGATATTTTGACACGTTTTGAAGCTCTTCATATTTTTCACAACTTTTCCGGCTCTTCATGTATTCAACAGCGTTTCATGCTCCTCGTATTTTTCAGACCGTTTCATGCTCCTCATAGTTTTGACATCATATAAAGCTCTTCATATTTTTCACTCCTTTTCAGCCTCTTCATGTTTTTCAACACCGGTTTATGCTCCTCCTATTTTTCAGACCGTTTCATGCTCCTCATATTTTTGACATCATATAAAGCTCTTCATATTTTTCACTCCTTTTCAGCCTCTTCATGTTTTTCAACACCGATTTATGCTCCTCCTATTTTTCAGACCGTTTCATGCTCCTCATATTTTTGACACCTTTTGAAGCTCTTCATATTTTTCATACGTTTTCCGGCTCTTCATGTTCTTGAACACCGTATCATGCTCCTCCTATTTTTCAGATCGTTTCATGCTCCTCATATTTTTCACACCTTTTGAAGGTCTTCATATTTTTTACACCTTTTCAGGCTCTTCATGTTTTTGAACACTGCTTCACCTCCTCCTATTTTTCAGACCGCTTCATGCTCCTCATGTATTTCACACCTTTTCAAGCTCTTCATATTTTTCACACCCTTTCAGGCTCTACATGTTTTTCAACACCGCTTCATGCTCCTCCTATTTTTCAGACCATTTCATGCTCTTCATATTTTTGACACCTTTTGAAACTCTTCATATTTTTCACACCTTTTCAGTCTCTTCATGTTTTTGACCACCGCTTCATGCTCCTCCTATTTTTCAGACCGTTTCATGCTTCTCATATTTTTGACACCTTTTGAAGCTCTTCATATTTTTGACACCTTTTGAAGCTCTTCATATTTTTCACATGATTTCAGGCTCTTCATGTTTTCCAACACGTCTTCATGCTCCTCCTACTTTCAGGCCGTTTCATGCTCCTCTTAATATTCAAACCTTTTGAAGCTTTTCATATTTTTCACACCTTTTCAGACTGTTCATGTTTTTTCAACACCGCCTCTTCCTCCTCCTATTTTTCAGACCGCTTCATGCTCCTCATATTTTTCACACCTTTTGAAGCTCTTCATATTTTTCACACCTTTTCAGGCTCTTCATGTTTCTGAACACCGCTTCATGCTCCTCATATTTTTCAGACCGTTTCATGCTCCACATGTATTTCACACCTTTTGAAGATTTTCATATTTTTCACAGCTTTTCAGGCTCTTCATATTTTTGAACACAGCTTCAAGCACCTCCTATTTTTCACACCTTTGAAGCTCTTCATATTTTTCACACCTATTCAGGCTCATCATGTTTTTGAATACCGCTTCATGCTCCTCCGCATTTTCACACCTTTTGAAGATCTTCATATTTTTAACACCTTTTCAGGCTCTTCATGTTTTTGAACACCGCTTCATGCTCCTCCTCTTTTTCAGACTGTTTCATTCTCCTCATATTTTTGACACCTTTTGAAGCTCTTCATATTTTTCACAACTTTTCAGGCTCTACATGTTTTTGAACATCGCTTCATGCTCCTCCTATTTTTCAGTCCGTTTCATGCTCCTCTTATTTTTAACACCTATTGAAGGTCTTCATATTTTTCACACCTTTTCAGTCTCTTCATGTTTTTCAACACCACTTCATGCTCCCCGTATTTTTCAGACCGTTTCTTGCTCCTCATATTTTTCACACGTTTTGAAGGTCTTCATATTGTTCACACCTTTTCAGGCTTTTCATGTTTTTGAACACCACATCATGCTTCTCCTGTTTTTCAGACCGATTCATGCTCCTCATGTAAATCACACCTTTTTAAGCTCTTCATATTTTTCACACCTTTTCAGGCTCTTCATGTTTTTGAGCACCGCTTCATGCACCTGCTATTTTTCACACCTTTTGAAGCTTGTAATATTTTTCACGCCTTTTCAGGCTCTTCATGTTTTTGAAAACCGCTTCATGCTCCTCCTATTTTTCAGACCATTTCATGCTCCTCATATATTTGCCGCCTTTTGTAACTCCTCATATTTTTCACACCTTTTCAGATTCTTCATGTTTTTAAAACCGCTTCATGTTCCTCCTATTTTTCAGACAGTATCATGCTCCTCATATTTTTGACACCTTTTGAAGCTCTTCATATTTTTCACACCTTTTCAGGCTCTTCAGTGTTTGAACACCGCTTCATGCTCCTCCAATTTTTCAGACCGTTTCATGCTCCTCATGTATTTCACACCTTTTGAAGGTCTTCATATTTTTCACAGATTTTCAGGCTCTTCATGTTTTTAAACACCGTTTCATGCTCCTCCTATTTTTCAGACCGTTTCATGCTCCTCATATTTTGACACGTTTTGAAGCTCTTCATAATTTTCACATATTTTCAGGCTCTTCATGTTTTTGAACACTGCTTCAAGCTCCTCCTATTTTTCTGACCGTTTCATGCTCCTCATGTACTTCACACCGTTTGAAGCTCTTCATAATTTTCACACCTTTTCATGCTCTTCATGTTTTTGAACACGGTTTCCAGCTCCTCCTGTTTATCAGACCGTTTCATGCTCCTCATATATTTGTCACCTTTTGAAGCTCTTCATAATTTTCACACCTTTTCATGCTCTTCATGTTTTTGAACACGGTTTCCAGCTCCTCCTGTTTATCAGACCGTTTCATGCTCTTCATATATTTCACACCTTTTGAAGCTCTTCATAGTGTACACACATTTTCAGGCTCTTTATGAGTTTGAACACCGCTTCATGCTCTTCCTATTTTTCAGACCGTTTAATGTCCTCATGTATATCACACCTTTTGAAGCTTTTCATATATTTCATACCTTTCCAGGTTCTTCATGTTTTTGAACACGGCTTCATGCACCTGCTATTTTTCACACCTTTTGAAGCTCTTCATATATTTCACACCTTTTCAGGATCTTCATGTTTTCAACACCGCTTTATGCTCCTCCTATTTTTCACACCTTTTGAAGCTCTTCATATTTTTCACAGCTTTACAGGCTCTTCATATTTTTGAACACCGCTTCATGCTCCTCCTATTTTTCAGACCGTGACATGCTTCTCATATTTTTGACACCGTTTGAAGCTCTTCATATTTTTCACACCTTTTCAGGCTCTTCATGTTTTTCAAAACCATTTCATGCTCCTCCTATTTTTCAGACCGTTTCATGCACCTCATGTATTTCACACCTTTTGAAGCTCTTCATATTTTTCACACCTTTTGAAGCTCTTCATATTTTTCACATGTTTTCAGGCCTTCATGTTTTTCAACACCGCTTCATGCTCCTCCAATTTTTCAGACCGTTTCATGCACCTCATATTTTTCACAGCTTTTGAAGCTCTTCATATTTTTCACAGCTTTTCAAGCTCTTCATGTTTTTCAACATCGCTTCATGCTCCTTCTATTTTTCAGTCCGTTTCATGATTGTCATATTTTTGAGACCTTTTGAATCTCTTCATATTTTTCACACCTTTTCAGGCTCTTCATGTTTTGAACAGCATTCATGCTCCTTCTATTTTTCAGACCGTTTCATGCTCCTCATATTTTTTTATTATTTTTTTTTCCATTGGGTTTTGTCATACATTGATATGTATCAGCCATGGATTTACATGTATTCCCAATCCCGATCCCCCCTCCCACCTCCCTCTCCACCCGATTCCTCTGGGTCTTCCCTGTGCACCAGGCCGGAGCACTTGTCTCGTGCATCCCACCTGGGCTGGTGATCTGTTCCACCACAGATAGAATACATGCTGTTCTTTTGAAATATCCCACCCTCACATTCTCCCACAAAGTTCAAAAGTCTGTTCTGTATTTCTGTGTCTCTTTTTCTGTTCTGCATATAGGGTTATCGTTATCACCTTTCTAAATTCCATATTCATGTGTCAGTATGCTGTAATGTTATCTTTCTGGCTTACTTCACTCTGTATAATGGGCTCCAGCTTCATCCATCTCATTAGGACTGGTTCAAATGAATTCTTTTTAATGGCTGAGTAATATTCCATGGTGTATATGTACCACAGCTTCCTTATCCATTCATCTGCTGAGGGGCATCTAGGTTGCTTCCATGTCCTGGCTATTATAAACAGTGCTGCGATGAACATTGGGGTGCACGTGTCTCTTTCAGATCTGGTTTCCTCAATGTGTATGCCCAGAAGTGGGATTGCTGGGTCATATGGCAGTTCTATTTCCAGTTTTTTAAGAAATCTCCACACTGTTTTCCATAGCGGCTGTACTAGTTTGCATTCCCACCAACAGTGTAAGAGGGTTCCCTTTTCTCCACACCCTCTCCAACATTTATTGCTTGTAGACTTTTGGATAGCAGCCATCCTGACTGGCGTGTAATGGTACCTCATTGTGGTTTTGATTTGTATTTCTCTAATAATGAGTGATGTTGAGCATCTTTTCATGTGTTTGTTAGCCATCTGTATGTCTTCTTTGGAGAAATGTCTGTTTAGTTCTTTGGCCCATTTTTTGATTGGGTCATTTATTTTTCTGGAATTGAGCTGCAGGAGTTGCTTGTATATTTTTGAGATTAATCCTTTGTCTGTTTCTTCATTTGCTATTATTTTCTCCCAATCTGAAGGCTGTCTTTTCACCTTACTTATAGTTTCCTTTGTAGTGCAAAAGCTTTTAAGTTTCATTAGGTCCCATTTGTTTAGATTTGCTTTTATTTCCAATATTCTGGGAGGTGGGTCATAGAGGATCTTGCTTTGATTTATGTCAGAGAGTGTTTTGCCTATGTTCTCCTCTAGGAGTTTTATAGTTTCTGGTCTTACATTTAGATCTTTAATCCATTTTGAGTTTATTTTTGTGTATGGTGTTAGAAAGTGTTCTAGTTTCATTCTTTTACAAGTGGTTGACCAGTTTTCCCAGCACCACTTGTTAAATAGGTTGTCTTTTTTCCATTGTATATCCTTGCCTCCTTTGTCAAAGATAAGGTGTCCATAGGTTCATGGATTTATCTCTGGGCTTTCTATTCTGTTCCATTGATCTATATTTCTGTCTTTGTGCCAGTACCATATTGTCTTGATGACTGTGGCTTTGTAGTAGAGTCTGAAGTCAGGCAGGTTGATTCCTCCAGCTCCATTCTTCTTTCTCAAGATTACTTTGGCTATTCGAGGTTTTTTGTATTTCCATACAAATTGTGAAATTCTTTGGTCTAGTTCTGTGAAAAATACCATTGGTAGCTTGATAGGGATTGCATTGAATCTATAGACTGCTTTGGGTAGAATAGCCATTTTGACAATATTAATTCTTCCAATCCATGAACACGGTATGTTTCTCCATCTGTTTGTGTCCTCTTTGATTTCTTTCATCAGCGTTTTATAGTTTTCTATGTATAGGTCCTTTGTTTCTTTAGGTAGATATACTCCTAAGTATTTTATTCTTTTTGTTGCAATGGTGAATGGTATTGTTTCCTTAATTTCTCTGTCTGTTTTTTCATTGTTAGTATATAGAAATGCAAGGGATTTCTGTGCGTTAATTTTATATCCTGCAACTTTACTATATTCATTGATTAGCTCTAGTAATTTTCTGGTAGAGTCTTTAGGGTTTTCTGTGTAGAGGATCATGTCATCTGCAAACAGTGAGAGTTTTACTTCTTCTTTTCCTATCTGGATTCCTTTTACTTCTTTTTCTGCTCTGATTGCTGTGGCCAGAACTTCCAACACTATGTTGAATAGTAGTGGTGAGAGTGGGCACCCTTGTCTTGTTCCTGATTTCAGGGGAAATGCCTTCAATTTTGACACGTTCTGAAGATCTTCATATTTTTCACACCTTTTCAGGCTCTTCATGTTTTTGAACACAGTTTCATACTCCTCATATTTTTCACACATTTTTATGCTTTTCATATTTTTCACATATTTTCAGGATATTCATGTTTCTCAAAACCGTTTCATGCTCCTCATATTTTTGACACATTTTGAAGCTCTTCATATTTTTCACACCTTTTCAGGCTCTTCTTGTTTTTGAACACCGCTTCATGCTCCTCCTATTTTTGAGACAGTTTCATGCTCCTCATATTTTTGACACCTTTTGAAACTTTTCATATTTTTCAAACCTCTTCAGGCTCTTCATTTTTTTCAACACCACTTCATGCTCCTCCTATTTTTCAGACCGTTTCATGTTCATCTAATTTTTGACAACTTTTGAAGCTCTTCATATTTTTCACAACTTTTGAAGCTCTTCATATTTTTCACAACTTTTGAAGCTCTTCATATTTTTCACACGTTTTCAGGCCTTCATGATTTTCAACACCGCTTCATGCTCCTCCTATTTTTCAGACCGTTTAATTCTCCTCATGTATTTCACACTTTTTGAAACTGTTCATATTTTTCACACCTTTTCAGGCTCTTCTTGTTTTTGAACACCATTTCATGCTCCTCCTATTTTGCAGACCGTTTCATTCTCCTCATATTTTTGACACCTTTTGAAGCTCTTCATATATTTCACACATTTTCAGGCTTTTCATTTTTTTCAACACCACTTCATGCTCGTCCTATTTTTCAGACCGTTTCCTGCTCATCTCATTTTGACACCTTTTGAAGCTCTTCATATTTTTCACATCTTTTGAAGCTTTTCATATTTTTCACACCTTTTCAGGCTCTTCATGATTTTCAACACCGCTTCATGCTCCTCCTATTTTTCAGATCGTTTCATGCTCATCTCATTTTTGACACCTTTTGAAGCTCTTCATATTTTTCACACCTTTTGAAGCTCTTCATATTTTTCACACCTTTTCAGGCTCTTCATGTTTTTGATCACAGTTTCATGGTCCTCCTATTTTTGAGACAGTTTCATGCCCCTCATATTTTTGACACCTTTTGAAGCTTTTCATATTTTTCAAACCTTTTCAGGCTCTTCATTTTTTTCTACACCACTTCATGCTCCTCCTATTTTTCAGACCGTTTCATGTTCATCTAATTTTTGACAACTTTTGAAGCTCTTCATATTTTTCACAACTTTTGAAGCTCTTCATATTTTTCACAACTTTTGAAGCTCTTCATATTTTTCACACGTTTTCAGGCCTTCATGTTTTTCAACACCACTTCATGCTCCTCCTATTTTTCAGACCATTTAATTCTCCTCATGTACTTCACACTTTTTGAAACTGTTCATATTTTTCACACCTTTTCAGGCTCTTCTTGTTTTTGAACACCATTTTATGCTCCTCCTATTTTGCAGACCGTTTCATTCTCCTATATTTTTGACACCTTTTGAAGCTCTTCATATATTTCACACATTTTCAGGCTTTTCATTTTTTTCAACACCACTTCATGCTCGTCCTATTTTTCAGACCGTTTCCTGCTCATCTCATTTTGACACCTTTTGAAGCTCTTCATATTTTTCACATCTTTTGAAGCTTTTCATATTTTTCACACCTTTTCAGGCTCTTCATGATTTTCAACACCGCTTCATGCTCCTCCTATTTTTCAGACCGTTTCATGCTCATCTCATTTTTGACACCTTTTGAAGCTCTTCATATTTTTCACACCTTTTGAAGCTCTTCATATTTTTCACACCTTTTCAGACTCTTCATGTTTTTCAACATGGCTTCATGCACCTGCAATTTTTCAGACCGTTTCATGCTCCTCATTTTTTTGACACGTTTTGAGGCTTTTCCTATTTTTCACACCTTTTCAGTCTCTTCATGTTTTTGAACACCCCTTCATCCTCCTCCTTTTTTTAAGACCGTTTCATGCTCCTTATATTTTTGACACCTTTTGAAGCTCTTCATATTTTTCACACCTTTTGAAGCTCTTCATATTTTTCACACCTTTTCAGTCTCTTCATGTTTTTCAACACCGCTTCATGCTCCTCCTATTTTTCAGAACGTTTAATCCTCCTCATGTATTTCACAGTTTTTGAAGCTCTTCATATATTTCACACCTTTTGAAGCTCTTCATATTTTTCACACCTTTTCAGGCTCTTCATGTTTTTGATCACAGTTTCATGGTCCTCCTATTTTTCAGACCGTTTCATGCTCCTCATATATTTGAAATCTTTTGAAGCTCTTTATATTTTTCAAACATTTTCAGGCTCTTCATGTTTTTGAACACTGCTTCATGCTCCTCATAATTTTCACACCTTTTGAAGCTCTTCTTTTTTTTCACACCTTTTCAGGCTCTTCATGTTTTTGATCACAGTTTCATGCTCCTCCTATTTTTCAGACCGTTTCATGCTCCTCATATATTTGAAATCTTTTGAAGCTCTTCATATTTTTCACACTTTTTCAGACTCTTCATGTTTTTGACCACCCTTCATGCTCCTCCTATTTTTCAGACCGCTTCCTGATCCTCATACTTTTGACACCTTTTGAAGCTCTTCATATTTTTCACAGCTTTTCAGGCTCTTCATGTTTTTGAACACCCCTTCCTGCTCCTCCCATATTTCATACCGTTTCCTGCTCCTCATATTTTCCACACCTTTTGAAGCTCTTCATATTTTTCACAGTTTTTCATGCTCTTCATCTTTTTTAAAACCATTTCATGATGATCCTATTTTACAGAACGTTTCATCCTCCACATTCTTTTGACTCCTTTAGAAGCTCTTCATTTTTTTTCACACCTTTTCAGGCTCTTCATGTTTTTCAACACCGCTTCTTGCTCCTCTTACTTTTCAGACCGTTTCATGCTCCTCATATATTTGAAATCTTTTGAAGCTCTTCATATTTTTCACTCCTTTTCAGGCTCTTCATGTTTTTGAACACTGCTTCTTGCTCCTCCTATTTTTCAGACAGTTTCATGCTCATCATATTTTTGACAACTTTTGAAGCTCTTCATATTTTTCACACGTTTTCAGGCTCTTCATGTTTTTCAACACCGCTTCATGCTCCTCCTATTTTTCAGACCGTTACATGCTCCTCATTTTTTTGACACCTTTTGAAGCTCTTCATATTTTTCACACATTTAAAGGTTCTTCATGTTTTTCAACACCGCCTCATGCTCCTCCTACTTTTCAGACCGTTTCATGCTCCTCATATTTTTGTCACCTTTTGAAGCTCTTCATATCTTTCATTCTCTTCATGTTTTTCAACACCACTTGATGCTCCTCCATATTTCGGACCGTTTCATGCTCTTCATATTTTTCACACCTTTTGAAGCTCTTCATATTTCTCACAAGTTTTCAGGTTCTTCTTCTTTTTGAAAACCGCTTCATGCTCGTCCTATTTTTCAGACTGCTTCAGGCTCCTCCTTTATTTCACACTTTTTGAATCTCTTCATATTTTTCACACCTTTTCAGGCTCTTCAGGTTTTGAACACCGTTTCATGCTCCTCCTATTTTTCACACCTTTTGAAGCTCTTCATAATTTTCACACCTTTTCTGGCTCTTCATGTTTTTCAACACCGCTTCATGCTCCTGCTATTTTTCATACCGTTTCATGCTCCTCATATTTTTGACACTTTTTGAAACTCTTTATATTTTTCACACCTTTTCAGGCTCTTCATGTTTTTGAACACCGCTTCATGCTCCTCCGATTTTTCAGACCGTTTCATGCTCCTCATATTTTTGACACCTTTTGAAGCTCTTCATAATTTTCACACCTTTTCAGGCTCTTCATTTTTCTCAACACCGATTCCAGCTCCTCCTATTTTTCAGACCGTTGCATGCTCCTCAAATTTTTTACACATTTTGAAGCTCTTCATATTTTTCACACAGTTTCATGCTCTTTATGTTTTTCAACACCACTTGATGCTCCTCCTATATTTCGGACCGTTTCATGCTCTTCATATTTTTCACAACTTTTGAAGCTCTTCATATTTCTCACAAGTTTTCAGGTTCTTCATCTTTTTAAAAACCGCTTCATGCTAGTCCTATTTTTCAGACCATTTCAGGCTCCTCCTTTATTTCACACTTTTTGAATCTCTTCATATTTTTCACACCTTTTCATGCTCTTCATGTTTTTGAACACCGCTTCATGCTCCTCCTATTTTTCAGAACGTTTCATGCTCCTCATATTTTTGACACCTTTTGAAGCTCTTCATATTTTTCACACCTTTTCAGGCTCTTCATGTTTTTCAACAGCGCTTCATGCTCCTCCGATTTTTCAGAACTTTTCATGCTTCTCATATTTTTTACAACTTTTGAAGCTCTTCATATTTTTTACACCTTATAAGGCTCTTCATGTTTTTGAACATCGCTTCATGCTGCTCGTATTTTTCAGACCGTTTCATGCTCCTCATATATTTCACACCTTTTGAAGCTGTTCGTATTTTTCACACCTCTTCAGTCTCTTCATGTTTTTAAACACCGCTTCATGCTCCCCCTATTTTTCAGACCGTTACCTGCTCCTCATATTTTTGACACCTTTTGAAGCTCTTCATATTTTGCACACTTTTCAGGTTCTTCATGTTTTTCAACATGGCTTCATGCTCCTCCTATTTTTCACAACGTTTCATGCTCCTCATATTTTTGACACCTTTTGATGCTCTTCATATATTTCACACATTTTCAAGGGCTTAACGTTTTTCAACACCACTTCATGCTCCTCCTATTTTTCATACCGTTACATGCTCCTCATATATTTCACACCTTTTGAAGCTCTTCCTATTTTTCACACCTTTTCAGGCTCTTCATGTTTTTGAACACCGTTTTATGCTGCTCCTATTTTTCAGACCATTTCATGCTCCTCATATATTTTAAACCTCTTGAATCTCCTCATATTTTTCACACCTTTACAGGCTGTTCATGTTTTTCAACACCACTTCATGATCCTTCTATTTTTCAGACCGTTTCATGCTCCTCAATTATTTCACACCTTTTGAAGCTTTTCATATTTTTCACACTTTTTCAGGCTCTTCTAGTTTTTCAACACGACTTCAAGCTCCTCCTATTTTTCAGACCATTTCATGCTCCTCATATTTTTGACACGTTTTGAAGCTCTTCATTTTTTTTCACATCTTTTCAGGCTCTTCATGTTTTTGAACACGGTTTCATGCACCTCCTATTTTTCAGACCGATTCATGCTGCTCATATATTTGACACCTTTTGAAGCTTTTCATATTTTTCACACCTTTTCAGGCTCTTCATGTTTCTGAACACGCTTCATGCGCCTCCTATTTTTCAGACCGTTTCATGCTCCTCATATTTTTGACACCTTTTGAAGCTCTTCATATTTGACACCTTTTCACGCTCTTCATTTTTTTGAACACCACTTCATGCTCCTACTATTTTTCAGACCGTTTCATACTCATCTCATTTTTGACACCTTTTGAAGCTCTTCATAATTTTCACACCTTTTGTAGTTCTTCATATTTTTCACACGTTTTCAGACTCTTCATGTTTTTCATCACCGTTTCATGCTCCTCCTGTTTTTCAGACCACTTCATGCTCCTCATATTTTTGACAGCCTATGAATCTCTTCATATATTTCACACCTTTACAGGCATTTCATGTTTTTCAACACCACTTAATGCTCTTCCTATTTTTCAGACCGTTTCATGCTCCTCATATTTTTGATACCGTTTGAAGCTCTTCATATTTTTCACACCTTTTCAGGCTCTTCATGTTTTTGAACACCGCTTCATGCTCCTCCTATTTTATACACCGTTTCATGCTCCTCATGTATTTCACATCTTTTGAAGCTCTTCATATTTTTTACACCTTTTCAGGCTCTTCATGTTTTTCAGCATCGCTTCATGCTGCTCCTATTTTTCAGACCGTTTCATGCTCTTCATGTATTTCACACCTTTTGAAGCTCTTTGTATTTTTCACACCTTTTCAGTCTCTTCATATTTTGAAACACTGCTTCATGCTCCTCCTATTTTTCAGACCGTTACATGCTCCTCATATTTTTGACACCTTTTGAGCACTTCATATATTTCACACCTTTTCAGGCTCTTCATTTTTTTCAACATGGCTTCATGCTCCTCCTATTTTTAGAACGTTTCTTGCTCCGCATATTTTTGACACCTTTTGATGCTCTTCATATATTCACAATTTTTCAAGGGCTTCAGGTTTTTCAACAGCGCTTCATGCTCCTCCTATTTTTCAGACCGTTTCATGCTCCTCATATATTTCACACCTTTTGAAGCTCTTCCTATTTTTCACACCTTTTCAGGCTCTTCATGTTTTTTAACACCGTTTTATGCTGCTCCTATTTTTCAGACCTCTTCATGCTCCTCCTATATTTTAAAACTTTTGAATCTCTTCACTTTTTTCACACTTTTCAGGCTGTTCATGTTTTTCAACACCACTTCATGATCCTCCTATTTTTCAGACCGTTTCATGCTCCTCAAATATTTCACACCTTTTGATGCTCTTCGTATTTTTCACACCTTTTCAGGCTCTTCTTGTTTTTCAACACCACTTAATGCTCCTCCTATTTTTCAGACCATTTCATGCTCCCCATATTTTTGACACCTTTTGAAGCTCTTGTTTTTTTTTCACACATTTCCAGGCTCTTCATGTTTTTGAACACCGCTTCATGCTCCTTCTATTTTTCAGACCGTTTCATGCTCCTCATGTATTTCATACCTTTTGAAGCTCTTCATATTTTTCACACATTTTCAGGCTCTTCATGTTTTTGAACACTGCTTCATGCTCCTCCTATTTTTCAGACCGTTTCATTCTCCTCATATTTTTCACACCTTTTGAAGCTCTTCATATATTTCCCACCTTTTCAGGCTCTTAATGTTTTTCAACATCCCTTCATGCTCCTCCTATTTTTCACACCATTTATGCTCCTAATGTATTTCACACCTTTTGAAGCTCTTCATATTTTTCACATCTTTTCAGGCTGTTCATGTTTTTGAACAGGTTTCATGCTCCTCCTATTTTTCAGACCGTTTGATGCTCCTCATATTTTTGACACGTTTTGAGTCTCTTCATATTTTCAACACCTTTTCAGGCTCTTCATGTTTTTGAACACCGCTTCATGCTCCTCCTATTTGTCAGACGGTTTTATGCTCCTCCTGTATTTCATACCTTTTGAAGCTCTTCATATTTTTCACACCTTTTCAGGCTCTTCATGTTTTTCAACACTGCTTCATGCTCCTCCTAATTTTCAGACCGTTTAATGCTCCTCATGTATTTCAGACCTTTTGAAGCTCTTCATATTTTCACACCTTTTCAGGCTCTTCATGTTTTTCAACACCGCTTCATGCTCCTCCTATTTTTCACACCTTTTGAAGCTCTTCATATTGTGCACAACTTTTCAGGCTCTTCATGTTTTTGAACACCGCTTCAGGATCCTCCTATTTTTCAGACCGTTTCATGCTCCTCATATTTTTGGAAGCTTTTGAAGCTCTTCATATTTTTCACACCTTTTCAGGCTGTTCAGGTTTTTCAACACTGCTTCATTCTCCTCCTATTTTTCAGACCGTTTCATGCTCCTTATATTTTTCACACCTTTTGAAGCTCTTCATGTTCTTCACACCTTTTCAAGCTCTTCATGTTTTTCGAATCTTTTGAAGCTCTTCATATTTTTCACACCTTTTCAGGCTCTTCATGTTTTTCAACACCGCTTCATGCTAATCCTATTTTTCACGCCGTTTCATGCTCCTTATATTTTTCACACATTTTGAAGCTCTTCATATTTTTCACACCTTTTCAGGTTCTTCATGTATTTGAACACCGCTTCATGTTCCTCCTATTTTTCAGACCGTTTCATGCTCCTCATATTTTTGACACATTTTCAGGCTCTTCAGGTTTTTGAACACCGCTTCATGCTCCTCCTGTTTTTCAGACCTTTCATGCTCTTCATATTTTTGACACATTTTGAAGCTCTTCATATTTTTCACACCTTTTCAGGCTCTTCATGTTTTTGAACACCGTTTCATGCTCCTCCTATTTTTCAGACCGTTTCATGCTCCTCATATTTTTGGCACCTTTTGAAGCTCTTCATATTTTTCACACCTTTTCAGGCTCCTCATGTTTTTCAACACCGCCTCATGCTCCTCCTATATTCAGAACGTTACATGCTCCTCATGTATTTCACTCCTTTTGAAGCTCTTCATATTTTTTCCCAACTTTTCAGGCTCTTCATGATTTAGAACACCGTTTCATGCTGCTCCTATATTTCATACCGTTTCTGCTCCTCTTATTTTTGACACCTTTTGAAGCTCTTCATATTTTTCACACATTTTCAGGCTCTTCATGTTTTTGAACTCCGTTTCATGCTCCTCCTATTTTTCAGACCGTTTCATGCTCCTCATGTATTTCACACCTTTTGAAGTTCTTCATATTTTTTCTCAACTTTTCAGGCTCTTCATGTTTTTGAACACTGCTTCATGCTCCTCCTCTTTTTCAGACCGTTTCATGCTCCTCATGTATTTCACACCTTTTGAAGCTCTTCATATTTTTCCCAACTTTTCATGCTCTTCATGTCTTTGAACACCGTTTCATGCTGCTCCTATATTTCAGACCGTTTCATGCTCCTCATATTTTTGACACCTTTTGAAGCTCTTCATATTTTTCACACCTTTTCATGCTCTTCATGTTTTTCAAACCACTTGATGCTCCTCCAATATTTCGGACCGTTTCATGCTCTTCATATTTTTCACACCGTTTGAAGGTCTTCATATTTCTCACAAGTTTTCAGGTTCTTCATCTTTTTGAAAACCGCTTCATGCTCGTCCTATTTTTCAGAGCGTTTCAGGCTCCTCCTTTATTTCACACTTTTTGAATCTCTTCATATTTTTCTCACCTTTTCAGGCTCTTCATGTTTTTGAACACCGCTTCATGCTCCTCCTATTTTTCACACCTTTTGAAGCTCTTCATAATTTTCACAACTTTTCAGGCTCTTCATGGTTTTCAACACCGCTTCATGCTCCTCCTATTTTTCAGACCGTTTCATGCTCCTCAGGTATTTCACACCTTTTGAAGCTCTTCATATTTTTACGAACTTTTCAGGCTCTTCATGTTTTTGAACACCGTTTCATGCTGCTCCTCTATTTCAGACCGTTTCATGCTCCTCATATTTTTGACACCTTTTGAAGCTCTTCATATTTTTCACAGCTTTTCAGGCTCTTCATGTTTTTGAACACCGTTTCATGCTCCTACTATTTTTCAGACCGTTTCATACTCCTCATATTTTTGACACCTTTTGAAGCTCTTCATAGTTTTCACACCTTTTCAGGCTCTTCATGTTTTTGAACAACGCTTCATGCTCCTCCTATTTTTCAGACCGTTTCATGCTCCTCATATTTTTGACACCTTTTGAAGCTCTTCATATATTTCACACCTTTTCAGGCTCTTCATTTTTTGAACACCACTTCATGCTCCTACTATTTTTCAGACCGTTTCATGCTCATCTCATTTTTGACACCTTTTGAAGCTCTTCATATTTCACACTTTTTCAGTCTCTTCATGTTTTTGAACACCGCTTCATGCTCTTCATATTTTGAAACATTTTGAAGCTCTTCATATATTTCACACCTTTTCAGGCTCTTCATTTTTTGAACACCACTTCATGCTCCTACTATTTTTCAGACCGTTTCATGCTCATCTCATTTTTGACACCTTTTGAAGCTCTTCATATTTTTCACACCTTTTGAAGTTGTTCATATTTTTCACACGTTTTCAGACTCTTCATGTTTTTCAACACCGTTTCATGCCCCTCCTATTTTTCAGACCGGTTCATGCTCCTCATATTTTTGACACCGTCTGAATCTCTTCATATATTTAACACTTTTTCTGGCCTTTCATGTTTTTCAACACCACTTAATGCTTCCCCTATTTTTCAGACCATCTCATGCTCCTCATATTTTTTTACACCTTTTGAAGCTCTTCATATTTTTCACACCTTTTCAGGCTCTTCATGTTTTTCAACAACGCTTCATGCTACTCCGATTTTTCAGAACTTTTCATGGTTCTCATATATTTTACACCTTTTGAAGCTCTTCATATTTTCTACACCTTATAAGGCTCTTCATGTTTTTGAACAGAGCTTCATGCTGCTCCTATTTTTCAGACCGTTTCATGCTCCTCATGTATTTCACACCTTTTGAAGCTCTTCGTATTTTTCACACCTTTTCAGTCTCTTCATGTTTTTAAACACCGCTTCATGCTCCCCCTATTTTTCAGACCGTTACCTGCTCTTCATATTTTTGACACCTTTTGAAGCTCTTCATATTTTTCACACTTTTCAGGCTCTTCAAGTTTTTCAACATGGCTTCATGCTCCTCCTATTTTTCAGACCGTTTCATGCTCCTCTCATTTTTGACACCTTTTGAAGCTCTTCATATTTTTCACACCTTTTGAAGCTCTTCCTATTTTTCACACCTTTTCAGGTTCTTCATGTTTTTGAACATCGCTACATGCTGCTCGTATTTTTCAGACCGTTTCATGCTCCTCATATATTTCACACCTTTTGAAGCTGTTCGTATTTTTCACACTTTTTCAGTCTCTTCATGTTTTTAAACTCCGCTTCATGCTCCCCCTATTTTTCAGACCGTTACCTGCTCCTCATATTTTTGACACCTTTTGAAGCTCTTCACATTTTTCACACTTTTCAGGTTCTTCATGTTTTTCAACATGGCTTCATGCTCCTCCTATTTCTCACAACGTTTCATGCTCCTCATATATTTGACACCTTTTGAAGCTCTTCATATTTTTCACACCTTTTCAGGCTCTTCATGTTTTTGAACACCGTTTCATGCTCCTACTATTTTTCAGACCGTTTCATACTCCTCATATGTTTGACACCTTTTGAAGCTCTTCATATTTTTCACACCTTTTCAGGCTCTTCATGTTTTTGAACAACGCTTCATGCTCCTCCTATTTTTCAGACCGTTTCATGCTCCTCATATTTTTGACACCTTTTGAAGTTCTTCATATTTTTCACACCTTTTCAGGCTCTTCATGTTTCTCAACACCGATTCATGCTCCTCCTATTTCTCAGACCGTTTCATGCTCTCATATTTTTGAAACCTTTTGAAGCTCTTCATATTTCACACTTTTTCAGTCTCTTCATGTTTTTGAACACCGCTTCATGCTCTTCATATTTTGAAACATTTTGAAGCTCTTCATATATTTCACACCTTTTCAGGCTCTTCATTTTTTTGAACACCACTTCATGCTCCTACTATTTTTCAGACCGTTTCATGCTCATCTCATTTTTGACACCTTTTGAAGCTCTTCATATTTTTCACACCTTTTGAAGTTGTTCATATTTTTCACACGTTTTCAGACTCTTCATGTTTTTCAACACCGTTTCATGCCCCTCCTATTTTTCAGACCGGTTCATGCTCCTCATATTTTTGACACCCTCTGAATCTCTTCATATATTTAACACTTTTTCTGGCCTTTCATGTTTTTCAACACCACTTAATGCTTCCCCTATTTTTCAGACCATTTCATGCTCCTCATATTTTTTTACACCTTTTGAAGCTCTTCATATTTTTCACACCTTTTCAGGCTCTTCATGTTTTTCAACACCGCTTTATGCTACTCTGATTTTTCAGAACTTTTCATGCTTCTCATATATTTTACACCTTTTGAAGCTCTTCATATTTTCTACACCTTATAAGGCTCTTCATGTTTTTGAACAGCGCTTCATGCTGCTCCTATTTTTCAGACCGTTTCATGCTCCTCATGTATTTCACACCTTTTGAAGCTCTTCGTATTTTTCACACCTTTTCAGTCTCTTCATGTTTTTAAACACCGCTTCATGCTCCCCCTATTTTTCAGACCGTTACCTGCTCTTCATATTTTTGACACCTTTTGAAGCTCTTCATATTTTTCACACTTTTCAGGCTCTTCATGTTTTTCAACATGGCTTCATGCTCCTCCTATTTTTCAGACCGTTTCATGCTCATCTCATTTTTGACACCTTTTGAAGCTCTTCATATTTTTCACAACTTTTGAAGCTCTTCCTATTTTTCACACCTTTTCAGGTTCTTCATATTTTTGAACATCGCTACATGCTGCTCGTATTTTTCAGACTGTTTCATGCTCCTCATATATTTCACACCTTTTGAAGCTGTTCGTATTTTTCACACCTTTTCAGTCTCTTCATGTTTTTAAACACCGCTTCATGCTCCCCCTAGTTTTCAGACCGTTACCTGCTCCTCATATTTTTGACACCTTTTGAAGCTCTTCATATTTTTCACACTTTTCAGGTTCTTCATGTTTTTCAACATGGCTTCATGCTCCTCCTATTTTTCACAACGTTTCATCCTCCTCATATTTTTGACACCTTTTGAAGTTCTTCATATTTTTCACACCTTTTCAGGCTCTTCATGTTTTTGAACACCGCTTCATGCTCCTCCTATTTTTCAGACCGTTTCATGCTCCTCATATTTTTGACACCTTTAGAAGCTCTTCATATTTTTCACACCTTCTCAGGCTCTTCTTTTTTTTCAACACCACTTCATGCTCCTCTTATTTTTCAGACCGTTTCATGCTCATCTCATTTTTGACACCATTTGAAGCTCTTCATATTTTTCACACCTTTTGAAGCTCTTCATATTTTTCACACGTTTTCAAGCTCTTCATGTTTTTCAACACCGCTTCATGCTCCTCCTATTTTTCAGACCGTTTCTTGCTCCTCATATTTTTGACATTTTTTGAAGCTCTTCATATTTTTCACACCTTTTCAGACTCTTCATGTTTTTCAACAATGCTTCATGATCCTGCTATTTTTCAGACCGTTTCATGATCCTCATACTTTTGACAGGTTTTGAGGCTTTTCATATTTCTCACACCTTTTCAGGCTCTTCATGTTTTTGAACACCGCTTCATGATCCTCCTCTTTTTCAGACCGTTTCATGCTCCTCATATTTTTGACACCTTTTGAAGCTCTTCATATTTTTCAAACCTTTTCAGGCTCCTCATGTTTTGAACACCGCTTCATGCTCCTTCTACTTTTCAGACCGTATCTTGCTCCTCATATTTTTGACACCTTTTGAAGCTCTTCATATTTTTCACAGTTTTTCATGCTCTTCATGTTTTTGAACACCGCTTCATGCTCCTCCTATTTTTCAGACCGTTTCATGCCCCTCACATTTTTGACACCTTTTGAATTCTTCATATTTTTCACACGTTTTCAGGCTCTTCATGTTTTTCAACACCGTTTCATGATCCTCCAATATTTCAGACCGTTTCATGCTCCTCATATATTTGACACATTTTGAAGCTCTTCATATATTTCACACCTTTTCAGGCTCTTCATTTTTTTCAACACCACTTCATGCTCCTCCTATTTTTCAGACCGTTTCATTCTCATCTCATTTTTGACAACTTTTGAAGCTCTTCATATTTTTCAGACCTTTTCAAGCTCTTCTTATTTTTCACACGTTTTCAGGCTCTTCATGTTTTTCAACACCGTTTCATGCTCCTCATATATTTGACACCTTTTTAAGCTCTTCCTATTTTTCACACCTTTTCAGGCTCTTCATGTTTTTGAACATCGCTTCATGCTCCTCCTATTTTTCAGACCATTTAATCCTCCTCATGTATTTCACACCTTTTGAAGCTCGTCATATTTCTCACACCTTTTCAGGCTCTTCATGTTTTACAATATCACTTCATGCTCCTCCTATTTTTCAGACCGTTTCATGCTCCTCATATTTTGACGCCTTCTGAAGCTCCTAATATTTTTCACACCTTTTCAGGTTCTTCATGTTTGTCAACACCGCTTTATGCTCCTCCTATTTTTCAGACCGTTTCATGTTCCTCATATTTTTGACACCTTTTGAATATCTTCATATTTTTCACACCTTTTCAGGCTCTTCATGTTTATGAACACCGCTTCATGCTCCACCTATTTTTCAGACCGTTTACTGCTCCTCATGTATTTCACATCTTTTGAAGCTCTTCATATTTTTCAAACCTTTTCAGACTCTTCATGTTTTTCAACACCGTTTCATGCTCCTCCTATATTTCAGACCGTTTCATGCTCCTCATATTTTTCACACTTTTGAAACTCTTCATATTTTTCACACTTTTCAGGCTCTTCAAGTTTTTGAACACCACTTAATGCACCTCCAATTTTTCAGGCCTTTTCATGCTTCTCATATATTTCACACCTTTTGAAGCTCTTCATATTTTTCACACTTTTTCAGGTTCTTCATGTTTTTCAACACCACTTCATGCTCCTCCTATTTTTCAGACCGTTTCATGTACCTCATATTTTTCACAACTTTTGAATCTCTTCATATTTTTCACACCTTTTCAGACTCTTCATGTTTTTCAACACCGCTTCATGATCCTTTATTTTTTAGACCGTTTCATGTTCCTCATATTTTTCACACCTTTTGAAGCTCTTCATGTTTTTCACATTTTTTCAGGCTCTTATTGTTTTTCAACCCCGCTTCATGATACTCCTATTTTTCAGACCGTTTCATGCTCCTCATATATTTCACACCTTTTGAAGCTCTTCACATTTTTCACAGCTTTTCCGGCTCTTCATGTTTTTCAACACTGCTTCATGATCCTCCTATTTTTCAGACCGTTTCATGCTCATCTCATTTTTGACAACTTTTGAAGCTCCTCATATTTTTCACACCTTTTGAAGCTCTTCATATTTTTCACACGTTTCAGGCTACTCATGTTTTTCAACACCGCTTCATGCTCCTCTTGTTTTTCAGACAGTTTCAGGCTCCTCATATTTTTGACACTTTTTGAAGCTCCCCATATTTTTCACACCTTTTCAAGCTCTTCATATAGTTAACACCATTTCAGGCTCTTCATGTTTTTGATCACCGCTTCATGCTCCTCCTATT
Organism: Dama dama; assembly: GCF_033118175.1. Lineage (NCBI taxonomy): Eukaryota > Metazoa > Chordata > Mammalia > Artiodactyla > Cervidae > Dama > Dama dama. The sequence goes on from NW_026870874.1 coordinate 2,517,366, forward strand.
TTTCACACCTTTTGAAGCTCTTCATATTTTTCACAATTTTTCAGGCTCTTCATGTTTTGAATACCGCTTCATGCTACTCCTATTTTTCAGACAGTCTCATGCTCCTCATATTTTTCACACCTTTTGAAGCTCTTCATATTGTTCACACCTTTTCAGGCTCTTCATGTTTTTGAACACCACTTCATGCATCTCCTATTTTTCAGACCGTTTCATGCTCCTCATGTATTTCACACCTTTTGAAGCTTTTCGTATTTTTCACACGTTTTTAAGCTCTTCATGTTTTTGAACACCGCTTCATGCACCTCCTATTTTTTACACCTTTTGAAGATCTTCATATTGTTCACATTTTTCCGGCTCTTCATGGTTTTGAGGACTGCTTCATGATCCTCCTATTTTTCAGACCGTTTCATGCTCCTCATATTTTTGACACCTTTTGAAGATCTTCATATTTTCACAACTTTTCAGGCTCTTCATGTTTTTGAACACCACTTCATGCATCTCCTATTTTTCAGACCATTTCATGCTCCTCATGTATTTCACACCTTTGGAAGCTTTTCGTATTTTTCACGCCTTTTCAGGCTCTTCATGTTTTTGAACACCGCTTCATGCACCTCCTATTTTTCACAACTTTTGAAGATCTTCATATTGTTCACATTTTTCCGGCTTTTCATGGTTTTGAGGACCGCTTCATGATTCTCCTATTTTTCAGACCGTTTCATGCTCCTCATATTTTTGACACCTTTTGAAGATCTTCATATTTTCACACCATTTCAGGCTCTTCATGTTTTTGAACACGGCTTCATGCTCCTCCTATTTTTCACACCTTTTGTAGCTCTTCATATTTTTCACACCTTTTCAGGCTCTTCATGTTTTTGAACACCGCTTCATGCTCCTCCTATTTTTCAGACCATTTAATGCTCCTCATGTATTTCACACCGTTTGAAACTCTTCATATTTTTCACACCTTTTCAGGCTCTTCATGTTTTTCAGCACCATTTCATGCTCCTCTTTTTTTCAGACCGTTTTATGCTCCTCATATTTTTGACACCTTTTGAAGCTCTTCATATATTTCACAACTTTTCAGGCTCTTCATGTTTTGAACACCGCTTCATGCTCCTCCTATTTTTCAGACCGTCTCATGCTCCTCATATTTTTCACACCTTTTGAAGCTCTTCATATTGTTCACACCTTTTCAGGCTCTTCAGGTTTCTGAACACCGCTTCATGCTCCTCCTATTTTTCAACCGTCTCATGCTCCTCATATTTTTGACATATTTCGAAGATATTCATATTTTTCACACCTTTTCAGGCTCTTCATATTTTTGAACACCGTTTCATGCTGCTCCAATTTTTCAGACCGTTTCTTGTTCCTCATGTATTTCACACCTTTTGAAGCTCTTCATATTTTTCACACCTTTCAGGCTCTTCATGTTTTTGGCACCGTTTCATGTTCCTCCTATTTTTCAGACCGTTTGTTCTCCTCATATTTTAAACACCTTTTGAAGCTCTTCATATTTTTCACACCTTTTCATGCTCTTCATGTTTTTGAACACCGCTTCACGCTGCTCTTATTTTTCAGACCGTTTCACGCTCCTCATGTATTACACACCTTTTGAAGCTCTTCATATTTTTCACACGTTTCAGGCTACTCATGTTTTTCAACACCGCTTCATGTTCCTCTTGTTTTTCAGACAGTATCAGGCTCCTCATATTTTTGACACTTTTTGAAGCTCCCCATATTTTTCACACCTTTTCAAGCTCTTCATATAGTTAACACCATTTCAGGCTCTTCATGTTTTTGATCACCGCTTCATGCTCCTCCTATTTTTCACACCTTTTGAAGCTCTTCATATTTTTCACAATTTTTCAGGCTCTTCATGTTTTGAATACCGCTTCATGCTACTCCTATTTTTCAGACAGTCTCATGCTCCTCATATTTTTCACACCTTTTGAAGCTCTTCATATTGTTCACACCTTTTCAGGCTCTTCATGTTTTTGAACACCACTTCATGCATCTCCTATTTTTCAGACCGTTTCATGCTCCTCATGTATTTCACACCTTTTGAAGCTTTTCGTATTTTTCACACGTTTTTAGGCTCTTCATGTTTTTGAACACCGCTTCATGCAACTCCTATTTTTTACACCTTTTGAAGATCTTCATATTGTTCACATTTTTCCGGCTCTTCATGGTTTTGAGGACTGCTTCATGATCCTCCTATTTTTCAGACCGTTTCATGCTCCTCATATTTTTGACACCTTTTGAAGATCTTCATATTTTCACAACTTTTCAGGCTCTTCATGTTTTTGAACACCACTTCATGCATCTCCTATTTTTCAGACCGTTTCATGCTCCTCATGTATTTCACACCTTTTGAAGCTTTTCGTATTTTTCACACCTTTTCAGGCTCTTCATGTTTTTGAACACCGCTTCATGCACCTCCTATTTTTCACAACTTTTGAAGATTTTCATATTGTTCACATTTTTCCGGCTTTTCATGGTTTTGAGGACCGCTTCATGATTCTCCTATTTTTCAGACCGTTTCATGCTCCTCATATTTTTGACACCTTTTGAAGCTCTTCATATTTTTCACACCTTTTCAGGCTCTTCATGTTTTTGAACACCGTTTCATGCTCCTACTATTTTTCAGACCGTTTCATACTCCTCATATGTTTGACACCTTTTGAAGCTCTTCATATTTTTCACACCTTTTCAGGCTCTTCATGTTTTTGAACAACGCTTCATGCTCCTCCTATTTTTCAGACCGTTTCATGCTCCTCATATTTTTGACACCTTTTGAAGTTCTTCATATTTTTCACACCTTTTCAGGCTCTTCATGTTTCTCAACACCGATTCATGCTCCTCCTATTTTTCAGACCGTTTCATGCTCTCATATTTTTGAAACCTTTTGAAGCTCTTCATATTTCACACTTTTTCAGTCTCTTCATGTTTTTGAACACCGCTTCATGCTCTTCATATTTTGAAACATTTTGAAGCTCTTCATATATTTCACACCTTTTCAGGCTCTTCATTTTTTTGAACACCACTTCATGCTCCTACTATTTTTCAGACCGTTTCATGCTCATCTCATTTTTGACACCTTTTGAAGCTCTTCATATTTTTCACACCTTTTGAAGTTGTTCATATTTTTCACACGTTTTCAGACTCTTCATGTTTTTCAACACCGTTTCATGCCCCTCCTATTTTTCAGACCAGTTCATGCTCCTCATATTTTTGACACCCTCTGAATCTCTTCATATATTTAACACTTTTTCTGGCCTTTCATGTTTTTCAACACCACTTAATGCTTCCCCTATTTTTCAGACCATTTCATGCTCCTCATATTTTTTTACACCTTTTGAAGCTCTTCATATTTTTCACACCTTTTCAGGCTCTTCATGTTTTTCAACACCGCTTTATGCTACTCTGATTTTTCAGAACTTTTCATGCTTCTCATATATTTTACACCTTTTGAAGCTCTTCATATTTTCTACACCTTATAAGGCTCTTCATGTTTTTGAACAGCGCTTCATGCTGCTCCTATTTTTCAGACCGTTTCATGCTCCTCATGTATTTCACACCTTTTGAAGCTCTTCGTATTTTTCACACCTTTTCAGTCTCTTCATGTTTTTAAACACCGCTTCATGCTCCCCCTATTTTTCAGACCGTTACCTGCTCTTCATATTTTTGACACCTTTTGAAGCTCTTCATATTTTTCACACTTTTCAGGCTCTTCATGTTTTTCAACATGGCTTCATGCTCCTCCTATTTTTCAGACCGTTTCATGCTCATCTCATTTTTGACACCTTTTGAAGCTCTTCATATTTTTCACAACTTTTGAAGCTCTTCCTATTTTTCACACCTTTTCAGGTTCTTCATATTTTTGAACATCGCTACATGCTGCTCGTATTTTTCAGACCGTTTCATGCTCCTCATATATTTCACACCTTTTGAAGCTGTTCGTATTTTTCACACCTTTTCAGTCTCTTCATGTTTTTAAACACCGCTTCATGCTCCCCCTATTTTTCAGACCGTTACCTGCTCCTCATATTTTTGACACCTTTTGAAGCTCTTCATATTTTTCACACTTTTCAGGTTCTTCATGTTTTTCAACATGGCTTCATGCTCCTCCTATTTTTCACAACGTTTCATGCTCCTCATATTTTTGACACCTTTTGAAGTTCTTCATATTTTTCACACCTTTTCAGGCTCTTCATGTTTTTGAACACCGCTTCATGCTCCTCCTATTTTTCAGACCGTTTCATGCTCCTCATATTTTTGACACCTTTAGAAGCTCTTCATATTTTTCACACCTTCTCAGGCTCTTCTTTTTTTTCAACACCACTTCATGCTCCTCTTATTTTTCAGACCGTTTCATGCTCATCTCATTTTTGACACCATTTGAAGCTCTTCATATTTTTCACACCTTTTGAAGCTCTTCATATTTTTCACACGTTTTCAAGCTCTTCATGTTTTTCAACACCGCTTCATGCTCCTCCTATTTTTCAGACCGTTTCTTGCTCCTCATATTTTTGACATTTTTTGAAGCTCTTCATATTTTTCACACCTTTTCAGACTCTTCATGTTTTTCAACAATGCTTCATGATCCTGCTATTTTTCAGACCGTTTCATGATCCTCATACTTTTGACAGGTTTTGAGGCTTTTCATATTTCTCACACCTTTTCAGGCTCTTCATGTTTTTGAACACCGCTTCATGATCCTCCTCTTTTTCAGACCGTTTCATGCTCCTCATATTTTTGACACCTTTTGAAGCTCTTCATATTTTTCAAACCTTTTCAGGCTCCTCATGTTTTGAACACCGCTTCATGTTCCTTCTACTTTTCAGACCGTATCTTGCTCCTCATATTTTTGACACCTTTTGAAGCTCTTCATATTTTTCACAGTTTTTCATGCTCTTCATGTTTTTGAACACCGCTTCATGCTCCTCCTATTTTTCAGACCGTTTCATGCCCCTCACATTTTTGACACCTTTTGAATTCTTCATATTTTTCACACGTTTTCAGGCTCTTCATGTTTTTCAACACCGTTTCATGATCCTCCAATATTTCAGACCGTTTCATGCTCCTCATATATTTGACACCTTTTGAAGCTCTTCATATTTTTCACACCTTTTGAAGTTGTTCATATTTTTCACACGTTTTCAGACTCTTCATGTTTTTCAACACCGTTTCATGCCCCTCCTATTTTTCAGACCGGTTCATGCTCCTCATATTTTTGACACCCTCTGAATCTCTTCATATATTTAACACTTTTTCTGGCCTTTCATGTTTTTCAACACCACTTAATGCTTCCCCTATTTTTCAGACCATTTCATGCTCCTCATATTTTTTTACACCTTTTGAAGCTCTTCATATTTTTCACACCTTTTCCGGCTCTTCATGTTTTTCAACACCGCTTTATGCTACTCTGATTTTTCAGAACTTTTCATGCTTCTCATATATTTTACACCTTTTGAAGCTCTTCATATTTTCTACACCTTATAAGGCTCTTCATGTTTTTGAACAGCGCTTCATGCTGCTCCTATTTTTCAGACCGTTTCATGCTCCTCATGTATTTCACACCTTTTGAAGCTCTTCGTATTTTTCACACCTTTTCAGTCTCTTCATGTTTTTAAACACCGCTTCATGCTCCCCCTATTTTTCAGACCGTTACCTGCTCTTCATATTTTTGACACCTTTTGAAGCTCTTCATATTTTTCACACTTTTCAGGCTCTTCATGTTTTTCAACATGGCTTCATGCTCCTCCTATTTTTCAGACCGTTTCATGCTCATCTCATTTTTGACACCTTTTGAAGCTCTTCATATTTTTCACAACTTTTGAAGCTCTTCCTATTTTTCACACCTTTTCAGGTTCTTCATATTTTTGAACATCGCTACATGCTGCTCGTATTTTTCAGACCGTTTCATGCTCCTCATATATTTCACACCTTTTGAAGCTGTTCGTATTTTTCACACCTTTTCAGTCTCTTCATGTTTTTAAACACCGCTTCATGCTCCCCCTATTTTTCAGACCGTTACCTGCTCCTCATATTTTTGACACCTTTTGAAGCTCTTCATATTTTTCACACTTTTCAGGTTCTTCATGTTTTTCAACATGGCTTCATGCTCCTCCTATTTTTCACAACGTTTCATGCTCCTCATATTTTTGACACCTTTTGAAGTTCTTCATATTTTTCACACCTTTTCAGGCTCTTCATGTTTTTGAACACCGCTTCATGCTCCTCCTATTTTTCAGACCGTTTCATGCTCCTCATATTTTTGACACCTTTAGAAGCTCTTCATATTTTTCACACCTTCTCAGGCTCTTCTTTTTTTTCAACACCACTTCATGCTCCTCTTATTTTTCAGACCGTTTCATGCTCATCTCATTTTTGACACCATTTGAAGCTCTTCATATTTTTCACACCTTTTGAAGCTCTTCATATTTTTCACACGTTTTCAAGCTCTTCATGTTTTTCAACACCGCTTCATGCTCCTCCTATTTTTCAGACCGTTTCTTGCTCCTCATATTTTTGACATTTTTTGAAGCTCTTCATATTTTTCACACCTTTTCAGACTCTTCATGTTTTTCAACAATGCTTCATGATCCTGCTATTTTTCAGACCGTTTCATGATCCTCATACTTTTGACAGGTTTTGAGGCTTTTCATATTTCTCACACCTTTTCAGGCTCTTCATGTTTTTGAACACCGCTTCATGATCCTCCTCTTTTTCAGACCGTTTCATGCTCCTCATATTTTTGACACCTTTTGAAGCTCTTCATATTTTTCAAACCTTTTCAGGCTCCTCATGTTTTGAACACCGCTTCATGTTCCTTCTACTTTTCAGACCGTATCTTGCTCCTCATATTTTTGACACCTTTTGAAGCTCTTCATATTTTTCACAGTTTTTCATGCTCTTCATGTTTTTGAACACCGCTTCATGCTCCTCCTATTTTTCAGACCGTTTCATGCCCCTCACATTTTTGACACCTTTTGAATTCTTCATATTTTTCACACGTTTTCAGGCTCTTCATGTTTTTCAACACCGTTTCATGATCCTCCAATATTTCAGACCGTTTCATGCTCCTCATATATTTGACACATTTTGAAGCTCTTCATATATTTCACACCTTTTCAGGCTCTTCATGTTTTTCAACACCACTTCATGCTCCTCCTATTTTTCAGACCGTTTCATTCTCATCTCATTTTTGACAACTTTTGAAGCTCTTCATATTTTTCAGACCTTTTCAAGCTCTTCTTATTTTTCACACGTTTTCAGGCTCTTCATGTTTTTCAACACCGTTTCATGCTCCTCATATATTTGACACCTTTTTAAGCTCTTCCTATTTTTCACACCTTTTCAGGCTCTTCATGTTTTTGAACATCGCTTCATGCTCCTCCTATTTTTCAGACCATTTAATCCTCCTCATGTATTTCACACCTTTTGAAGCTCGTCATATTTCTCACACCTTTTCAGGCTCTTCATGTTTTACAATATCACTTCATGCTCCTCCTATTTTTCAGACCGTTTCATGCTCCTCATATTTTGACGCCTTCTGAAGCTCCTAATATTTTTCACACCTTTTCAGGTTCTTCATGTTTGTCAACACCGCTTTATGCTCCTCCTATTTTTCAGACCGTTTCATGTTCCTCATATTTTTGACACCTTTTGAATATCTTCATATTTTTCACACCTTTTCAGGCTCTTCATGTTTATGAACACCGCTTCATGCTCCACCTATTTTTCAGACCGTTTACTGCTCCTCATGTATTTCACATCTTTTGAAGCTCTTCATATTTTTCAAACCTTTTCAGACTCTTCATGTTTTTCAACACCGTTTCATGCTCCTCCTATATTTCAGACCGTTTCATGCTCCTCATATTTTTCACACTTTTGAAACTCTTCATATTTTTCACACTTTTCAGGCTCTTCAAGTTTTTGAACACCACTTAATGCACCTCCAATTTTTCAGGCCTTTTCATGCTTCTCATATATTTCACACCTTTTGAAGCTCTTCATATTTTTCACACTTTTTCAGGTTCTTCATGTTTTTCAACACCACTTCATGCTCCTCCTATTTTTCAGACCGTTTCATGTACCTCATATTTTTCACAACTTTTGAATCTCTTCATATTTTTCACACCTTTTCAGACTCTTCATGTTTTTCAACACCGCTTCATGATCCTTTATTTTTTAGACCGTTTCATGTTCCTCATATTTTTCACACCTTTTGAAGCTCTTCATGTTTTTCACATTTTTTCAGGCTCTTATTGTTTTTCAACCCCGCTTCATGATACTCCTATTTTTCAGACCGTTTCATGCTCCTCATATATTTCACACCTTTTGAAGCTCTTCACATTTTTCACAGCTTTTCCGGCTCTTCATGTTTTTCAACACTGCTTCATGATCCTCCTATTTTTCAGACCGTTTCATGCTCATCTCATTTTTGACAACTTTTGAAGCTCCTCATATTTTTCACACCTTTTGAAGCTCTTCATATTTTTCACACGTTTCAGGCTACTCATGTTTTTCAACACCGCTTCATGCTCCTCTTGTTTTTCAGACAGTTTCAGGCTCCTCATATTTTTGACACTTTTTGAAGCTCCCCATATTTTTCACACCTTTTCAAGCTCTTCATATAGTTAACACCATTTCAGGCTCTTCATGTTTTTGATCACCGCTTCATGCTCCTCCTATTTTTCACACCTTTTGAAGCTCTTCATATTTTTCACAATTTTTCAGGCTCTTCATGTTTTGAATACCGCTTCATGCTACTCCTATTTTTCAGACAATCTCATGCTCCTCATATTTTTCACACCTTTTGAAGCTCTTCATATTGTTCACACCTTTTCAGGCTCTTCATGTTTTTGAACACCACTTCATGCATCTCCTATTTTTCAGACCGTTTCATGCTCCTCATGTATTTCACACCTTTTGAAGCTTTTCGTATTTTTCACACGTTTTTAAGCTCTTCATGTTTTTGAACACCGCTTCATGCACCTCCTATTTTTTACACCTTTTGAAGATCTTCATATTGTTCACATTTTTCCGGCTCTTCATGGTTTTGAGGACTGCTTCATGATCCTCCTATTTTTCAGACCGTTTCATGCTCCTCATATTTTTGACACCTTTTGAAGATCTTCATATTTTCACAACTTTTCAGGCTCTTCATGTTTTTGAACACCACTTCATGCATCTCCTATTTTTCAGACCATTTCATGCTCCTCATGTATTTCACACCTTTGGAAGCTTTTCGTATTTTTCACGCCTTTTCAGGCTCTTC